>NC_083702.1:40892965-41200693 GCF_033118175.1 Dama dama
ATGCCACCTGCAGATACCTAGGCATTATGGGACTTTACCCCCGGCCTCCAGAGAAGGGAGGATTGAAACTTGGCCTTACCAGAAACTAGACCAGAACAGAACCAGAATTCAAGTTCTTTGCCAAGAGGAGGTGATCAGTCTCCAATCCTCAGCTCAGGTTGAGGCCCTTCAACCAGTTTCCTGCATCCAAGATGGGGGGAGTAGAAAAATGGGGAAGGATAGGAAGGTTTAAGGAGAGGAAAGAGAGAGAGAAGGGGAGAGAGGTCAATAATAAAGTCTCTTGTTCCTTCCCTGGTCAGGGCATTCTGGCCAGTTGTCCACATCAGGAGGAGACCAGGGACAAAAGGGTCCCTGTTGTGGCTTCTGGGTCTGGTCCATCGGTGGGCAAGCTGCTCCCTGAGTACCCCAAGTGGTCAGGATGTCAGTCGCAGGAGAGAAGAGTCCCTGCCAGAGTCACCATTTGTTGCAGGAAGGGGGACCACTTCTAGGGCCCGAAAGTGGACTCTTGTCTAACACTTAGAAATGAATTGTCTGAGGAGACACATGGGCTGACAAAGCAAGAGATTTTATTGGGAAGGGGCACCCAGGTGGAGAGCAGTAGGGTAAGGGAACCTACCCTACTCACAGTCTTGGGTTTTATGGTGATGGGATTATTTTCCAGATTGTCTTTAGCCAGGCTTCTGACTCAAAGCCCTTCAAGTGGTACATGCCTTCTTCAGCCAAGATGGATGCCAGTGAGAAGGATTCTGGGAGGTGGTCAGACATATGGTGTCTCCTTTTGACCTTTCCTGAACTCTTCCAGTTGGTGACTTACTAGCTCCATGTTCCTTACCAGGACCTCCTGTCATAAAACAACTCACGCAAATGGTTACTATGGTGCTTGGCCAGGGTGGGCAGTTTCAGTGTGCTTCCCCTAACAATGTTGGGTACTTTCCATCAAAGTGGAAGCATTGATTACTTGTGACAAGTAAAGTCTTAGTCTCTCAGTCATGTTCCACTCTTTGCAACCCTGTGGACTGTAGCCCGCCATGGAAGTGCCATGGATGACTATAGTTCCTCTGTTCATGGAATTCTTTAGACAATAATACTGGAGTGGGTAGCCATTCCCTTCTCCAGGGGATCTTCCCAATCCAGGGATTGAACCCTGGTCTCTTGCATTGCAGGCAGATTCTTTACCAACTGAGCCAAGCAAAGAGGTGAAGCGACATCTCTTAAAGAACTGTCCCTCCAAACAGCACGATCAGGGGTGTTCCAAAAGGGTTTCCTTGGTGGCTCAGACAGTAAAGAATCTGCCTGCAAAACTTGAAAAATTACATTACCATATGTAAAATAGATAGCCAATGGGAATTTGCTGTATAGCGAAGGAAACTCAAACAGGGGCTCTGTATCAACCTAGAGGGGTGGGATGAGGAGGGAGATGGGAGAGAGGTTCAAAAGGGAGGGGATATATATATATATATATATATATATATATATATATATATATATATATATATATATATACCTATGACTGATTCATGTTGATATTTGACAGAAAACAACAAAATTCTGTAAAGCAATTATCCTTCAATAAAAAATTTATTAATTAAAAAAAAAAAAAAGAATCTGCCTGCAATTCAGGAGACCCAGGTTCAACTGCTGGGTTGGGAAGATCCCCTGGAGAAGGGAATTGGCAACCCACTCCAGTATTCTTACCTGGAGAATTCCATGAACAGAGGAACCTGGTGGGCTACAGTCCCCGAGTCCAAAGAGTTGGACACGATTGAGTGACTAACACTTTCACTTTCAAGCTAAGGGTGGCTGCATATATATGAAAGGACAAGTGCGATCTTTGACATAGAGGTGAAGTTCTAGAGGTACTTGGGCAGTGGGACAATAGACTCAGACAGATGTTGCTGTACAAAGCACAGCAGCTATCCCCGCCCCTGGGGAGGAGATTTTAGCATTAAAATGAGGCAAGGTTACTCTAGGTTGACAAAATCCAGACATCTAATTGAGTGAAGTCAAGAGGGTCAACAAAGGTCAGCATCATTGATTCTTACACTCCACTTACTCTGGTGGTTGAATTCTCCAGGGTGGTTTGGATCCTGCAAAACAGCTCAAGAATGTACTTCAGGGTGATCTGTACTGTTATGGTCTGGGTGCAGGTTGGAAAAGAGTTTCCAGTCATGAGACAGAATGAGAGGGAAATAAAGTTCATTAGAATGGGAAACACTGTTAGAACAGTGGGCCAACTCAAGGGAGAACCAGTGTTGAACAGGGGTCCTAGGCCCACTTTTATAGCCAGGATACAAGGAGTGGGATAGGGATCTTGTGGGTCATTTGCTGGTTGGATGAGGCATGTATAGTGGGTAGGGGGAAGAATGAGGCAGATACCTTGTCTCTATGGGGTAGGAGGGGAGACAGGTTACACTGCTCAGGAGGACCTGAAATCCATTAAAAGTTAGAACACGGGGGAGGGAAGGACAATAAGGGCTTGGGTTTTTGGTTCCTGCATTCCAAACCCTGCTGGGTTTTATCTGCTCTTTTGTCCTTGGGTCACCACATTCCTCTCCTCTTTATTTTTAGGGCCAGTTCTTTGGCCCCTGTTGATACCCTACTCATGTTTAACTATCTACCTATTTCCCTTCTCAGGCATTTGGAAACACAGTCTCAAAGAAAAAGGGGCAATGACCACTCTGACTTCTTCAGGCTGTACAGGAGCATTTTGGGGCTCTGGCTTCCCTTTGCTGGTTCTGTCAAGGTACATTTACAGAGGGAGACGAGAGTCCATGGAATGATAAGGTGACTTGTTTCAGCGTTGTCTAGATGTTGGTCAGGGAATATTCTTGCCGTACTACCACTTTAGACTTGTTGTATTCTAGAAGAAACAAACTTAACAAGAAAGTTAAAGGTACATGGCCCAAAGATTAATAGAAATAGAAAAGCTGCTCAGGGGCTAGCCAGGAAAGCCAGGACCAGACACTGGTTCGTGACGTTAGTATTTCTCTAGGTATGAGAAGATGCAAGAATTTGGGCTCATAAATTCTTTACCTGAAAACATCTGACTATCTGAAGGCTGATTCTTCTGGGTTTTTCCCAGAGCACAGAGTGCCTTATTTCTGATCTCTACCTTGAACTCCTTTCAGGGGGTGTTGAAGGTCAGCAGCTTGCAGTGGTCATGATGTAATCTTTGTAGAGGCAACTGGCCAGTGCCAACTTCCAGTCAGCAGGGCCTCTTCATAGCCACATATTCAACCATGCTTTGGGGCATTTCATGGCCATTGTGTCCCACGGTGCTGGGAAGGCTCATTCCCAGATCTACCGAAGATTCCATTGACAGGCCACTCAATGTGTTGTTATTAGACCAGGCCTTGCAAGTGGCAAAAGTCTCTGGACCATACCTGTCTTACTAGCCCCTTGGACCAGGAAAACATCCCATCTTGTTGCTTCTGCACATATCTAGAATTCAGTTCAGTTCAGTCACTCAGTCATATCCAACTCTTTGCAACCTCATGGACTGCAGCACGCCAGGGCTTCCTGTCCATCACCAACTGCTGGAGTTTACTCAAACTCATGTCCATTGAGTCCATGATGCCATTCAACCATCTCATTCTCTGTCGACCCCTTCTCCTCCTGCCTTCAATCTTTCCCAGCATCAGGGTCTTTTCAAGTGAGTCAGTTCTTTGCATCAGGTGGCCAAGGTATTGGAGTTTCAGCTTCAACATCAGTCCTTCTAATGAATGTTCAGGACAGATATCCTTATCTAGAGTTACACTATTGCAATCATTGATTGCATATGGAACTGCATATCAGCATTTTATCACAGGCTCAGTCACACATTTAGTAACATAAGAAACAATCTTCTGAAACAATCAACATAGAAAATAATGTATCTAGCAGTTATTATTAAGGTCATAAGTAAGAATTATAAGTCAAGAACTTTCATTAGGTAGAGCCCAGTATACCCCCAGTCATCTGACTTCATTTGTTAAATGACTATACCCTGGTGTTAATCTCCTGGTTGTGCGTCATGGAGCATCTGATCTTTATCTGAAGACTGCTTAATGAGATAAGCTTCAGAAACAAACTTAGAGTGTCCTTTTTAATAACTTAATTAAATCTTCAGCAATATAACATAACAACAAGGAACTATCTCAGAAGTGAGTCTTAGTAAACACTAGACCTTAATTAACAAAACTAGAAACTTAGTTTAACAATTAACAAAAACTTAATATTCAGTGAAACATAATTTTTTCCCAAGAAGGTTGGGAAATGTACCTTTAAAATGGAACTAGGAGTCTTTGTAACTGATTTATTGCATTTACTATGGTTAATGCTCTTGCTTGATAATAGTGCATTTGTTCCTGAATTCTTTGCTCTTTCAGAAGTCTGATGGGACAGAGTAACTGCTGGATCTAAAGTTAACTAGCTTTGTTCTTTCAAAATCATTGATTACTGAAACCTATTCTTTGATTCGTATGAAAACATAGGAGGCCATAATTTGCCATTCTCCAAATCATCAGTAAAGAGAAAAAAGATGGGTTTTTATTTTCATTCTGAAATAACATTTGTCCAGTCTGCTACAGTTTCTCTGACTGCCTGGTATTCTACTTCTGCAAGATATGACATACTGATGTAAACACATCCCTTCCTTATAACTGTCTTGCTAACAAGATTAGTGGCATTTTGTTTAGATTGGTCAGTGAAGACTGTTCAGCTAATCGTTTATGGGACAAAATAATGGAAATTTAGAGGGTCTGAATCTGGCTTTGTCAAAGGGATGTGACATAGACCTTGAATTAAAAGGCAGTTGAAGACAGTATTATGGTAGGAGTGAAGGCTCAACTGTGTAACATTTGCAGAAGTTTTCTTCTCCACAAAAGGTTAGAGATAGTAACCTAACTGGTCCTATGAAGTTAATAAAAATAAGCTCCACAAAATCAGATACCAAGTGTGTTTTTGTGTTTAACTGATGTATCCCTGGCACATAGCTGGTACATGCTAAGGATCCTCAACAAATATTTACTGATTCAAAGATCTCAAAAGGCAGACGGACTCCTGCTTCTCCAACATATATAAACCCTAAAGAATGATGACTCAAGGGTCTTGGAAAGGTGTTTCTGTTGTGATGACGTGGCATGTATAGATTTTATGCTATTAATTTATTTTCAGTGTGTATCATCATCCTGTTACTGAGTCCAAGCTGACTCTGCTTAATGTAAAACAGACCAGTGACTCTGACAGACAAGTTGCTGAGGCAAGGAATATGACTTTATTCAGAAAGTTGGCTGATCAAGAAGATTGGACTAACATCTCAGAGTAACCATTTTGTTGGATCCTAGATGCCAGGTTTTTTTTTATAGAGTCAGCAAGAGAGGCAAAGAGGAGCTTAAAGTCAAAAGGCAGAACAAAGAGAGAGAGGCAGTGAGGAAGTAAAGTAAAAAAGGGTCTTCAGTCTTGCAAAACATCCTCAGAAGGGTCAGCCTTTGGAGGGGTGTGCTAATTTCTTCTACTCACAGGTGGCTAGGGTCAGATTATCTCTCTATGAACTGAACAAAGGCACTTCAGTTTATAGGCAGGCAGAGGAGCAGGAACTGAAGAACTATGGACAAAGATTCCTAACACTGTACAGAAGGCAGTGACAAAAACCATCCAAGAGAAAGAAATTCAGCTAGGGAAAAAGGTTGTCTGAGGAGGCCTTACAAATAGCTGAGAAAAGAAGAAAAGTGAAAGGCAAAGGAGAAAAGGAAAGATATACCCATCTGAATACAGGTTTCAAAGAATAGCAAGGAGAGATTTAAAGAAGAATTCTTAAGTGAACAGTGCAAAGAAAAAGAGGAAGAAAATAGAATGAGAAAGACTAGTGATCTTTTCAAGAAAATTAGAGATACAAAGGGAACATTTCACGCAAAGATGGGCACAATAAAGGATGGAAATGGTATGGAACTAACAGAAGCAGACGATAATAAGAAGAGGTGGCAAAAATACACAGAAGAACTATACAAGAAAGATCTTAATAATCCAAATAACCAAGATGGTGTGGTCATTTGCCTAGAGCCAGACATCCTAGAGTGTGAACTCAAGTGGGCCTTAGGAAGCATCACTACAAACAAAACTAGTAGAGGTGATAGAATTCCAGCTGAGCTATTTCAAATCCTAAAAGATGATACTGTTAAAATGCTGCACTCAATATGCCAGCAAATTTAGAAAATTCAACAGTGGTCACAGGACTGGAAAAAGTCAGTTTTCATTCCAATCCCAAAGAAAGGTAATGCCAAAGAATGTTGAAATTGCTGAACAATTGTACTCAATTCACATGCTAGCAAGGTCATGCTCAAAATCCTTCAAATTAGGCTTCAATAATACATGAACCAAGAACTACAAGGTGTACAAGGTGGATTTAGAAAAGGCAGAGAAACAAGAGATCAAATTGCCAACATCAGCTGGATCATAGAAAAAGCAAGCAAATTCCAGAAAAACATCTACTTCTGCTTCATTGACTATGCCAAAGCCTTTGACTGTGTAGATCACAACAAATTGTGGAAAATACTTCAAGAGATGGGACTACCAGACCACCTTACCTGCCTCCTGGGAAATCTGTATGCAGGTCAAGAAGCAACAGTTACAACCCAAGCAGAGAACAAGGGAGTGGTTCCAAATTGGGAAAGGAGTACATCAAGGCTGTACATTGTCACCTTGCTTATTTAACTTATATGCAGAGTACACCATGTGAAATGCCAGGCTGGCTGAAGCACAAGCTGAAATCAAGATTGTCGGGAGAAGTATCAATAACCTCAGATATGCAGATGACACCACCCTACTGGCAGAAAGTGAAGAGGAACTAAAGAGCCTCCTGATGAAAGTGAAAGAGGAGCCTGAAAAAGCTGGCTTAAAACTAAACATTAAAAAAAAATGAAGATCTCGGCATCCAGTCCCATCATTTCATGGCAAACAGATGGGGAAGAAATGGAAACAGTGACAGACTTTTTATTTTATTGGGCTCCAAAATCACTGCAGATGGGGACTCCAGCTATGAAATTAAAAGATGCTTGCTCCTTGGAAGAAAAGCTATGATCAACCTAGATAGCATATTAAGAAGCAAAGACATCACTTTTCTAACAAAGGTCCGTATAATCAGAGCTGTGGTTTTCCCAGTAGTCATGTATGGATATGAGAATTGGACCATAACGAAGGTTGAGCACTGAAGAATTGATGCTTTCAAACTGTGGTATTGAGAAGGCTCTTGAAAGTCCCTTGGACTGCAAGATCAAACCAGTCACTCCTAAAGAAAATCAACCCTGAATACTCATTGGAAAGACTGATGTGAAGCTGAAGCTCCTATACTTTGGCCACCTGATGCGAAAAGTTGACTCATTGGAAAAGACTCTGATGCAGGGAAAGATTGATGGCAGGAGAAGGGGGTGACAGAGGATGAGATGGTTGGATGGAATCACCGACTCAAAGGACATGAGTTTGAGAAAACTCTGGGAGATAGTGAAGGACAGGGAACCCTGGCATGCTGCAGTCCACGGGGTTGCAAAGAGTTGCACATGACTTAGGGACTGAACATCAACAACTACAAGAAGCTGCTGATTTAAGAAGGACAACTTGACCCTCTTCTCTGTCTTCCTGAAAGAAGGAAATGAATCCTCAATGTGAAAGATGCCCTCCCTGCACTGAGAGGTAGAAAGACATCCTTACCCACCAAAGACAAGGAGTTCAGGCAGAGAAGTCTATGTAGATAAACTCACCACTTCTTTACTCATATACTCAGTTTAAATTCCTTGGTAATTAGGCACACAAACCTAAGGTTTTTGTCCTGTCAAATCCTCACAAATGATTTGTTTCTTTATATGTGTGTGTGTTTAGTTGCTCAGCCATGTCCTACCCTTTGAGGCCCCATGGATTTTAGACCACTAGGGTCCTCTGTTCATGGAATTTTCCAGGCAAGAATACTGGAATGGGTAGCCATTTCCTTCTCCAGGATATCTTCCCAATCCAGGGATCAAATCCCAGTCTCTTACATCTCCTGCACTGGCAGTTGGACTGTTTACCACTAGTGCCACCTGGGAAGCCATATTGTTTCCTTATATGACAAGATATAAGAGCTCCCTGCTTTTGGTCACTCTCTGAGTATCATTTTGTGATCTCCTGTGGATGTGAAATTTAATTGGCTTTTATTCTGTTATTCTGTCTTGTGTCAGTTTTATTATTTGTCTAGCCACAAGTGCTCAAGATGGGTAGAAGAGGAAATTTCGTCCTCTCCAACAAGGAACTGCCAGGCTGTTATCCAAAACAAATGCACCATTTTATATTTTCAACAGCAACATGGCAGAGTTCCAATGTCTACATCTTTACCACATTTGCTGTCTTTTTTATTATGACCATTGTAGGAGCTGGAGTGGAAATGGCAACCCACTCCAGTATTCTTGCCTGGAAAATTCCATGGACAGTGGAGCCTAAGGGGCTACAGTCCAGGGGATCGCAAAGAGTCAAACACGACTGATCTCTCTCTCTCTCACACACACACACATACTGTAGGGAGCATGAAGTGGTATCTCATTGTAGTTTTGATTTGCATTGCCTCGATGGTTAATGATATTGATTATCTTTTTGTGTGCATGTTGGCCGTTTATATATCTTCTCTGGAGAAGTATCTATTCAGATACTTTGTCTATTTTTAAGTGGCCTATTCATCTTTCTATTGTTGTGTTTTAAGATTCTTTAAAATATATTCTGGACATTAGTCACTGGATATGATTTTTCCAAATTCTGTAGGTTGCCCTTTCACTTTCTTGATCATGTCCTTTGAAGCACAAACTTTTTAATTTTGAGGAAAACAGAAATTCTTTTCTTGATTACACTTTCAATGTCATGTCTAAGAAATGACGTTGCCTAACCCAAAGATTTATGTTTAAGTTTACTTCTAAGAGTTGTAGCTCTTACTTATACACCTTTGATCCATTTTGAGTTAATTTTGTATGAAGGATATTAAGTGTTAGAAGGAAGAAGCTTGAAATGGAGCCCAACATCATTATTTTGTGTGTAGATTCAATTGTCCCAGCACCATTTGTTGAAAACACTAGTCTTTCCCCCATTGAACTGTTAAATCTTTATAATCTCTAATGTCGCCACAGTAGCTACATGCCATTAGTGATCTGATCTCCCAGGGCCTTCAACCTGCACATCAAGCTAGGCTACAACTGATATTTAAGTAATCATGATGCCATTACTCTGTGGATTATCAGTGTTCACGTTCCTTCAGCAAGGTGGGTAGCCATTGCTTCTCAAGTATGTTAGCAACATAATCCCAGTGTTTGAAGGACTATTTCCTGGGACCACTTCTGGTGGTCAAGACCTATATTTTTCTTAAACTCTTTTCAATGTCTCTACTTAAATGTGCAGTTTCCTACTGGATCTTGACCACCAGAAGTGGTCCCAGGAAATAGTCCTTCAAAAAGTGGCACTGGGATTAGGTTGCTAACATACTTGATAAGCAATGACTACCAACCTTGCTGAAGGAAAGTGAACACTGATAGTCCACAGAGTAGTGGCATCATGATTACTCAAATATCAGCTGTAGCCTAGCTTGATGTGCAGGTTGAAGGCCCTGGGAGATCAAATCACTAATGGCATGTAGCTACTGTGGTGACATTAGAGATTATAAAGATTTGGGATATTTCTGGTGGCCCTACAAAAGGCAACGGACAAATTGATTCAGAAACGGAGTAAAACATTAAAAATCCTTCATAACAGCTTTGAGGTTGCAAAGCCAATATAGGCAAACATCAAGCACAGGGTCTAAATGTAATTATTAGTGTTGTAACAAAACATACTCAACCCTATCAGGATCTCTTTTATAAAAGTAAAGATACTTGTGGGTAAGAGGTAGACCCTAAGACATAGGATAGACTCATTTTGGCAGATGTGAATGAGGTGAAGAATTTTAAAATCCTGAATACCCACGGGCCACCACCACCAAACCATTTTCCTGACAGAGAGCAGATCCTCCTTAGCTGTTTGAGGAAACTGGTCTTCCCCTGAATAAAATTCCTTTAATGAATGTACCTTGGCTTCCAAGACCATGATAATTCTCTGAATCCCCTGCACTATTTTCATTCTTTGTAGTCCCATAGTAAGGGTTATATCCAACATAAATGTCTTTATTTGCTTTGGTTGCTGTAACAAAGTACCACAAATTGGGTGGCATAAACAACAGAGTTGATTATCTCACAGTTCTGAAGACTGTGATCTCCAAGATCAAGGTATCGGCAAGATTGGTTCCTTCCAAGGACTGTGAGAGAGACTGCTCATCTGTTCTGGTGGTTTGTTGACACTCTGACATTTCTTTCTGGTAGAAATATAGTCCCACCTGCTTTTGTGTTTACTTGGTGTTCTCCCTGTGTGCATGTTCTGTATTTGTAAGGACACAAGTCATATTGGATTAAAGTGTACCTAATGACTTAATTTTGACTTGGTTACCTCTATAGAGACCCTATTTCCAAATAAGGCTATTTTCTGAGGCAGAGAGCATTAGGATTCAACATATAAAATTTGGAAGAGACACAATTCAACCTATAATGATAACGCAGGTACAGGACCTTCAGTTCAGTTCAATTCAGTCACTCAGTCATTTCTGATTCTTCGAGATCCTATGGACTGCAGCACACCAGGCTTCCCTGTCCATTACCAACTCCCAGAGCTTGCTCAAACTCATGTCCATCAAGTCAGTGATGGCATCCAACCATCTCATCCTCTGTCATCCCCTTCTCCTCCTGCCTTCAAACTTTCCAGCATCAGGGTCTTTTCTAATGAATTAGTTCTTTGCATCAGGTGGCCGAAGTATTGGAGCTTCAGCTTCAGCACCAGTCTTTCCAATGAATATTCAGGATTGATTTCCTTTAGGATGGATTGGTTTGATCTCCCTGCCGTCCAAGGGACTCTCAAGAGTCTTCTCCAGCACCACAGGTCAAAAGAATCAATTCTTTGGTATTCAGCCTTTTTTTATGGTCCAACTCTCAAATCTATACCTGACTACTGGAAAAGCCATAACTTTGACTATAGGGACGTTTGTCGGCAAAGCAATGTCTCTGCTTTTTCATATGCTGTCTAAGTTTATTATAGCTTTTCTTCTAAGGAGCAAGTGTCTTAATTTCAAAGCTGCAGTCACCATCTGCAGTGATTTTGGAGCCCAAGTAAAGAAAATCTGTCACTGCTTCCACTTTTTCCTCTTCTATTTGCCATGATGTGATGCGACTGGATGCCATGATCTTTGTTTTTTGAATGTTGAGTTTCAAGTCAGCATTTTCACTCTCCTCTTTCACCCTCATCACATTCTGCCATTAGAGTGGTATCATCTGTATATCTAAGGCTGTTGATATTTCTCCCAGCAGTCTTGATTCCAGCTTGTAATTCATCCAGCTTGGCATTTTGCATGATGTACTCTGCATAGAAGTTAAAAAACCAGGGCAACAATATACAGCCTTGTTGTAGTCCTTTCCCAGTTTTGAACTAGTCAGTTGTTCCATGTCTGGTTCCAACTATTGCTTCTTGACCTGCATATAGGCTTCTCAGGAGACAAGTAAGGTCTCTAAGAATGTTTCAGTTTGTTGTGATCCACAAAGCCAAAGGCTTTAGCATAGTCAACGAAGCAGAAGTAGATGTTTTTCTGGATTTCTGTTACTTTTTCTATGATCCAACGTATGTTGACGATTTAATCTCTGCTTCCTGTGCCTCTTCAAAACCAAGCTTGAACATCTGGAAGTTCTTGTTTCAGGTATTGCTGAAGCCTAGCTCAAAGGATTTTGAGTATTACCTTGCTGGCATGTGAAATGACTGCAATTGTGCAGTAGTTTGAAAATTATTTGGCATTGCCTTTCTTTAGGATTATAATGAAAATTGACCTTTTCCAGTCCTGTGGCCACTTATATAGTCACCTGGAACAGGCAAATTTACAGAGACAGAAAGTAAAATACAGGTTACCAGGGGTTGGGGAGAGAGGAGAATGGGTAGCTATTGTTTAATAGGTAAGGAGTTTCAATTTGGGATGATAAAAATGTTCTAGAAAAGAATAGTGGTTGTACAATATTATGAGTGAAATTAATGCTACTGATTCTACACTTAAAAATGGCAAATTTTATGTTATGTATATTTTATCACAATAAAAACATAGACATTCATTGCTAGCTCTATAAACTTATATGTGGTGTAAGCTTTTCCTTCATTTTGTGGTAGAAACATTAAAACAATGATTTTTAAATAATTGAAATTAAAAGAATTTCCAATATCACTTATATTAGAGAAGAAACACCAAAAAAGAGAAAAGCCCCACACACTTTTAAAAGTGATTAATATACTCCATAACATGTGCTTATTTTTTATTTTATACATATGAACATAAATGATATCAAATTTTAAAATATATATGTAATATATATTTGTGGGAAATGACATATATCATGAGAAATAAAAGTTATGTGACAAAAAATAAGTAACTTTCAGGGAAGATTACAAATTATCTTAAACAATTTAGAAAATTCACAGTTTCCTGAACTTTAACAGCATCAACAAGGACCATTTAGTGGAAGGATGTGGTTAGAGGGTGTCTACTGATTTTTTAGATAATCATGTCAGATAATACCAAAACAATTATTGTTAAAAGATACATAGCAACTGTCTTATAACTCATCACGTTGTTTTATGGATGAATTGAAATGGTCCAAAAGAAGTGTAATTCCATATTTTAGAGTATTTTCAAAAGTCTTAAGTGTTATATGTAATGTGAAAATGAAGAGTATGATGTGAATGCCTGACCCAGTGGCAATAAGCTTCATTTTGGCCATGAACTATCAAACAAACCTCTTTATTCAACAGACCCCATGTAAGTGGCACAAACTCTGGAATCTGACAGACAATGGGCTTCTTCTAGTGGTTCCATTTGAAGCTGCATAACTTGGGTACAGTTACTTAATTTTTCACTGCTTCAATTTCCAAAATGGCAGTTAATAATGATCTTGTTATAATGATTAAATAAGAAAATGTGTATAAGATTCTTTTTTTTTTCTTTCTTTCTTTTTTTCCATTTATTTTTATTAGTTGGAGGCTAATTACTTTACAATATTGTAGTGGTTTTTGCCATACATTGACATGAATCAGCCATGGATTTACATGTGTTCCCCATCCTGATCCCCCCTCCCACCTCCCTCCCCATCCCATCCCTCTGGGTCTTCCCAGTGCACCAGCCCTGAACACTTGTCTCACGCATCCAACCTGGGCTGGTGATCTGTTTCACCCTTGATAATATACATGTTTCGATGTTGTTCTCTCTAAACATCCTACCCTCGCCTTCTCCCACAGAGTCCAAAAGTCTGTTCTGTACATCTGTGTCTCTTTTTCTGTTTTGCATATAGGGTTATCGTTACCATCTTTCTAAATTCCATATATATGCATTAGTATACTGTATTGGGCTTTATCTTTCTGGCTTACTTCACTCTCTATAATGGGCTCCAAAAATGTGTATAGGATTCTTATAGCTCAGATGGTAAAGAATCTGCCTGTAGTGCAGCAGACCTGGGTTCTATCCCTGGGTTGGGAAGATCCCCTGGAGAAGGAAATGACTACCCACTTGAGTATTCTTGCCTGGAGAATCCCATGGACATAGGAGCCTGGCAGGCTACAGTCCATGGGGTAGTACAGAGTTTGACATGACTAAGTGACTAAGGCTTTCATTTTCACTTCACATATAAGACTTTTAGTACTATGTCTGGCACAAATGAATGACATGAGCTGTGATACATATACACTATGGAATGTTACTCAGGCATTAAAAAGAATTCATTTGAATCAGTTCTAAGGAGATGGATGAAACTGGAGCCCATTATACAGAGTGAAGTAAGCCAGAAAGATAAAGCCCAGTACAGTATACTAACGCATATATATGGAATTCGTATATATGGAATTTAAAAAGATGGTAATGATAACCCTATATGCAAAACAGAAAAAGAGACACAGATGTACAGAAGAGACTTTTAGACTCTGTGGGAGAAGGCGAGGGTGGGATGTTCTGACAGAATAGCATTGAGACAAGTATACTATCAAGGGTGAAACAGATCACCAGCCCAGGTTGGATGCATGAGACAAGTGCTTGGGGCTGGTGCACTGGGAAGACCCAGAGGGATGGGATGGGGAGGGAGGTGGGAGGGGGGATCGGGATGGGGAACACATGTAAATCCATGGCTGATTCATGTCAATGTATGGCAAAAACCACTACAATATTGTAAAGTAATTAGCCTCCAACTAATAAAAATAAATGCGGGAAAAAAAATGAATGACATGGTATTACAAGTGATGGACTGTGTAATAGGCTGAAAATGACTTACATGGCACAAGTTGCAGTTTGAGCCTGTGGTCTGCTCACTCTAGGATCCAGAAAATGTTGTGGGTGTGCTAGACCAGTGGCCAGATTTAAGAGGAAGAGAAGAATCTCCTGAAAACCTCTCTTTCCTCTGAGAGGAAGACAGGGTTAAGAAGGAAAAATCTAGTTCAAGGAAAAGAGGCTAAAGTAAGAAAGGAGCCTAGCAATGCAATACTCAGTATACTCTACTGGTCACAATCTCTGTCTATAGTGCAATCCAATTAAAAATTTATTGTAAAAATAGAGTGAAATGTAGTTGGTAATTTAAAACACACCACTAAATAACCCATGGAACCAAGCAGAAACCTTAATAAAAATTAAGAAATCTTAAACTGAGTGATAATGAAAAATACCAAATATCAAAACTGGAGTGCATCTGAAGCAACAAGTAGTGAGTGGTTCTTCCCTGGTGGTCTAGCAGCTAAGACTCCATGCCCCCAATACAGGGGGCTCCCACTTGATCCCTGGTCAGGAATTTAGAGCCTGCATGCTGCAACGAAGACCAAGTGTAGCCAAAATAAATAAAAAAATAATAATAATAGTAACAAACTAAAAACAAAATAGAGCAGCATGTAAAGAATTTCTTTTCTTTCTTTGTTTCTTTTTGGTTTTATGTCTATAAAATGTCTATATCAGCAAGTAGGAAAGGCTGGAAATTAAGCTTAAGGAGTTTTTTAAAAATGAGCAACTGAATAAATAAAAGTAGAAGAAAGTGAATAAGAGCAAGAAATAGCAAACTAGAGAGCAAAGACACAATAAAGAGGATCTACAGAATCCAAAGTTAGCAATTTGAAAAGATTAATAAAATAGACACCCTGATAAGATAAAAAAGTAAAAAAGAGGAAAGCAACACATAACATTAGGATCAAAAAAAGGAAGGAATATTATCACAGACTGGTCACATATTTAAACAATAAAGAGTAATTATACAAATAACTGTATGCAAATGAATTTGAAATTTTAGATCAAAAATTCAAAATTTTAGACTTCCTTGATGGTCTAGTAGTTAAGATTTTACACTTCCACTGCAAGGGGTGAGTGTTCCATCCCTGGTCAGGGAAATTCCACATGTCTTGAGGCATGCCCCCCACCCCCCAAAAAGAGAGAGAGAAAAATTAAAAATTTTAGAAAAAAGATAACTTACCAAAACTTATTCAAGAAGAAATGGAAGCTTAAGTAGTTCTATCACTAGTAAAGTACTTCAAATAGAGTAGCATTTCACTCCTTCAGGGGATCGTCCCAACCCAGGGATTGAACCCAGGTCTCCCACATTACAGGCAGATTCTTTACCAGCTGAGCTACAAGGGAAGTCCAGAAAAAAAATATGAGACCCTTTAGATTTTAAATGCATTGTATTAGACCTTTAAGAAATAGATCATTGCAATCATATGACTCTTCCAAGTAATAGGAAAAGAGACAAACCTCTTGGTAGTGAAGCTGTCAAGTGTACGCTTAAAATCTTTTCCCCTTCTTCCAAAGGCAAGAAGGCTACAGTGGACATATATCACCTTTGCCAGAGACTCTGTTTCTCCCTCTGTTGCACTTAGATGTTGTTATGTGAATAAGTTCTCCCCAACTGAATGTCAGCAGACGTAAGTGCAATGTCCTTCCTTTAATACAGCTTGTGTCCCCACTCCACACACTTCTTACCTTTTCCTGCTGGATGAAATATGGATGTAGCTGCAGTTCTTGTTTCAACCATGCAAAGGGAACATAATTGTAAAATCTGGCTTATCCTCAAATTGGAAGAAATCTGGGTTCCTGAATGACAAGGACTGGAGCCACCTCGCTAGTTGGGACCCCTGTCCTTGACTTTAACATATTAAATGGAAAACTATATTAAAATGAAAAGGAGTCAGTTTTTTAAAAATGGAAAAGATATGCCATAAATTAAGAGAAGATATTTACTACACATATAATCCATGAAAGATTAGTATTCAAAATATATTTTAAGTATCTGACAAATCAGTCAGGAAAAGACATCTTTTAAGGTGGGCAAAAGCTATAAACAGCCATTGATATTGATGGTATTCAGGACATGCTATCCCCAAATATAGCAAGTTGACATTCTAAATATCATAAGCTGAAAGACTCTGAGAGAACAGCAGAAGCAGAAAGATCACTTTGATTTCCTTCCTTGTCCTTCTTCCCCTAAAACAGGTCATAAAATCCTTCTGTGAAAGGTCTCTCCCTATACCCCTAGGAAACAAGCATCTTTATCTCCAAAGAGGAAGGCACACTGAGAATGTAAACAAACAAGCCTTGCTAAGTTTCTCCCAGTTTACTGCACTTCCCTCATACTCCTTAACCTGTCATATCCCCCCCCAACTACCCACTCTTCATTAAACCTACTGTAAAAATACTGTTTCTCTGGGTCTTCATTTTCTTATGAAGGCTCCCCTGTACATAAAACTCATATTAAATAAACTTGTATGCTTTTCTCCTTTTAATTTATTTTTGTCAGTTTTATTTTTAGACCCAACTGGGGACATTAAAAAGGTTGAGGAAAACTTTTTCCTCTTCTACACTATTCAGTCAACTTATATATCTTTGTTGACCAAATATTCAACTAAATATGTATTGAATATCCACAATGTTTTAGGCATTACTCTTCGTGCTGGGGCTACAAAGTTCTTATACTCCTGAACTTAAGTTCCTGTAGATATGTAACTCACAAAAGTGAAGGACACAAATAGCCAATAAACATGAAAAGATTCTCATTGCTCATCAAAGCAGCAATCAGATACAATTTTAAACCCATTGTGGTTGCAAAATTTAAGTTAGACAATATCAAATTTGGGGGAAATTTTGAAGCAGAAGATCTCTTATGTACTACTAGGGGTGGGGCACATGATGGGGATTGTAAATTGCTAAAGCAAAACTAAAAGACATATTGATAATATTTAGTAAACTTGAAGATGTGCTTACTTGTATCTGTATTATATTATTTGCATCTCTAGTTGTGTACTGCTCATCCAAAATAAAAAGCTGTGATAGAACGAGTATAGTATAATACCACTATGTAAAATAAAAACCACACAAAATGATTCTATGTTTTGTTTAATAATACATATGTATATTGTGAAATAATATTGTTGTAGCCACATGTTCCAGGAAACAAACTCACTCAGAAGGACAATGCAGATAGTGGAGTGCAGTTTATTATACCGGTGGGCCCAAAGCAGAGTCTCCTCTTAGCCAAGGACCCCGACCAGCATTTGTAAAAATCTTTTATACCCCATGTGTACGTGTCCGAACCCACCACCCCAAATTCCTTGAGGCTTACATAAACAAAGGAAGGGTAAATACAATCCAAATAACCCCATCATTCATGTGCCATGTGCTCAGACAGTTAAACAATTAGCCAATAATCAATAAGCATGAGGTTACACTCTGAAAGGTGCAGAAAAATTTATGGCCTGTCTGGAGGAAGGGGTGGTTAGTGTATGTGTTCTCTTAGGTGATCAGTAACCTGGATACAGTCTTCAAGGTTTCCCTGTCCGGAGGGGGACTTATCCTTCTGTTGTCGTTTCCATAGACACTAAACACAGAATTCAGAGTCCATTGGAGATGTGGCTGAGCATGATCAGCATGAACAGGCCTAAGATCGACCCCAGGCCCTATGAATTCCTTCTTCAATATAACATGTAATGGAATGATGAAACAACAAACTCATGGTAATACTCAATTCTGAGAGAGAAAGGTGGGGATGTATATAAACTAAGGATTTAAATGTATTGGTATAACTTTTTCCTTTGGCTGGGTAATGAGTATTTCTGTGTTTGCTGAGCTATTTACATATTCTTTGCATGTCTTAAATATTGGAAGAAAAAAAAATTGGGGAATACCCTGGTGGTCCAGTGGTTCGGACTCAGGGCTTCTATTGTGGGGGACACACATTCAATCCCTAGTCAGGTAACTAAGATCCCACAAACTGCACAGCATGGTGAAAAAAAAAAAAAAAAGGTAAATAATAAGATTGGGACTATCCCAAATTAAATCACAATCAGAAAGGCATGATTGAAATGTTACCGTAACTAAAAAATTGAGGCCTAATGAATGGTGCTTCATTCTCTCTACAGAAGGAATGTTTTTAACTGAATTTTAACTTGAATTGATCTGTAAGGCATAATAAAAGGGAAGCTGCAGAATAAGAAATTCTAACTCAACGGGTAAAAAATCCACCTGCAATGCAAATCAAAACCAGTTCGATTCCTGGGTCAGAAAGATCCCCTGGAGGAGGGCATGACAACCCACTCCATTGTCGTTGCCTGGAAAATCCCCATGGACAGAGGAGCCTGGCAGGCTACAGTCAATGTGGTCGCAAAGAGTCAGACATGACTGAGCAACTAAGCACACAGAATCTGGGAAGTATGCTGGGGAGAGGATTCTATACCTGCTTGACTTGACTGAAAACCAGGTAATGTACTTTCAGAGTAACATCTGGCAGGCTCATTGGTAATAATATTTATCACAGTAAAATGACAAATATAAAAGCTGAAATCTCTATATAGAGCCTATGTACCATAACAGCTAGGATTATGTCTGTTTTGTTCACTTTGTATTCGTGACACATGGCACCAAGATAAAAACATAATTATTTAATGGAAGAATGCTTAAATGAATCTCTTGAGTTGGTTCAATCAACTTTCGGTATATTTAACAATTTAGTTTGTAAACTAAAGAACAGACCTTGAATTGGATGGTCCTGGCGCAATAGCATGAGGAGCCTGTGCACAAGTCTGCTTATTCTTGAAGAGTGGCAGAATTTGCCACCATAACATGTGCATTTTTGGCCATAAGGATTATTTTGAGGTGAAGGTGCTTGAAAAATAGCAAATGCAGGAATGCCCCTTATCTGCCTAAAGACAGATCCTCCAAAGGAAACTCAATTGTCATAAATCTCTTCCCCCAGGAGTTTCATCAGTCAGGTAACATTGACTCTTATCATAGGAGAGGAGGTTAGAAGTCAACATCACACCATGATATACTTGTCTCTTTTAAGAATTCATTCAATTTTTCTAAAAACAATTTACCCTCCATTAAGAGGCCTAATCCTCCTTCCCTTACCTCTATTATGACCATATATAAACTCTTCAAATCTGACTGCTATTTGGGATACTTAGTTTTTTCCCCTCTGATGTCTTCATTCTGATACTGATTTCAGACATGTGCAGCAGTAAATGGCAGCAAGCAGTAGCTTGAGTGAGGTCTTAGTTTCCCAGACCAGGAGTCCTAACCACTGGAGCACAGGGGCCAGCAGTTAGGGCTAGTTAAGAACAAATTTAGGTGAGGTGGCAGAAGGTAAAGAGTAAAGTAAGAAGTTTACTGAAAAGTACATGTGGAAAGACAAAAGGGCAAACTTGGAGAGTCACCCCTTTGGGAAGTTTAAATCCTTTCTAAGGGGGCAGTTTTCTGGGTCTTTGTCTCCTTTCAGGCCAGTCATCTTGCTTTGTCCCCTCCCCATGTCCCTGGTTAATTTGTCTCAGGATCCTTTCCTGGGGTGCCCTTGCCCTCCTCAGCCAAGATGAATCTCGAAGTGAAGGCTTCTGGGAGGAGCAAGACTCATTATGGACTGGAATTATCCTCTGACTTTTGACTCCAAGGAGCCTTTGTGTAGGGTTTCCCTTGTCCTAAAAAGGGTGGGGAAGGAGAATCCCTTAATCCTTTACTCAAATAGAGTTTTGCCTCTCTTTGTCCTTGCCATGATTATAAACTTGATATGTTTACAAGAGACAAAGACTGGCTGTCTGCCCTATTTCTGTTGCTACTTCCCTTTAAGAGGGTAAACAGGAATCCCTCAACTGGAGCCCATCTATCTCTTAGCTCAATACTACTAAAAATTAATGAATTGGTATGTCATTTCTCCTGTTAATCTTCCTATTGTTGGTATTTCATAGATCCAGCCATCAAACATAAAAGGGTATAAAGAAAGTCTTTCCTCCCATACACTTTATTCAGGCATAATTTAATTCTTCTCACTCTCACTCCAACTTCTTTTACTCTCTTCCTCTCCTCTCTTTCCTCCTCTTCTTTCCCTTTCAAACCCAGTGCATACTTTACATTATAATACATTTGATTTGTGATTCAGAAAATGCAAAATAAGAGAATTTTAAAAGAGGAAGCTGTTGTTTCTGTTTCCTAATAATATACACATGAAAGACTTGAGTATTCCATATTTAAACCAGTTCATTGCTTAATCTTATGATTTGCTTAAAATGTTCTGAAAACAGTTTTGCTATTGGTGAATAAGCCTTTACAAAATGATAGACTACATATGTGTTTGCAGTGGAATGCCAATGGGAGGCCACAAGGTTAATGAAAAAGCTTTAGAAGCATTCTGGCTTAAGATGGTGGATAGAACACATCAATCTAATTGTTCCCTCCCCAAAACTACAATTTTTGTAAGAGTTGTGTCCTACTCTTTGTGACCCCATGGAATTCTCCAGGCCAGAATACTGGAGTAGGTAGCCTTTCCCTTCTCCAGGGGATCTTCCCAACCCAGGGATCAAACCCAGGTATCCCACATTGCAGGGGGTTCTTTACCCACTGAGCCACAAGGGAAGCCCAAAACTACAATAGTGATTTTTTTAAAAAAAGAAAAGACTTGAATGCACAAAGAAGGGGACAGCAACAATAAATTTCTGGAAAGCAAACACTGAAAACTAACTTAGAAAAACTGAGAAAGCTGAAATCTATAGCAACAGTATAGAAAATTGAAAACAGACAGTTTTAGCAAAGAATTACCCACAAACTCAAATCCTCTCCCTAACTCCATGCTACTGGATGACCATTTGTCCCTGACTCCAGGAGAAACTCCAGAGTCTCTAGAGAGGGTAAAGAGAAAAATCTCTGGACAGGGAGCAGCAGGCAGTCTGCCAACACAAGTTCATGTGCTTGATGCACAGTGAGGCCAAACAAACTGAAATGGTGGCCAGAGTTTTGAGCAGAGATAGGTCCACTACAGAGCCTAGCAAGTGTAAAAGCCCCAAACTTCCTGAAGGGGTTTCACAAAGCACTTTTAAAAGTCAGGTGAGGGAGGAGGGTCACAGTGTGTGTGATCAGCTTGTACACAGTTCTCTGATTGGCTGATGGTGAGGTAGCAGAGTGCTGTCATGGGGGTTAGCATTATCAGTCCTTAGGCTCCAGGAGGCCTGGGGCTAGGGCTCATGGTCATCAAGTTAACATCTTCCATTTGTTGGAAAGGAGGAGGTTTTTAACATCTGCAAAACAATTCAGGTATTGTGCACCAGATACTATTATCTAGGTACTTCAGAGAGGAACTAAAGCAGAGGATATGGAGGAAAGCCTATCACCCTCTCTCACTCCCCTGCAAGGCCCCATGGGGTCTTGCTCTGTTACAAGTTAAGGGCATTGACACCATGAGAAAGTGAAGGTTTACAGAGTCACATGTATCCTGCTTGCTAAGGCTCCGCCTCCTGCTCCATAGCATTCAACTATTCTGTCCCCAAACCAAGGCAGTCAGATGTTTACCCTTTAGGCCCAAGATTGACACCCTTCCTTGGGGAAATCTGGGCAACCCAAAACAGACTAAGTAGAGAAACTGACATATGGGATTATCCAAATGTGTGCACACTCAGTCACTCAGTAGTATTCGACTCTTTGAGACACCATGGACTATAGCTCAACAGGCTCCTCTATCTATAGAATTTTTCAGACAAGAACACTAGAGCAGGATTCCATTTCCTTCTCCAGGAGATCTTACCAACCCAGGGATCGAACCCATGTCTCTTGAGTCTCCTGTATTGGCAGGTGAATTCTTTACTACTAGCACCACCTGGGAAGCCCAACAAATAAATGGTCCTATGGTAAATTTAAGAAATAAGTTCTTAAGCAAGTTCTCTTTGTATTCAGAATTTCCAGTCATCTCTTCAGTCCATCTCTCTCAGCCATGAGCATAAACATAAGATTACCATAACTCTAGAGAAAGTCTCTTACTATGCAAGATGAAGCCCAAAGGAGCAGAAATGCACCTTGAAGGAAACAGGCTGTGTAGATGAAAGAAAACTTTATAATATTTGTTTTCAGCCAAAGCTTTCCAGAAGAAAAGCATGACAGTGAAAGTTGCTCAACTGTATCTGACTGTGTGACCCCATAGACCATACAGTCCATGAAATTGTCCAGGCCAGAATACTGAAGTGGGTAGCCTTTCCCTTCTCCAGGGGATCTTCCAGACCCAGGGATCAAACCGGTGTCTCCTGCATTGCAGAAGGATTCTATTCAGGGACACCGAAGAGACCAAAAGAAATTTGTTTAGTTCAGTTCAGTTGTTCAGTCATGTCTGACTCTTTGTGACCCCATGGACTGTAGCACGCCAGGTTTCCCTGTTTTTCACCAACTCCTGAAGCTTGCTCAAACTCATGTCCACCAAGTCAGAGATGCCATCCAACCATCTCATCCTCTGTTGTCCCCATCTCCTGCCTTCAATCTTTCCCAGTGTTAGGGGAAGCACACTGATTGAAACCGCCCACCCTGGCCAGGCACCATAGTAACCATTTGCATGAGCTGTTTTATGACAGGAGATCCTGATAAGGAATAGGAACTAATACGTCACCACCAGCTGGAAGAGTTCGGGAAAGGTCGAGAGGAGACACTGCCTGTCCGTCCACTTCCCAGAATCCCTCTTGCTAGCATCCATCTTGGCTGAGTGATGCGTGCGCCACCAGGAAAGACTCTGAATTGGGATGATTGGCCAAAGACCACCTGGAAACTAATCCCATCACCATAAAACCCAAGACTGCGAGCCATGCAGCAGAGCAGTTCTCCTGGGTTCCCTTACCTACTACTCTCCACCAGGGTGCCCTTTTCCAATAAAATCTCTTGCTTTGTCAGCACATGTGTCTCCTCAGACAATTCACTTCCGAGTGTTAGACAAGAGTCCAGTTTCGGGCCCTGGAAGGGGTCCCCCTTCCTGCAACACCAGCATCAGGGTCTTTTCCAGTGAGTCAGTTCTTCACATCAGGTAGCCAAAGTACTGGAGTTTCAGCTTCAGCATCAATCCTTCCAAAGAATATTCAGGACTGATTTCCTTTAGGATTTACTGGTTTGATCTCCTTGCAGTTCAAGGGATTCTCAAGAGTCTTCTCCAACACCACATTTCAAAAGCATCAGTTCTTCAGTGCTCAGCCTTCTTTACAGTCCAACTCTCACATCCATACATGACTACTGGAAAAACCATGGCTTTCACTATCTGGACCTTTGTCGGCAAAGTAAGGTCTCTGCTTTTTAATATGCTGCCTAAGTTCGACTGAGCGACTTGACTTTACTTCAAGGATTATAGCTTTTCTTCCAAGGGGCAAGCGTCTTTTCATTTCATGGCTAAAGTCACCATCTGCAGTGACTCTGGAGCCCCCCAAAATAAATTCTCTCACTGTTTCCATTGTTTCCTCATCTATTTGCCATGAAGTAATGGGACAAGATGCCATGATCTTAATTTGCTGAATGTTGAGTTTTAAGCCAGCTTTTTCACTCTCCTCTGTCTCTTTCATCAAGAGACTTTTTAGTTCTTCACTTTCTGCCATAAGGGTGGTGTCATCTGCGTATCTGAGGTTATTGATATTTCTCCTGGCAATCTTGATTCCAGCTTGTGCTTCATCCAGCCCAGCATTTCACATGATGTACTCTGCATATAAGTTAAATAAGCAGGGTGACAATATACAGCCTTGATGTATTCCTTTCCCAATTTGAAACCAGTCTGTTATTCCATGTCTAGTTCTAACTGTTGCTTCTTGACCTGCATACAGATTTCTCAGGAGGCAGGTAAGGTGGTCTGGTATTCCCATCTCTTGAAGAATTTTCCAGTTTGTTGTGATCTACACAGTCAAAGGCTTTGGCATAGTCAGTAAAGCAGAAATAGATGTTTCTCTGGATCTCTCTTGCTTTTTTGATGATCCAACAGATGTTGGCAATTTGATCTTTGATTCCTCTGCCTTTTCTAAATCCAGCTTGAACTTCTGGAATTTCTTGGTTCACATACTATTGTACAATAAACACCAAGCTTAGTTTGTTAGAAACGTGCCAGGCAAGGGAGACATTGGACAGATGAAACCAGTCAAATGAACTCTCTGAGAACTTCATGTAGTTTTATTGGGGAGAAGTTAATCAAAGGATGGAAGTTAGCAAGGGTGAGGGAGGGGCAGGAAGGAAGGTTAGGCTAAGACAGGAAAGAACTGGTTAGATTGCAAGTGAGTTGAGTCTCTGACTGCTTTGATAGGCTAAGCAAGGCTGTTTGTGAGCAAGACTGTGGCTTCATCTTTCCTGAACACATGAGTTTAAGCTGAGCTGTTGCTGAAACAATTTGTTTTGCAAGTTGTGGAACTAAGATCTCACAAACTGCAAGGCACAGACAAAAAAAAAAAAAAAAAAGAAAGAAAAAGAAAAAAGAAAAAGAAAAAAAGAGAAAGAAACAAAAAATTTAAAGAAAATTCCCAGAACTGAAGGATCCAAATTTTCAAATTGAGAGTCATCATAACAGATCAAACTTGCCCTACACCAAAGCATATGATTGTAAAATTTAAAACACTTAGAACAAAAGAAGAGATTCTCAAGCTTCCAGAAAAGTAGGTGAAAGGGGATAAGGAACAAAAAAAGAGAAAAAGAAATTAGAATAGCTTTGCACTTCTCAACAACAAAGTGGTGAGAAGAGCAACACGTTTCTCATGACCCTCTGAACATCCCTGACTGGGTCTGAAAATTAAACTGACAAAGACAGATTTACAGGAGAAAAGCATACAAATTTTATACGGATTTTACATGTCCATGGGAGCCTTCACAGGAGAATAAAGAACTGAAGAAGTGATTGGAGCTGAAGGCTTTTACACTTTTTAGACAAAGAAGCAATACATTGTGAAGAATTGACAAGACAAAGGTTTTGGACTATGGGTGGTAAAAAGCGAAGAAGTAACAAGGTTTGTTTATACAGACTTCCAGGCCCTGAACTCCTGTCTCTGCTAATAAGTCTTTCTCGTGATACAGGAAGGGTACCTAGATTTATCTCCTTCCCTGGTGGCTCAGATGGTAAAGCATCTGTCTACAATGCGGGAGACCCAGGTTCGATCCCTGGGTTGGTAAGATCCTCTGGAGAAGGAAATGGCAACCTGCTCTAGTCCTCTTGCCTGGAAAATCCCGTGGACAGAGGAGCGTGGTAGGCTACAGTCCATGGGGTCGCAAAGAGTCAGGCACGACTGAGCAACTTCACTTTCTTTGGGGAAGTGTATGCCAAGGTGCCGTATTTTGGGGGTAGCACATCCTGGTATACCGCAATGCTTTAAAAATCCTAAAGAACAATTTATTCCAGCAGACGACTCTATTCAACCAAATTATCAAACAAGTGTTGGTTTATACAAAAACTTGCAAAAAGTAAAAAGAATACTTTCATATGCCTTTCTTAATGAAAATGCTAAAGGAAATGTGCCACAAAAAATGATAAAACAGAGAAAAGAAGGTATGAAATATAGGAAACGAGAAAGAGGCAAAGGGATGCCTGAGATGATGGTGACAGAAAATCACAGGGTGAAAACTGATCTTGGGTGGCCTTGACATGCAGTGGCTTAGAACGGGACTTGGGTTCCCAGCCGGAAATTGGGCTGTGTCACAACAGTGAAAGCACCAGATCCTAGCCACTAGAACAGTGGTCAGTGACAAGGGCCCTGGCCCTTCAGCTTCGCAGAAAAGAATTTCCACAGAGATGAAAAGTAGTGAAGCAAGTAAAGCATTTATTAAGGGGGAAAAAAGCACAGTACGCCTGCGTGTACAGTCGTACTCAGAGAGAGAGGGAGTCAGAGTTGCACCCTCATGGCAGTTTGAATTACTTTTATGGGGTACTTATTCCAGCTTTCCTTTGGCCAATCATTTTGATTTGCTTGGCTAACAGTCTGTATTTGGTATATCTCTGGATCCTCCCATGGGTGCACAGGTATCTCTCAGCCAAGGTGGATTTCACCGAAAAGGCATCTGGATAGAGCATCCTTTGACATAACTACCCCTTTGACCCTCAAGGAGCCTTTTCTGAGGGGGGTCTCCTGACTTTGGGAACGAGAACTATGTGGTCTGAGCAGGGCCCACCCTCCCCCCTTAACTGCCCTGCTATTCTTGTTTTGGAGTTTCAATCCACAGGGAATGGATCGCCAATCACTTTATGCTGGGTAGGGGTCCATATACTTCCTGCATCAAAAACTAGGTACCAAGTGTAGAAGGCAACTGACCCAGATGGGGAGCAATGTAGCTCAGGAGAGAGACACACTAAGAATCACCCTTATGATGCCTACTGCCCTATTTGACCTGAGCTCAGAATCTGGTCTCACTTGGCTTGTTTGTATTGTTTGTGCTCCTCCCTTCCTGCCTGACCAAATGAGAATCATTTTATCCGACAGAAATGTTCTGCTTTGATCTATTCCTGAGATCTAGATGTAGGCCACTGTCAGCTAGAAATAGAAAATATAGAGCATTGCACACTCCCTAACCATATTCCTGCTGGATGTCCATTCCTGAGCCTACACCACACCCTTGCATTTTTCAGGATTCATGACCCTGCCCTCATATTGCCCCAGATGGGGTTCTTACAAACAAGAGACACTCAGCTCTGCCTGAGAATTTTTCACTAAACAGTGGCAGTGCTATATTTTCTTATCCAGATAATTTTGTTCTTGCTATGCAGTGTTTCACAACCAAAAGTACAGCAAATTATTTCTTAATGAATTGTGAATTGTCATCCAAAATTGAATTGCAGAATGTTTAGGGTCATTTCAGCATAATGAAATGATCAGGTGCATCTGCACAGTTAGCTTGCTGAGAATTCCAGGGAACAGAGAATTTTCTTACTTCCTAAAAGACCACCAAAAAGATCCAATGATCAAACAAAGCTAAGTTTATTGGGCTTACTGCTACAGCAAAAGACATCACTTTGACACAGTCTCAGTAGCATCTCAAAAGGACAAATTCTGGAAACAATATTTTTAGGATTTTAGGGCTAGTGCAGGGGGGTTTTATGATGGGTCTCACAAAGCAGAGAGTTTAATGGGATTAGACAAAGCTACTCTACAATGGTTTTGAATTGTGTAGGAGGGCCAGATGAGTGCCTTGAGGTAAGTATTGACTAGTAAGCATGATGAATAAACTATTTTATTTGGCTCCTAGTTTCATTTCCTACTAGGAAGTATTTCTATGAAAGAGTAACTATGTTATTTTTGTTTATACTCGCATTGCTTGACACAAAGGCGAGAAAGAATCCTTCATCTCAAAATTACTTAACACAAAGACAGGGAAATATGTTGATTTTGCTACTGATCATGTGCCTGAGACAGTGAGGTCAAACAAACTGAACCATGGAAGTTTGGAGCAGAGAAAGGTTTATTGCAGAGCCAAGCAAGGGGAACAAGGGACTCCTGCTCAAAAGCCCTGACTCCCTACTGGTTTTCAGGGAGAAGTTTTTACAGGTAAAAATTGGGGTGAGAATGAAGCCAAATCCAGCCTTTGTACCCCAACATTGCAATTAAATCACAGAGTTTTTGGTGAACTAGAAAAGAATAGCTTTTAACAAGGTCCTACTGTATACTACAGGGAATTATATTCAATATCCTGTGATAAACCATAATGGAAAAGAATCTTTAAAAAGATCATGTATATGTGTATAACTGAGCCAATTTGCTATACAGCAGAGATTGACACAACATTGTAAATTTACATCAATTTTTAAAAAAAGAATAGCTTTGTTGCAGGGAAAAGCCAATTTTGGCTGTATGGTAAAACTGTTTCCTTGACTTGCTTTTTGTTGCTTTTGTTATTATAATCAAACATAATGGCCTACCTCAGAGAACTCTGCCTCACTGTTACTAAAGTGCCTTTGTTCAGAACCCTGTCCATCTATAGACTGCAGGAAGGAAAAAATTAACACATCCCTATGCCTGAGACTTTCCATTCTGGGAGATATTTATAAGATTAATGGCTTTTTCACTTTGTTTCCTTACCTCCCCCGTCTCAGATCTATAAAAGAACCTGGCATCCAGACCCCGACAAGATTGGTATTTTGAGACATTATTCTGCCATCTTCTCTATCAGCCAACTCCCCAAATAAGTTGTATCTTTGCTTCAACACTTTGTCTCAGATTCACTGGCCTGTCAAGTGGCAAGCAGAGCAAGTTTGGATTCCTTAAGCTTTGTTGCTTTGGCAAGCAAAGAGAGGCACAGCAGACTAATGCCCTCAAAACTGTGTGTCCCCTCTTGGAAGGGGGAGTGAGGAGTTTTATAGTAATGGTTCAAAGAGGGCGTGATCAGCTTGTGAGCATTCTTCTGATTAGCTGATGGTGAGGTAAGTGGAGTTAACATCATCAACCTTCTGGTTCCAGCTGGTCTGGGGTCTCTGTGTTTACCTGCTTGTGGGCAGCATACAGATAGCTTCTCCGACCTAGGAGGGATTTTAGTATCTGCAAAACAACTAAAAGATATTGTTATGTATATCTCTTGAGGAGGAACCAAGACTCTGCCCAAAGGCTTTAATATTGTTTCTTGACTTGCTCCTCCCTTTGTCGTTTGTCACCGCACCTTCTCCCTTCCCAAATTAGCAAATGTTTGAACTTTTCCCTTGGAACTCAGGGAAGGTCCTGGAGGCTGAAAGGACAGGGAAAGAATTTGTACCCAGGAGAGCCACTCAGAGACTTGATGAGTTTCAATTATCATAACTATTATCTAAGGTAAGAGACTGAAGAATGTTGAGATATTTTTATTGAATTTGTAAATCCCACTGGCATTATGGGAAAAGACTGTGCCAATCTCAAGTAGTTGGAAATATTTACAAGTATTTATCTAAATGAATCCTGATATTTTCTACAATAGCATCAATTACCCACAGTTAAGGCACCAAGTCCTCACCACTGGACTGCCAGGGAATTTGCTCTCTTCTATTTTGAAATCATCAAACCTCAACTGTGTTTAAGAGTGGAACCCTTTTGGGAAGGACTTCATGAAGGAGTAAGAAAGGCAAAATCTACATGGGACATTATCATCTTGGATATAATCTTCAATCAAATAGCAAGATGAGAAAATCATAATTTGCTCATATTTGACATTCAAGCATCCTTCATATGTTTCCTCACGTAAACTTGCATCTCATGAAAATGTTGCAGAAAGGGGACCCTTTCCAGGGCCCAAGAATGGGCTCTTGTCTAATGCTCAGAAATGAATTGTCTGCAGAGACACATGTGCTGACAAAGCAAGAGATTTTATTGGGAAGGAGTGCCCAGGTGGAGAGCAGTAGGGTAAGGGGACCCAGGAGAACTCCTCTGCCTTGTGGCTCACAGTCTCAGGTTTTATGGTAGTGGGATTAGTTTCTGGGTTGTCTTTGGCCAATCATTCTAACTCTGAGTCCTTCCTGGTGCACACGCATTGCTCAGCCAAGATGGATGCCAGCAAGAAGGATTCTGGGAGATGGTAGGACATGAGGCATATGCTTTTGACCTTTCTCAAATGCTTTTGGTTGATGGTAGCATATTAGTTCCATGTTCCTTACTAGAACCTCCTGTCATAAAACAACTCACACAAATGTTTACTATGGAGCCTGGCCAGGGTGGGTGGTACCAGTCAGTGTTTTCCTCTAACAAAAAGAGCTTTGTGTGCTGTTTTCAAGGACTGAGGAATTGGGTAGAGAACAGTTCTTCAAAGTCTAACTTGAGACAGAAAAAATATGAGTAGTAGGTGTTTGGGTGACTTTCCTTCCAATATTATTTAAAATATTTCCTTCAAATGTTATTTGAATTGTTTGGCATTATTTCACAGTGTTATTGAACATGGCTTCTGAAGTCAGAAAGACTTTGGTTTAATTCTTGTTTTGCCATTTAGTTGCCTGGTCTTGGCACAGTTACTTAATCATTCTGAGCCTTAGTTTTTGCATCTGATAAATGGGGATAGATAATAATATCTATGCACTGTATCACTGAGAACATTAAATGACATAAAGAATGTCAAACACTTAGTACCATGCTCAATAAATATTAGTGGAGGTTTTAATAACTTCCCAGTACTGTCCTAAAAATCTTAAAGATAAAACTTAAAATGGCATTTCTTAAAAAGACTTTCTTAATCTGGCTTATGCTGATCTCTCCAGCTTCACCAAACTGCATATAATTTCCTCCACAAACTATAGAGTTCCTTGAGTCCCAGCCTTCTTCATGCCTTCACATCCTCTACTCCCAGAAGTATCCTTCTCTTCTTAATTTATTATCCTCACCTTAAGCCTTGGCATTACTTCCTCTCTGAAGTCTCCATTGACTGGATTAAGGTGCTTGTTTTTTGCACTTATCATAACTCCTGTTCATACCTTTCTATAGCTGTGTACTAGTAACTTGGTTAGTTTAAATAAGGAGCTCACTATTAGACTATGTCTAATTCATATTTTGAACTCCAGACGCTAGTGCAGTGATTTGTAAATGGTAGACATTCAAAGAGCCCTAGATAATTAAATAACTAATGAATAAACTAATTACTTCCAAGTTCTAATCTGTTGTTTTGCAGATCCTGGACCTCATTTGCTTGAACATTCAGGAACACACAAGCTTAAGGGAAATGAATCACACTAAATAGACTTTCAATGTAGTGTGTAAAACAGAATGCAGCTTATTGAAAAATAACTCCTGTCAATGTGATGGAAGAAATATTCTCCTATTGAGTTTTGAGGAAGCTATTCTGGCTTATACATGAATTTGATCTCTACCAGAACAGCCTATATTATGGCCTGTCAAACATGCATTGTACTTCTACTTTAACCATTAAAAAGATTATCCAGAGGTTAATAGTGTCTGTTTTGAAGAGAGAAATATATGTCTCTTCCTCTCTATGATACCAATGCTAGTGCTCCTTCAAAGATAAGACTCCCTTTTCAGATACCAAGGTCATGCTGACTCACTGTGTATGCTAATCTGTCTTTCTTTTTTTTCCCCCAAAGTACAGCATATAGAATGCTGTGAAAGTGCTGCACTCAATATGCCAACAAATTTGGAAAATGCAGCAGTGGCCACAGGACTGGAAAAGGTCAGTTTTCATTCCAATCCCTAAGAAAGGCAATGCCAAAGAATGCTCAAATTACCACACAATTGCACTCATCTCACATGCTAGTAAAGTAATGCTCAAAATTCTCCAAGCCAGGATTCAGCAATACGTGAACCGTGAACTTCCAGATGTTCAAGCTAGTTTTAGAAAAGGCAGAGGAACCAGAGATCAAATTGCCGACATCTGTTGGATCATCAAAAAGCAAGACAGTTCCAGAAAAAAAATCTATTTCTGCTTTATTGACTATGCCAAAGCCTTTGACTGTGTGGATGAGAGTAAACTGTGGAAAATTCTGAAACAGATGGGAATGCCAGGCCACCTGACCTGCCTCTTGAGAAATCTGTATTCAGGTCATGAAGCAACAGTTAGAACTGGACATGAAACAATAGACTGGTTCCAAATAAGAAAAGGAGTACATTGAGGCTGTATATAGTTACCCTGCTTATTTAACTTATATACAGAGTACATCATGCAAAATGCTGGGCTAGATGAAGCACAAGCTGGGATCGAGATTGCCAGGAGAAATATCAATAACCTCAGATATATAGATAACACAACCCTTATGGCAGAAAGTGAAGAAGAACTAAAGAGCCTCTTGATGAAAGTGAAAGGAGAGTGAAAAAGTAGGCTTAAAACTCAACATTTAGAAAACTAAGATCATGGCATCTGGTCTGATCACTTCATGGCAAATAGATGGGGAAAGAGTGGAAACAGTGTCAGGCTTTACTTTTTTGGGCTCCAAAATCACTGAAGATGGTGACTGTAGCCATGAAATTAAAAGACACTTAACTCCTTGGAAGGAAGGTTATGACCAACCTAGACAGCATATTAAAAAGCAGAGACATTACTTTGCCAACAAAGGTCCGTCTAGTCAAGGCTATGGTTTTCCAGTGGTCATGTATGGATGTGAGAGTTGGAATGTGAAGAAAGCTGAGCACCAAAGAACTGATGCTTTTGAACTGTGGTGTTGGAGAAGACTCTTGAGAGTCCCTTGGACTGCAAGGAGATCCAACCAGTCCACCCTAAAAGAGATCAGTTCTGAGTGTTCATTGGAAGGACTGATATTGAATCTGAAATTCCAATACCTTGGCTATCTGATGCGAAGAGCTGACTCATTTGAAAAGACCTTGATGCTGGCAAAGATTGAAGGCGGGAGAAGAAGGGGATGACAGAAGATGAGATGGTTGGATGGCATCACCAACTCAATGGACTTGAGTGTGCATAAACTCCAGGAGTTGGTGATGGACAGGAAGGCCTGAAAGGCTGCAGTCCTTGGGGTCACAGAGAGTCGGACACGACTGAGTGACTGAACTGAACTGAACTGAACTGACAGCATGTGGGGGCTTCCCAGGTGGGGTTAGTGGTGAAGAACCCACCTACCAGTGCAGGAGAAGCGGGTTTTATCCCTAGGTTGGGAAGATTCACTGGAGAAGAAAGTGGAAACTCACTCCAATTTTCTTGCCTGGGAAATCTCACGGACAGAGGAACCTGGTGGGCTACAGTACATGCATCACAAAGAGTTGGACACAACTGAAGTGACTTACCACACATGCACAGTGTGTAGATTTATTTAAGCTTCCTCCAAGTTACCTTTGTTACATGATGCAGGCAATGAGAAGAGAGATATAGGATGCTATCAAGAACAGACATGCAGGTGGTGGAGAGCATGGTGCCTGGACCTCCTCCATACTTGCTCAGCTTGGCTAAGGGCTGCTGCCTGTTGGCCCAGGACACAGACACCCAGAACTGTTAAGGGATATAGGAAAAGTTGACAAGGACCCTCGCTTGGGGGCCTTGGCTCTTGGTAAGAACACAAAGAAGAATCTGAGGTCTTACCTGTGACCAAAACAAGTTTAAGGAAAGAACAGAAAGAACACCTCAAGGGAGAGGCGGGCCAAGCCAAGAGAGGCAGTGTAGGGGTTTTCAAGATAGGGCTTTTATATAATCATTTAGGTGGGTGTGGACTGACAATTTTGATTGACAATTACAAGTTACAAAATAACAGGCTCTCTTGTGCATGTCTTTCACACAATTCAGTTTGTTATAGTCAGATGTATGTATGTATAGAATATTTATGAACCCTTAACAGACTCTCAGATGCCTAAGGTCATTCGAGGACACAGCTGTGCACCAAGCAGGCATGTGCTAGAATTGGAGAACTCCCATGGTTAGTTTGTATCCACTGTACCAATAGGGCACAGGAGCTGGAGTTGGAGAAGTGGTTGTTTCTGTAGCATATCTGTGAGCTCTCCTGGGCTGCAATGGGGTGTATCTGGAGGTGGAGTTTAGAGATCAGTTTGAATCTTTTTCAGTTAGGTCACCCCTTGTTCCTCCTGCTAAACTTTCTACCGAATAGAATGATGGCATGGCTCAGGTGATGCCACTTCCTGGTGATGCTGAGGTGGGGAGCTGGTCCTGCAGCCACTGGTGGGGGAACTTAGCCGCCTTCCATGCCTTGAGGGCCTCTATGGCAGCCACCCTTGTGGCTGCCTCATGGCTGTGCAGCTGCTGGGCTGTGAGAAAGGGCGGTCCCAGACAGCAGTGATTCTCCACCTGAATCTCCAGGCGGTGGACGTACAGAGGCCTCAGCCTGAGTGCTTTCTGATGCACTGGCAGCCTGGGTGCAGAATGGCACAGGAGCATGGTAGGAACACAGTGCCAGTCACACCTCAGGTCTGCCCTCCAGAGCAATCTGTGTCTTTTGAAACTTTCGAGGAATGTTTCCCTGTTATGTTTGATGTTTGTTCTTTGTTCCAACAAGGTATAAAAATGTGCTGAAAACCATGCTTCTCCAGAGCACTTTCTTCCTTGGTGGAGACCACACTTTTGGGCAATAGTCCTCAGTTTTGCTCAGATGAAACTCTTTTCTATTCTTATTATAGATTGTTGATTATTTGCATCAAAAATGCTTTATCTCCTCCAGAGGAAAATGTTTAGTGATAATCAATGTAATTTATCAGGAGCCTGATGTATTCTGGGTTCCGCCCTGTACTCACCAAAAGCAAGTCCATCCCCCTATTGTATAGCACTGGGAACTCTGCTCAGTCTTATGCAGCAGCCTACATGGGTGGGGAGCTTGGGGGAGAATTGGTCAGTTCAGTTTAGCTGCTCAGTTGTGTCCAACTCTTTGCAATCCCAAGGGAGAGAATGGATACATGTATATGTATGGCTGAGTCCCTTTGCTGTCCAGCTAAAACTATCATGGCATTGTTAATCAGTTATACCCCAGTACAAATTAAAGGGTTTCTTTTTGTTTGTTTGTTTTTTAAAAAGCAAGTCCATCTCTTGATAATGGACCAATGTTAAGTAGGCTGTTGAGATTGCTTTACAAATCTGGTATGTCAATGTGAAACGGTTTACCTCAGATTGGGACTTGAACCCATGTTCTGGAGTTTGAACCCAGCCAAAACCTTGCTTGTGACTCAAACCCATGTGGCTGGGACTCAAACCCAGCCAAAACCCTGCTTGGGACATGAACGCAGCCAAAACCTAGTTTTAGGACTCAAACCCAACCAAAACCATAGTACCTGGTTTCAGGACCCAATGAAGCTCAGGTTCTTGATGTTACATCACAGGAAGAATTCAGTGAGAGACAAAGTGATAGGTAAGAAGTGGATTTATTCAGATTCAGAGAGATGAACACTCCACAGACAAAGGGTAGGGCATTGCAGAGGGCGAGTGCAGCCTTGAAATTTGGCATGGTTAGCTTTTATAGGTTGGGTAACTTCATATGCTAAAGAGTGTGAGGATTATTCCAACTATTTTTAGGAAGGGCAGAGATTTTCAGGATTTGGTCCACCGCCCACTCCTTGGTCTTTTTACAGTGTCTTGGAACTGTCATGGTACCTCTGGGTGTGTTATTTCACTTGATTGAGGATCAAGGTCCAGTCTTGTCTGCCAACTTGATTCTAATTCTTGTCTGCCCATTTGATTCTAGTCGATTTATATTATGTCCTTGGGCTATGTCATTCTTTCAAAAGTTGTGACCTGCACCTTTCCCTCCCATTACAAATGTATTAATTTGCAATTTTGTTGAGCTCAGAATGTTCACTTCTATATGAGGAGCATATTCTTACCCAGCACTCAAGCACTCAAGCTTCAACAGAAAGCTGTAATGGGAGGGAAATAATCCTCCCACTCACTAGCATATGAATTTACCCAGCATATAAAAACTGACTATCCTGCATTTCTTAGCCAAATTTACCTTCTGCAATGGTCCACATTCTGTCTGTGAAGTGTGAGCCTCTCTGAATCTGAATAAATCCACTTCTTACCAGTCACTTTGTCTCTCACTGATTTTTTTCTGCGATGAGACATCAAGAGCCTGAATTCCATTAGGTCCTGAAACCAAGTATCATGGGTTTTGGCTGGATCCAAGTCCCAGCCAAGCAGTTTGAGTCCAAGCAGGATTTTGACTAGGTTCAAGTCTCAGTCATGTGGATTTGAGTCCCAGTCTGAGGTAAACAGTTTCAAAACCAATGACAGTCATTAAATCACAAGGTAAAATCATTAATTCACAATGTGAAATCACTAAGACAAGAAAGAAAAATACCAGTTACCGATTGTTTATTCTTGCCAATAAATCCAAGGGACGAGTGTTGAGGCAAAGGATATTTTGCCTTTATACAAAAAGCCGGCAGACCAAAAAGATGGTAGACTAGTGTCTCAAAATGCCAGCTTCTTTTATAGAGCAGAGATGGGGGAATGTGATGAAATAAAGTAAAAAAGGCAGAATAGTTAGGAAAGGCGGTGAGAAAGTAAAGTAAAAAGGGCCATCAGAATTACAAAATGTCTCTGGGAAGGGCCAGCCTGTGGAAGGGATTAAACTCTTCTTTCCTGTAATCATTTGCAAGTGGGCATGCTCAGATTATCTCCCTGTGAGCTGAACAAATGCACTTTAGTTTACCAGTCAGGCAGAGGAGTAGGGTTTTCTGAGGTAGGCTATTCTGTATGATTATAATAACAAAAGTAACAAAAAGCAAGTCAAAGAAACAGTCCCAACATGAAGTCAGAATAGGCTCTTTCCTGCAACATACTCAGTGACTTGATGATGATAACATTGTCTCTACAGACTGAACTACCTACAAAGCCAAGTCAAAATTAGAACGAAAGAGCCTAGATGATCCCATCATTTCATGGCAAATAGGAGGGGGAAAAGTGGAAACACTGGCAGATTTTATTTTCTTGGGCTCCAAAATTGTTTCCAGAATCTTGGCTCTCTGCACCCAATGCCAAACAGAAATACAGAGACAGAGTTATGGAGGAGAAGGAAAGACTGGCTTTATTACTTTGCCAGGCAAAGGGGGACCACAGTAGACTGGTGCCTCAAGAACTGTGCCCCCCTCCCTGGTGAGTAGGAAAAGGTTATATAGTCAGGCAGTATATGATAAGGATCAAGTCAGTCGCAGTCTTGTGAATGAGTGAGTGAGTGAAATCGCTCAGTCATGTCTGACTCTTTGCGACCCCATGGACTGTAGCCTGCCGGTCTCCTCCACCCATGGGATTTCCAGGCAAGAATACTGGAGTGGGTTGCCATTTCTTTCTCCAGGGGATCTTCCCCACCCAGGGATCAAACATGGGTCTCCCACATTGCAGGCGGACTCCCTACCATTTAAGCCACCAGGGAAGAACAGTCTTGTGATAGTGTCAGTTGCTCAGTCTTGTCCAATTCTTTGTGACCTCATGGACTGGACTGTAGCCTGCCAGGCCTCAAACAGTCTTGTATTCTGTAAAGTTTCAAAAGGGTGGGGTTGCTGACAGGTTAGGGTGTGTGCTGGGTCTTAGGTGGTCCATCTCCTAATGTGATGAGTCTCTCTGGTCCTTTAATCTTGCCTCAGGTGGTTTTGTTGCTGTTCTTCCTTTGATTAGCAACTGTTCTGCCATTTGGGACTGAGATAAGGTCATGGAGGTTAGAGTCTTGCCTATAAGAAATGCGGGACAAAAAGGCTTCCCTGCCTAGGAGTCCCATAAGGCCCTGCTAGACATCAAAATCACTGCAGACACTGACTGCAGCCATGAAATTAAAAGACACTTGCTCCTTGGAATGAAAGTTATGACAAATTGAGAGTTCCTTGGACTACAAAGAGATCAAACCAGTCAATCCAAAAGGAAATCAACCTTTAATATTCACTGGAAGGACTGATGCTAAAGCTGAAGCTCCAATACTTTGGCCAACTGATGGGAAATGCCAACTCATTGGAAAAGACCCTGATGCTGGGAGAGATTGAGGACAGGAGGAAAAGGGGGCAGGCAGAAGATGATGAGATGGTTATGTCAGAACAGTACATAATTTCTTCAGTTTAGTCTCACCACAACAAAGATTTGAAATGACAGGCCAGTGTTACAACTCTGTTACAGTTCAGAATTCTATTTGGTAAACAGAAATACCACCAACTTGTGAGGGTGGGCTGACCCTGAAGGAGAGGCCTCAATCCATCTTGACTCACTCTTTTTATACTTTTTGTCTCCTCCCTCTCCCCCCCAACCCCCAGCCTGCTCCATGCAAATTAGGCCTAGCATCCATCATTGGAAGGAAAGTTATGACCAACCTAGACAGCATATTAAAAAGCAGAGACATTACTTTGCCAACAAAGGCCCGTCTAGTCAAGGCTATGGTTTTTCCAGTGGTCATGTATGGATGTGAGAGTTGGACTGGGAAGAAAGCTGAACACCAAAGACTTGATGCTTTTGAACTGTGGTGTTGGAGAAGACTCTTGAGAGTCCCTTGGACTGCAAGGAGATCCAACCAGTCCATCCTAAAGGAGATCAGTCCTGGGTGTTCATTGGAAGGACTGATGTTAAAGCTGAAACTCCAATACTTTGGCCATCAGATGCGAAGAGCTGACTCATTTGAAAAGACCCTGATGCTGGGAAAGATTGTGGGCAGGAGGAGAAGGGGACGACAGAGAATGAGAAGGTTGGATGGCATCACCGACTCAATGGACATGGGTTTGGGTAGACTCTGGGAGTTGGCGATGAACAGGGAAGCCTGGTGTGCTGTGGTTCATGGGGTCACAAAGAGTCGGACACGACTGAGCGACTAAACTGAACTGAAATGAACTGAACTGAACCAAACTGAACCGAACCCATCATTGATCAGGAAGGGGGTGCATGTGTTTCACGTGAGGTTTCACTCTGGTCCTTGGATTTTTCCTTTGTTCCCCTTTCGTGGGCTTTCCCCCTTTCTTTGTCTGTCTTTTAGCTACCATGATTTTGGATTCCTTTTTCTATTCTAACTACTTAACAGTTAGATGGCATCACCGACTCAATGGACATGAATTTGAGCAGACTCTGGAAGATAATGAAGGACAGAAGAGCCTCATGTGCTACAGTCCACAGACTTGCAAAGAGTCAGACAAGACTTAGCGACTGAACAGAGAATATCAGGCTAAAATAGAGACGATTTGTTAAAGGGAACTGGATACTTAAAGTCTGTGGGTTAAAGCCTCTTCACTACTGCAAAACCACCAAAGAAAACTTGTGAACTATATCTTTTATAACATTTACTTGGCTGACCTATCACCTTCACACTAAACCACTGTGGGTGGGTTAATCTAGTAGCCAAACTTTTTCTTGAAGGTGCATGCATGCTCAGTCATGTCTGACTCTTTGCTACCCTTTGGACTGCAACCCTCCAGGCTCCTCTGTCCATTGGATTTCCCAGGCGCGAACACTGGAATGGATTGCCATTACCTGCTCTAAAAGGTCTTCCTACCCAAGGAGAGAACCTGCATCTCCCTCATCTCTTACATTGGCAGGCAGATTCTTTACCACTGAGCCACCTGGGTAGCCCCTTTTTTAAAGGACCAAGTAATAACTTTTTTTCAGTTCTGTGGGCCATGTGGTATCTGTTACAAGTACTCAACTGTGCCATCTTAGCTCAAAACCAACTACATGTATTACTTAAGTGAGGAAATTCTCTGGCAGTCTAGTGGTTGAGACTGTGCCTTCACTCCAAGGATGCAGGTTTAACACTGGTCAGAGAACTGAGATACTGCCATCCTCAAAGTGCACACACACACCAAAGAAAACCCAAAACAAAACAACAAAAAGCCCCAAACTAACAAGAACTTAAGTGAATGAGCTTGGCTATATTCAAATAAAATCATTTATGGGATGTCCCTGGTGGTCCAGTGGTTAAGATGCCACACTCTCAATGCAGAGGGCCCGGGTTTGATCCCTGGCTAGGGAACTAGAATCCTATATGCTGCAACTGTTTGCATGCCACGACTAAGACTTGGCAAAGCAAAATAAATAAGTATATTAAAAACAATTTTTTGGACACTGAAATTTGAACGTCCATTAAAAAATAAATCTTTCCTTTTCTATAGCTCTTTGGAATTCCTTTCTATTTGATAGGTGAGATGCAACTCAATTCATAAATTATTGAATAAAAGCAACTCAATTTTCAATTTATACAGTTGAATTTTGTTTTTTAATAAAGAACTTAAAAAAAATTTTTTTCCTATTAGTGATATAAAGGATTAAAGTGGAATCTGGTTGTAAAGGAAAATCCTACTATTTTCATTTATATTACATACAATAATCTGAATATTCAGAGCATGCCAGTACCTAGGATTCTTCACTGAATGGTTCTGATGTGGGTTTTCCACATATTGACCTGAAATAGTCTATCAGATATTTCTCCAGCAGAGATGGGTTCATTTGGGATTAGCAGAGAATTGCAATTTGGGGTCTGCAACTATGGGGAGCCATGTGTGGGTCTCCATGCACAAAGGAAAGGACAACACTTTAATGAAAAGGAAAGGGAGTTGGGAGAGCTATAGTGAACAAAAAGCCCATGGCTCTTCCTTGGCTTAATCCCTGCCAGGAAAGAAGAGGGATCTTTCCTCTTCCTCTTGGGCTCTGTTACCATCACAGGACAGGAGAGTTTCTCCTTCTTATCTCTCAACTCTTTTTAACCGAAGTTTCTGGGTATTAAGTTTTTACATTTTACCTTTAAAAAACGAAATAACTTTTTACTTTGTATTGGGGTATAGCCAATTAACAACATTGTGATAGTTTCAGGTGAATGGTGAAGGGACTCATATCCATTCTACCCCAAACTTCCTTCCCATTCAGGCTGCCCGATAACATTGAGTAGAGTTCCATGTGCTATACAGCAGGGCTTTATTGGTTATCCATTTTAAAAATGTGTACTTGTCCAGCCAAAACTCCCTAACAATCCTTTCCCTCCATGCTCCTCCCTTCCCCTGCTCTGGTGACCATAAGTTCATTCTCTAAGTCTGTGAGTCTCTTAACATTTTACCTTATTGATCAAGGTCTTCCTCTGAAGGCATCCCAGATCAAGAGTCAGGTTTTCTAGTTTTAGCAGCTTTTTGTATCTCTGTCTACAGGAAAGACCTTTCTTGGGTGTAGTGTTTCACGTCAGAGGGAAGGTACACAGATTGGAAACCTACTGAGGTCACATTTAAGGAAAAAGAGTAGAGGAGGCAGGATGGAGAACTCTCAGGCACTTTTTCTCTCAAGCTCACATGTAACCAAGATCATAAACTTTGGATAGCCTCTGAATCCTTATGTCATCATTGTAAGTTTGCTCAACAAATGTTCATAAGGCCTAGCCTAGGTATCTTGGGAAAACTTGTCTCATCAGATGTCATTTGCTTCATTTCTGGGAAATCTTTACATTAAGGTGACCAGATGATGTACTGGTCCAGTCGGGATTCCATGTTTTCTTTAGGTGTGTCATATGAATCCAAGAGTCTATTTCTGGAGTTTGGTGGCACAAAGGTTGGTTATCATTGCCTGATAAGGGCCTCTCCGGTGAGATTGAAGAATATTCTTCTGGAAGTGTCTTTTCCAATAGGCAAAATCTCCAGATTGCAAGGTGTGATGCTTAAGGTCTTCATCTCTCAAGGGTGAAAAGATTGCTCTACAAACTGTGGTTATTTTTAATAGAAGCAATTGGGCCTTTGCAAAATTGGAGCATCTCTCCATTTATCAATTGTGAGTCAAAAGAAGCAGGAGCCAAGTGCATTGAATGTCCTGTGGCCATCTCAAAGAGTGAGAGTATGAGTTTCAAAAGGGGGTAGATCTGAGATGAGAAGCACCCACAGCAATGTTTTGGCCAAGTGAGTCTTAATAAAGCCATTAGTGTGTTCAACTAAACCAGAGGATGGAGGATGGTAAAAGAGGAAACTTCGTTCTTCCTGCTGATCTCTGCTATCACCCAAGGACATGAGAGCTCCTCCTTCTGGTCTCCCAGTTCTGTTTACTTGAAGTTTCTATTCATTAATTTTTTATCCATGGTCTGAGCAATTCTGTGACACCAGCTGGGTGTCCTACAACTTAATTCTGATAGTATACCTAGAGATAGCATTAGAACCTTTAAGAACTTAGTCTCACAAGACTCTTCCTTCACCTCCACTTCAGAGTCCAACTGCTAGTCCAGGGGGTCACCTGTGTTTCTGACAAACCAGCTGTAAATTAGAGTTTCTCATCACTTCCTCCTTGGGTTTGATTAATTTGCTAGAGAAGCTCATAGAACTCAGGAATACAGTTTACCAGTTTATTACAAGGATATTAAAGGATATGGATGAACAGTTAGATTGAAGAAGGAATTCATAGGGCCTGGACTCCATCTTAGACCTGTTCATGCTGATCATGCTCAGCCTTATCTCCAATGGACTCTGAATTTTGTGTTTAGTGTCTATTGAAACGACAACAGAAGGATAAGTCCCCCTCCGGACAGGGGAAACTTGAAGATCATACCCAGGTTACTCATCGCCTAAGAGAACACATACACTAATCACCCCTTCCTCCAGACAGGCCATAAATTTTTCTGTACCTATCGGAGTCAGGCTTATTGATTATTGGCTAATTGTTTAACTGTCTGAGCACATGGCACATGAATGATGGGGTTATTGGGATTGTATTTACCCTTCCTTTGCTTATGTAAGTCTCAAGGAATTTGGGGTGGTGGGTTCAGACACGTACACATGGGGTATAAAAGATTTTCACAAATGCTGGTAAGGGTCGTTGGCTAAGAGAAGAATCTGCCTTGGGCCCCCCGGTGTACTAAACTGCCCTCCAGTATCTGCATTGTCCTTCTGAGTGAGTTTGTTTCCCAGAACGCGTGGCTACAACAAGATGAACAGATACACGGGCAAGATTGGGGAGAAAGGTGGGAAAGTGTGTAGAGTTCCTATGCACTCTTACATGTGTCAACCTATCAGCATTTTCATGCATCCAGCCTGGAAGCTCTCCGAACCCTGTAGTTCATGCTTCATTACTTTGACATGACTGGTCAAATCACTGGTCACTGATGACTGATTCAACATTCAGTCCCTCTTCCCTCCCCAGAGATGGGTGGTGGGGTGAGACTGAAAGATCCAACTGTGTAAATCACCAGCTAGTTTCCCTGGCCACCAGCTCCACTTTAGGAGTTTACCAAAAGTTGTCTCATTAACATAAACTCCTGCTTGATTAAGAGAGGCTAGTGATGTGAAAAATAAAAGACACCCATCTTACCTTCCTCTAGAGTTATTTCAAGACCTGGGAACACAACTAAATGTTAAAACAAAAATTGGAAATCTTATATTGGAAATTACAAGGGTTTTGCCAGGAACAATGCACCAAGACTGAAAACTAATCAAAGGAAACCTCAAATAAAGTTAGAGTTGGGGAGCCCTGTAAAGAGGGCTCTCACACCCTACCACTCATCCTCAGTGACATGACAGGTGTGAAGGAGAGAGGCCTAGAGCCTAGGTTTCCATTCTGAATTCTTAACTTGTGTTTTTCTTAATTTTCTAACACATAGAGGAGATTTTCTAGTTATCATTTTATTTTTTTAAATTTGTGGCACAGCAGGTGGGATCTTAGTTCCCCAACCAGAAATCAAACCTATGCCCCTGCAGTGGAAGCTTAGAGTCCTAACAACTGAACCACCAGGAAAGTCCCTAGTTATCATGTTAACTTATGTTATATGTGATTGTAGTCTTGTGAGTTTTGTTAAGATTTGTATTATGGCCATATAAATGGTGTCATTTGTGCCAAAGGAGAAATTTATTTATTTATTTGCAGTGCAATACAGTGTTCTATGTTTCTATTACATCAAATTTTGTAAATCATAGAACTCAAATCATCTATGTTCTTTTTTCATAATATGAATATTTTACTGATTAACTGAAGTATTATTGATTGACAACATCAGTTTCTGGGACTTCCCTGGTGACCCAGTAGTTAAGAATCCATGCTTCCCATGCAGGGAATGTGGGTTCAATCCTTGGTGTGTGAATCTTATATGTCATACTGTGTAGTCAAAAAAAAAAAAAGATTATACTTCATTAAAAAATGGCTATATTTCCCAGTGCTGTACAAAAATCTTCTGTGTTCTTGCCAAACATTTTTTTTTGTCAATTACTAAACTCTTCCATGGTGATTATAGATTTATTTGTTTTTTTCTGGTAATTATGTTAGTCTTTCTTTTATATGTGTGTGTGTGTGTGTGTGTTTGTTTATTTTAAGGCTATGATTTTATTTTCTTGGGTTCCAAAATCACTGTGGACCGTGACTACAGCCGTGAAATTAAAAGACACTTGCTACTTGGAAGAAAAAAATAAGACAAACCTAGACAGTGTGTTAAAAAGCAGACAGTCTCTTGGCTGACAAAGGTCTGTATAGTCAAAAACACCGATTTCCCAGTAGTCATGTGCAGATGTAAGATTTGGACCATAAAGAAGGCTGAGTGCCAAAGAACTGATGCTTTTGAATTGTGGTGCCAAAGAATGAGAGGCCATGGAATTGCAAGGAGATCAAACCAGTCAGTCCTCAAGGAAATCAACACTGAATAGTCATTGAAAGAGCTGATGCTGAAGTTCCAAGACACTGGTCACCTGATTCTAAGAGCCAACTCATTAGGAAAGACCCTGATGTAGGGAAAGATTAAGGGAAAGAGGAGAAGGGGATGACAGAGGATGAGATGATTGGATGGCATCACCAACTCAGTGGACATGAGTCTGATTAAACTCCAGGAGATAGTGAAGGTAAAAAATATATGTCAATATTGGATAAATTAAACAAATGTCAACTACAAAATAATAATATACTAATAATTAAATTTAAAAGGAAAAATCCAAAATAAAATTAAAATATATAGCAGATTCATCTTTTGGAAGAAACAAAGGTATTAATTAACTTTAGACAATATAACTTAAGTAATCATATTGCAATGTATAGAATAAATACCATCAGAGAACAAAAACCACATTCTAAATACAAATATGATGTAAAACTTTCAAAGTAATAGGAAAATAATAAAATTATGCTAAAAGAAGGCAAAAGAGAATAGGGAGTAAAAGAGCATAAGCTAGGATAGGAAATTTTTAGGTGACTATTTCCTAAAAGATGAATGAACTTGATTCCTTAATAGTTAAAAATCAGCTCAGTTCAGTTCAGTCACTGTCATGTCCAACTCTTTGCAACCCCATGGATGACAGCATGCAGACTTCCCTGTCCATCACCAGCTCCCAAAGCTTATTCAAATTCATGTCCATCAAGTCGGTGATGCCATCCAATCATCTCATCCTCTGTCGAACCCTTCTCCTCCTGCCTTCAATCTTTCCCAGTATCAGGGTCTTTCCCAATGAGTCAATTCTTCACATCAGGTGGCCAAAGTATTGGAGTTTCAGCTTCAGCATCAGTCCTTCCAATGAATATTCAGGATTGATTTCCTTTAGGAGTGATTGGTTGGATCTCCTTGCAGTCCAAGAGACTCTCAAGAGTCTTCGCCAACACCACAGTTCAAAAGCATCAATTCTTCAGCGCTCAGCTTTCTTTCTATTCAAACTCTTACATCCATACATGACTACTGGAAAAACCACAGCTTTGACTAGACGGAACTTTGTTGGCAAAGTAAGGTCTCTGCTTTTTCATATGCTGTCTGGGTTGGTTATAGCTTTTCTTCCAAGTAGCAAGCATCTTTTAATTTCATGGTTGCAGTCACCATCTTCAGTGATTTTGGAGCCCCCCAAAATAAACTCAGGACAGGAAAACGTTAGTTTTCATTCCAATCCCAAAGAAAGGCAATGCCAAAGAATGTTCAAACTACCACATAATTGCACTCATCTCACACACTAGCAAAGTAATGCTCAAAATTCTCCAACCCAGGCTTCAGCAGTACCTGAACCATGAACTTCCAGATGTTCACACTGGATCTAGAAAAGGCAGAGAAACTAGAGATCAAATTGCCAACATCCACTGGATCAGCAAAAAAGCAAGAGAGTGCCAGAAAAACACCGACTTCTGCTTTATTGACTATGACAAAGCCTTTGACTGTGTGGATCACAATAAAGTGTGGAAAATTCTGAAAGAGATGGGAATACCAGACCACCTGACCTGCCTCCTGAGATATCTGTATGCAGGTCAAGAAGCAACAGTTAGAACCGGACATGTAACAACAGACTGATTCTAAATCGGGAAAGGAGTACGTCAAGACTGTATATAGTCAACCTGCTTATTTAATTTATATGCAGAGTGTATCACAAGAAACACTGGGCTGGATGAAGCACAAGATGGAATCAAGACTACCAGAAGAAATATCAATAACCTCAGATATGCAAATGACACCACCCTTATGGCAGAAAGTGAAGAAGAACTAAAGAGCCTCTTGATGAAAGTGAAAGAGGAGAGTGAAAAAGTTGGCTTAGAAGTCAACATTCAGAAGACTAAGATCATGGCATCTGGTCCCATCATTTCATGGCAAATAGATGGCGAAACAATGAAAACAGTGACAGACTTTATTTTGGTGGGCTCCAAAATCAGTACAGATGGTGACTGCAGCCATGAAATAAAAAGACGCTTGCCCCTTGGAAGAAAAATTATGAACAACCTAGGCAGCACATTAAAAACCAGAGACACTACTTTGCTAACAAAAGTCCGTCTAGTCAAAGCTATGATTTTTCCAGTAGTTATGTATGGATGTGACAGTTGGACTATAAAGAAAGCTGAGTGCCAAAGAATTGATGCTTTTGAACTGTGGTGTTGGAGAAGACTCTTTAGAGTCCCTTGGACTGCAAGGAGATCCAACCAGTCCATTCTAAAGGAAACCAGTTATGACTATTCACTGGAAGGACTGATGCTGAAGCTGAAACTCCAATACTTTGGCCACCTGATGTGAAGAACTGATTCACTGGAAAAGACTCTGATGCTGGGAAAGATTGAAGGCAGGAGGAGAAGGGGACAACAGAGGATGCAATGGTTGGATGGCATCTCCGACTCGATGGACATGAGTTTGAGTAAGCTCTGGGAGTTGGTGATATACAGGGAAACCTGGTGTGCTGCAGTCCATGGGTTCACAAAGAGTTGGGCATGACTGAGGGACTCAACTGAACTAAAAAGTAAAGTCTCTCATTGCTTCCATTGTTTCTGCATCTATTTGCTATGAAGTGATGGGACTGGTTGTCATAATCTTGGTTTTTTGAATGTTGAGTTTTAAGCCAGCTTTTTCACTCTCCTCTTTCACTTTCCTCAAAAGGCTCTTTAGTTCCTGTTCACTTTTTGCCATAAGGGTGGTGTTATCTGCATATCTGAGGTTATTGATATTTCTCCTGGCAATCTTGATTCCAGCTTGTGCTTCATCCATCCAGGCATTTCTCATGATGTACTCTGCATATAAGATAAATAAGCAGGGTGACAATATACAGCCTTGAAGTACTCCTTTCCAGTTTGGAACCACTCAGTTGTTCCATGTCTGGTTGTAACTGCTGCTTCTTGACCCGCATACAGATTTCTGAAGAGGCAAGTAAGGTGATCTGGTATTCCCATTTCTTGAGGGCTTTCCCACAGTTTGTTGTGATCTTCACAGTCAAAGGCTTTGTCGTAATCAATAGAGCAGAAGTAGATGTTTTTCTAGTATTCTGTTGCTTTTTTGCTGATCCAATGCATGATGGCAATTTGATCTCTGGTTCCTCTGCCTTTTCTAAATCCAACTTGATCGATCATCTAGAAGTTCATGGTTCACATACTGTTGAAGCCTGGTTCAGAGAATTTTGAGCATTACTTTGCTAATGTATGAGATAAGTGCAATTTTGCTGGGCTTTAAAGTCTATTCCAGAGTCTGCCTGCATAACTTTAGAAATGTTGAAAGAAAATAGTAATAGGAAAGAATAGAATAGAAATAAATAGATGTAAAACTTTTACCAGGCAAAATGAAGCCAGTATATACACATTAAAATCAGAAAACAATACAGTTCAATACAAGTAGAATTACTAGAAACAAATAGGTGCTAACACTGACTGAGATAAAAAGCATAAGGACTTCCTGGTGGTCCAGCGGTTAAGAATCTGCCTGCCAATCCAGGGGACACTGGTTTGATGCTTGGTCCTGGAGGACCTCACATGCCTTAGGGCAACTAGGCCCATGTGTCACAACTATTGGTCTGAGCTCCTAGAGTCTGTGCTCCGCAACATGAGAAACCACCACAATGAGAAGCCTGAATACCGCAACTAGAGAGTAACTCCCACTTGCTGCAACTAGAGAAAGCCAGTGCACAGCAATTAAGATTCAGCACAGCCAAAAATAAATAAATATATTTTTAAAAAAGATAAAAACATAAAATTGTTATTGGTTCACTAATTCTTGTCATTTTATAATTTGATCCAACATGGTGGTATGTCATACCTTCCATTATCAAAACAAAGATTTGTTCATAAAACTTTGTCTTTCTTCTTCAAATTTCTTATTCTCCCTCTCCCCCTCTCCCTTCTCTTCTTCATCCTCCAACCATCCTCCATTTTTATTTCAATAAACCACCAACATTAATCTTATAGGGAGAAAAGCATTTCAATATTTTACTTGGAATTTCTGCTATTACTTGTAAGGTTGAAAAAAAGTGACTGGGCAATTTTTTCTTTTTCTTTTTTAGTATTTATTTTTCTTTGGCTTCTCTGGTTTTCCCTCAGGATCCTAAATACTCACTGAAGCGTGTGAATGCCCAGCAGCAGTGTGTGGGATCCAGCTCCCTGACCAGGGATCAAACCCATGCCCCCTGCATTGCCAAAAGGGTGCCCTGGCCCTGGACCACCAGGGAAGTCCTGAACATATTATCTTTTTTTGGCATTTGGGTTTCCTCTTTTCTGTATTATTGTCTCACAGGCTTTGCATATGTATCTAATGGCATAATTACACATTTATATATAAATTATTGAAAAGGGGAGACTACCACTCTATACCTGTAACTAAACAGATGAATTTATGACTTAAGAAAGGCAGAACTGTTAAGAAACCACTGACTTGAAACAGTTCGCTTTGCCCAGGCAGGACGACAACTACCTGTCTGAGTTGTCTCACAACAAGAGGTTCTGATAAAGAAGGTGCAGCTGCCTCTTAAAACTAACGTGGAGAATTCAGGAGGGATCAAAAGGAGGAAGGAGGCACCAGCCTATTGTATGTCTTATAAAACTAACCTGAAAATTTGGGAGGGGCCAAAATGTGGAGGGAGGAGACAATATATCCTGCCAATCTATCAGAAGCCATGAAAATGGAATCCATCTTGACTGAGAGAGGGAAGGACTCTGAGTCAGATCAAATACAGGTACAAGAAACATGATCGGCCAGAGGCAATCTGGAAACTAACCCCACTGTCATAAAAACTGAAACTGAGAGTCACATGACAGAGTAGTTCTCCTGGGTTCTGTTACACTGAGGCTCTCTTCCTGAGTGTCCCCTTCCCAAAAAAGTCATTGGCATCAGTACATTTGTCTTTTCAGACAATTTATTTCAGAGTGTTAGACAAGGGTTAGAAAAAGAAATGCAAAAAGGCAAAATGGTTGTCTGAGGAGGCCTTACAAAGAACTGTGAAAAGAAGTGAAAGTCAAAAGAGAAAAGGAAATATATTCTCATTTGAATGAAGAGTTCCAAAGAATAGCAAGGAGAAAAAATAAAGCCTTCCTAAGTGAACAATGAAAAGAAATAGAGGACTAGAGGTCTCTTCAAGAAAATTAGAGACACCAAAGGAACATTTCATGCAAAGATGGGCACAGTAAAGGACAGAAATGGTATGGACCTAACATAAGCAGAAGATATTAAGAAGAGGTGTCAAGGATACACGAAAGAACTATACAAAAAAGATCTTAATGGCCCAGATAACCATGATGGGGTGGTCACTCACCTAGAGCCATACATCCTGAAGCTAGTGGACATGATGGAATTCCAGCTGAGCTATTTCAAATCCTAAAAGATGATTCTGTTAAAATGCTGGTACTCAATATTCCAGCAAGTTTGGAAAACTCAGCAGTGACCACAGGACTGGAAAAGATCAGTTTTCATTCCAATCTCAAAGAAAGGCAATGCCAAAGAATATTCAAACTACTGCACAATTGGACTCATTTCATATGCTAGCAAGGTAATGCTCAAAATCCTCCAAGTGAGGCTTCAACAGCAGTGAACCAAGAATTCCAGATGTACAAGCTGGAGTTCAGAAAGGCAGAAGAACCAGAGATCAAATTGCCAACATATGCTGGATCATAGAAAAAGCAACAGAAATCCATAAAAGCATCTACTTCTGCTTCATTGACTACACTAAAGCCTTTGAATATATGGATCATAACAAACTGGAAAATTCTGAAAGAGATGGGAATACCAGACCACCTTACCTACCTCCTCAGAAACCTGCATTCAAGTCAAGAAGCAACAGTTTGAACCAGATATAAAACAACAGACTGGTTCCAAATCGAGAAAGGAGTATGTCAAGCTTGTATATTGTTACCCTGCTTATCTAACTTCTTTGCAGAGTATATCATGCGAAATGTCAGGCTGGATAAAGCTTAAGCTTCAGTCAAGATTGCCCAGAGAAATATCAATAACCTCAGATATGCAGATGACACTACCCTTATGGCAGAAAGTGAAGAGGAACTAACAAGCCTCTTGATGAAGGCAAAAGAGGAGAGTGAAAAAGCTGGATTAAACTCAACATTCTAAAACAAAGACTGTTCCATGTGGTCCCATCGCTTCATGGCAAATAGGTGGAGGAACAGTGCAAACAGTGACAGGCTATTTTCTCGGGCTCCAAAATCACTGCGGTCGGTGACTGCAACAGAGGGAAAGACACTTGTTGCTTGGAAGCTATGACAAACCTAGACAGGGTATTGAAAAGCAGAGACTTTACTTTGCCAAATAATGTCTGGATAGTCAAAGCTATGGTTTTTCCAGTAGTCATGTATGGATGTGAGAGTTGGAGCATAAGGAAGACTGAATATTGAAGAACTGATGCTCTTGAGCTTTGGTGTTGGAGAAGACTCTTGAGAGTCCCTTAGACTGTGAGGAGATCAATCCAGTCAATCCTAAAAGAAATCAACACTGAGTATTCATTGGAAGAACTGATACTGAAGCTGAAGCTCCAATACTTTGGCCACCTGATGAGAAGAGCCCTCTCATCGGAAAAGACCCTGATGCTGGGAAAGACTGAAGGCAGGAGGAGAAGGGGATGCCAGAGGATGAGATGGTTGGATGGTATCACTAACTCAATGGACTTGAGTTTGAGCAAGCTCCAGGAGATAGTGAAGGACAGGGAAGCCTGGTGTGCTGCAGTCCATGGAGTCACAAAGAGTCAGGACCAGACTGAGCAACTGAACAACAGACCAGGGCTCACTCTTGGGCCCTGGAAGAAGTGCCCTTTCCTGCAACAAAACTGTTGTAGGAAAGGGGACCCCTTCCAGGGTCCAAAATTGGGCTCTTGTCTAACACTCAGAAATGAATTGTCTGAGGAGACACATGTGCTGGCAAAGCAAGAGATTTTATTGGGAAAGGCCGCCTGGATGGAAAGCAGGAGGATAAGGGAAACCAGGAGAACTGCTCTGTCACGTGGCTTGTAGCCTCAGGTTTTATGGTGATGAGATTAGTTTCCCGGTTGTCCTTAATCAATCATTCTGACTCAGAGTCCTTCCCAGTGGTACACGCCTTGTTCAGCCAAGATGGATGCCAGAGAGAAGGATTCCAGGAGATGGTCGGACAGGTGGTGTCTCCTTTGACCTTTCCCGAACTCTTCTGGTAGGTGCAGGCTTATTAGTTCCCTGTTCCTTACCAGGACCTCCTGTCGTAAAACAACTCATGCAAATAGTTACTATGGTGCCTGGCCAGGGTGGGCAGTTTCAATCAGCGTGCTTCCCCTAACAACTCCCCCCTGAGAGACTTTATACTCAAGATACTTCTTGGGAATTGGGGTGGAAGACTCTTTCTTCTGTAACTTCTTCCTGCTGTGCGTGGGCAGAGGCATGACTAGCAAAGCAGAAGTCTCTCTCAACCTGATCTAAGTCAAGGTATTTTTTGCCTGAAACCAGCATTCACCCTTGTAATAAGAGCAATTTAGTTTGAAACTGTTGGCTCCTCTCTGAAATGAAATAGAAAGGGGTCAAACAGGAGACCTAACAGGATGGTCATCACTGGTCCCCAGAAACGGGAGAAAACATTTGGGGTGAGGACTGCAGGGTTTGTGACTTTTTTTTTTTTTTTTTGATTGGTTGGTGGTGAAGCAACAGAGTTATGCCCCAGGAATCTTGTGTTTAGTCTGAAGTTACCATCTTCCACCTGGGTGGGGGCTTCGGTTCTGTAGAAGAACTCAAAGACATTGTTATGCATATTTTTTTCAATAGGAACCAGGACCCTGTCTCAAGGCTGTACCACCATCTGATTGTTTCTCCTCTTTCTGTATCCCCTCCCTTCCCTGATTAGCAATTGTTTGAATCCACCCGTTGGAACTCAGGGAAGGTCAAGGAGGCTGAATGAAGTCTATATCCTACAGATAAGAAATGGAGAATACACAACAGATCTGTACTCCAGAGCCCAACAGAGTCCTGCTCAGTTTTAATTTAGGGAACTGGGCAACTATGACTGTAATAACTTCCTATCAAAATGGGGCATAGGACTGCCTCAGCTTGGTGAATAGACACTGAATTGGAAGTAGTCCTAGATCTGAGCCTTGTATGATTAAAATCTCAATCCCTTGGTCTGCCATTTTGTTGTAACCAACCCAATTAGAAGTAGCTGGAGGAAGGATAACTGGAATTTTAATAGACAAAATAAATCTCATTTCTTTTTAGAAGAATAGGCCTGAAACCCAGTCTGGACCTGGCACTTCAGGGAGACTTGCAGCCGGATAGCCAGTTGCCTAGTTTTGTAAAAAGTAAGGTTGCAGTTACTAGCTTCCAGCAGACACTGTTTTGAGAATGGTGGCATCTAAACTTCCCTGGAGGCTCAGAGGTTAAAGCATCTGCCTGCGTCCACCTGCAATGCGGGAGACCTGGGTTCGACCCCTGGGTTGGGAAGATCCCCTGGAGAAGAAAATGGCAACCCACTCCAGTATACTTGCCTGGAGAATCCCATGGATGGAGGAGCCTGGTGGGCTACAGTCCGTGGGGTCGCAGTGAGTTGGACATGACTGAGCGACTTCACTTTCACTTTCAAGCCTGACACGACTGAGAAAACTCAAGTGTTTAGCAATACAACATCTAATCTGAAATTATACCCATAGTATCACCTAGTTATTTCCCTGGATGTCTGAACCATAGTTACTCTATTTTGACTTTTAATTGTAAAAAATTTCTTAATAGCCAAAGCAGATGTAACCATTAATGACGTCAGTGTTTTTCTAGGTATGAGAAGATGCAAGAAATGAAACTCATAAAATCTTCTCCTGAAAAGATCTAACTGCCAGAAGACCTGTTCTGCCAGTTTTTCCCAGAGCACAGAGTGCCTCATTCCTGATTTTCACCCCGAACTCCTTTCAGGGGCGTTGAAAGTCAGCAGTTGCTGTGGCCATGATTTAATCTTTGTAGATATAGATGGCAAGTTTCAGTCTTCAGTTGGTAGAACCCCCTTTTGCTCATAAATTTGACCATGATTTTGAGGGGGGCATTTCATGACCATTTTATCCCAAGGTGCTGAGAATGTCCATTCTCAGGTTTGGCAAAGATTTTGTTGACAGGCCACTCAATGTGCTGTTACTGGACTAGGCCATAAAATAGTATCCAAAATTCTCTGGACCCCCTGTCTTACTAGGCTCTTGGTCCAGGAAAATATTCCCTCTTGTTGCTTCTTCCCATATCTAGAGTTACACTGTTACCAACATTGATGTCATATGGGACTATATATTATGCTATTAGAGGCCTCAGACACACATTTGGCAGTGTAAGAAACAGCAATTTTGTAAAACAGGTGAAATACAAATAACATAGCCAGCAGTGTTAGTAAAGCCACAAGTAAGACTTAAGTTAAGAGCTTCCATTAGATGTAGCCCAGTATATCTCAGGTCATCTGACTTAGTCTACTCTGTAGAATCTTTATCTTCCAGGGAAATTATATATTGGCACCACCATGTATAAGGCACATAGCCCAGTTTTCTAGTGTTACTAGACTGATTATCCTTCAGTTCAGTTCAGTTCAGTTCAGTCGCTCAGTCATGTCCGACTCTTTGCGACCCCATGAATCGCAGCACGCCAGGCCTCCCTGTCCATCACCAACTTCCAGAGTTTACTCAGACTCATGCCCATCTGTGATGCCATCCAGTCATCTCATCCTCTGTCGTCCCCTTCTCCTCCTGCCCCAATCCCTCCCAGCATCAGGATCTTTTCCAATGAGTCAACTCTTCGCATGAGGTGGCCAAAATATTGGAGTTTCAGCTTCAGCATCAGTCCTTTCAATGAACATCCAGGACCGATCTCCGTTAGGATGGACTGGTTGGATCTCCTTGCAGTCCAAGGGACTCTGAAGAGTCTTCTCCAACACCATAGTTCAAAAGCATCAATTTTCCAGCGCTCAGCTTTCTTCACAGTCCAACTCTCACATCCATACATGACCACTGGAAAAACCCTAGCCTTGACTTACATGGACCTTTGTTGGCAAAGTAATGTCTCTGCTTTTAAAAATACTATTTTTCCTTAAAGGAGTAAGTGTCTTTTAATTTCATCGCTGCAATCACCATCTGCAGTGATTTTGGAGCCCAAAATAATAAAGTCTGACACCGTTTCCACAGTTTCCCCATCTATTTCCCATGAAGTGATGGGACCAGATGCCATGATTGTAGTTTTCTGAATGTTGAGCTTGAAGCCAACTTTTTTACTCTCCTCCTTCACTTTCATCAAGAGGCTTTTTAATTCCTCTTCACTTTCTGCCATAAGGGTGGTGTCATCCACATATCTGAGGTTATTGATATTTCTCCCAGCAATCTTGATTCCAGCTTGTGCTTCTTCCAGCCCAGCGTTTCTCATGATGTACTCTGCATATAAGTTAAATAAGCAGGGTGACAATATACAGCCTTGATGTACTCCTTTTCCTATTTGGAACCAGTCTGTTGTTCCATGTCTAGTTCACATGTGGTTTCCTGACCTGCATATAGGTTTCTCAAGAGGCAGGTCAGGTGGTCTGGTATTCCCATCTCTTTCAGAATTTTCCACAGTTTATTGTGATCCACACAGTTGAAGGCTTTGGCATAGTCAATAAAGCAGAAATACATGTTTTTCTGGAACTCCCTTGCTTTCTTGATGATCCAGTGGATGTTGGCAATTTGATCTCTGGTTCTTCTGCCTTTTCCAAAACCAGCTTGAACATCTGGAAGTTCTTGGTTCATGTAATGCTGAAGCCTGGCTTGGAGAATTTTGAGCATTACTTTACTAGCATGTGAGATGAGAGCAATTGTCTGGTAGTTTGAGCATTCTTTGGCATTGCCTTTGTTAGGGATTGGAATGAAAACTGGCCTTTTCCAGTCCTGTGGCCACTGCTGTGTTTTCCAAATTTGCTGGCATATTGAGTGCAACACGTTCACAGCATCATCTTTCAGGATATGAAAGAGCTCACCTGGAATTCCATCACCTCCACTAGCTTTGTTCGTAGTGATGCTTCCTAAGGCCCACCTGACTTGACTTCACATTCCAGGATGTCTGGCTCTAGATGAGTGATCACACCACTGTGATTATCTGGGTCATGAAGATCTTTTTTGTACAGTTCTTCCGTGTATTCTTGCCACCTCTTAATATCTTCTCCTTCTGTTAGGTCCATATCATTTCTGTCCTTTATGGAGTCCATCTTTGTATGAAATGTTCCCTTGGCATCTCTAATTTTCTTGAAGAGATCTCTAGTCTTTCCCATTCTGTTGGTTTCCTCTATTTCTTTGCATTGACCACTGAGGAAGGCTTTCTTATCTCTCCTTGCTTTTCTTTGGAACTCTGCATTGAAATGGGAATATCTTTCCTTTTCTCCTTTGCTTTTTGGTTCTCTTCTTTTCACAGCTATCTGTAAGGCCTCCTCAGACAACCATTTTGCCTTTTTGCATTTCTTTTCCTTGGGGAAATTGTTTTCACTATTTCTTTTAATTTAGAGGCTCTTCAAATGTACAAATCTATAGTTTGTCAAATGTCCTTTTTTTCACTTCTGGCCAAGACCTACCTGCACCTTTCAGGATCTTAGTATCTGACCAGGGATTGAACTCATGCCCCCTGCTGTGGAAGCCTGGAGTCCCAACCACTAGACTGCCAGGGAAGTCCCTTCTTATCTTTGTTATGTTTCCTATCTTTTTAGTTTAAAATCCGTCACCACTAATGGCATGAGATAAGTGTTTTCCACTTTAAATAATTAAAAAATAAATTATTAAATTTTAAATAATTTAAATAAAATAAATAATTTCCACTTTAAATAATTGAAATAAATAATTTCAAAGAACTCTTTATATTGATTTATAATAACTTCATGTCTCCATATCTTGCTTCCTCTAAAGTTCCAGGATCCATGAGATCAGGGTTTGTATTATATTTTCCCTCCCATAGTACATATTACGTGTATGTGAGGTATATGAGACTGCAGTGTGAAGCCTGGGATGATACAGAGTATGTAATTAACTGTAAATTGAAATGTTTTCTGCTCTATACTCTACCAGTAAACAAGCCTTTTCCAAATGCAAATTTCTGAGCCCAGGTGAAATAAAGCCAGCTATTTAAGCCATTAGCCACTTCCTCCTCAGTGAACACTGAGGAGTTGGGGGGAGGTGGCCATCCCCCATATTCACCATCTTTTACAGTAAACAAGGAATTAGTATGTGAACAATAAAGAAAGCAGGATTGGCCCCAGATAGCTAGATGCATATGAAAGTAATTATTTTGGCACACCTGGATGCTTGCTTCTTCCCATGCATAGAAGATAGCTAAATCTCTTCACGTGAGAGATTTAGTTTTCTCTTCATTAACAGTAATCTTTTAATATTCAGATTACCTGCCCCTTGCTCCAAACTTGCATATAGCCTGGCTCTTCCCTATTCTTCTTGGAGTCAGCTCTCTCCAGATCACCTGAGATACTGTCTCCCAGGCTCAAATGCTAACATTCCCACTAAATAAAGTCTAATTCCCAATATTTGTGTTGCATGTATTTTTTAATTGATATAAATTTGAGAGATAATAGACTATCAACTGGGATAAGAGTTAATAAGGACTGATGTAAAACAAGGATAAGTTGTGTTGCAGGAAGAGGGACCCCTTCCAGGGCCCGAAAGTGGGCTCTTGTCTAACACTCAGAAATGGATTGTCTGAGGAGACACATGTGCTGACAAAGCAAGAGATTTTATTGGGAGAGAGTGCCCAGGTGAAGAGCAGTAGGGTGATGGAACCCAGAACTGCCCTGTCTTGTGGCTTGGGTTTTATGGTGATGGGATTAGTTTCATGGTGGTCTTTGGCCAATCATTCTGACTGAGAACTTCCTGGTGGTGCACACATTGCTCAGCCAAGATGGATACCAGCATGAAGGATTCTGGGAGGTGGTTGGATACATGGTGTCACCTTTTGACCTTTCCTGAGCTCTTCTGGCTGTGGCTTATTAATTCTGTGTTCCTTACCAAGACCTCCTGTCTTAAAGTAAATCACACAAATGATTACTATGGTGCCTGGCCAGAGTGGGTGGTTTCAGTTCATGTGTGTCCCCTAACAGTTGAATGTGGGAAAAGATTCTGGAAGGGATAACTGAGGATGCAAACTTGATACAACTCAACAGGTCAACAAAACTTTTTCTTTTGGGCAACATAAATTTCTATCATATTTTTAAAAAAAAATTCTGCCCTTTATTTGGCATTAGTTCAGTAGATTGCAAATAGTGGAGTCCTCTTGTGGGATTTTAGTAAGGGAAGATGATTAAGCATAAAGACTGGTCTTGTAAAAAGAGCCCCTAACAACTGAACTTAATAAATCCTCAGGGAGGATTAGAAGACTCAGGACTCAGGTGGCAGCTTTATTTAAATGGCTATTCTAAACCTAAAAGTTTTAGGTTTAACCATGATTAGTGGTTAAAAAGTACCCATGATTAAAAGTAACCATGATTAGTGTGCTTACCCTGGGGTGATTCCCAAAGGTGTATAAATCCCTAAGTCACACCTAGGACATCCCTACAGATAAGTGAAATGAAAAGTTGCTTTCCATTCCCCAAAAAATTCTCAAAAAAATGTGTGAAATTGTATTATGTTAAAAGGCAGAAAGGCCTACATCTGGACCTCACATTACATGAGATTAAAAAATTTCTGCATGGTGATGAAAGAAGGGGAAAAAAGGAGGGAACAGAAGGGAGGGAGGGAGGGAAGAAAAGAGAAAGGGAAAGAAGCAAAGAAGGGAGAGAAAGGGGAAGGAAAGAAAGAGAAGCAAAAGGAAAAGCAAGCAGCTTAGAAATTAAAACTCACATCCAATTAATTGGTAGATGTGAAGGAGAGAGGCCTGGAATCTGGGTTTCCTTAAGAAAAGTGCTCTGCCTATTTTAGGCTAATTGTATAGTGCTGTTTTTTGACAGGCAAAGATATCTGGAAGCAACCTAGTTCAACTACCTGAATTTTTTAAATAAAAAAATCAAATGCTCAAAGGTTAAGTTACTTATGAAAGTTTAGTACCAAAGTTGGAGCTTTAATTGAGATCTTCTGATTTATAAACTAATAGCAGGTACTTTACAATATGCTTTACTACACCCCACAACCTCAACATCTAATGAGTAAGAGAGGACAAACTCAGCTAAACAAAGATGTTTAGCTATATCTTAAAGATTCTGCATAAGATTATCCCTTTGGATGAATTCCCAAGAATGTAAATTAATATTTCCCAGGAGTACTAAAGTCAAATTTTAAATTTCTTCCTTTTTTTTTTTTAATTTTTAATTTCTTATGCACCTCATATGGTCAAATTTTGCTAGGCCCTAGGAAGAAGATAAATCACTTATGATGATTCTAACAAATGTAGCCTTTTAGCCCGATAACTTGCAAAATAATTAATTCGGTTCATTTCAGTTCAGTTGTTCAGTCGTGTCCGACTCTTTGCAACCCCATGAACCGCAGCACACCAGGCCTCCCTGTCCATCACCGCCTCCCGGAGTTCACCCAAACCCATGTCCACTGAGTCAGTGATACCATCCAACCATCTCATCCTCTGTCGTCTTTGAGAATCCCATGAACAGTATGAAAAGGCAAAAACAACCCAAGAGATGACTCTACACATAGACATCGCCAAATAGTCAGTATAGAAATCAGATTGATTATGTTCTTTGCAGCCAAAGATGGAGAAGCTCTATATAGTCAGCAAAAATAAGACCTGGACCTGATTGTGGCTCAGATAATGAACTCCTTATTGCAAAATTTAGGCTTAAATTGAATAAAGTAGGGAAAACCACTAGGCCATTCAGGTATGATCTAACAAATGCCTTATGGTTATACAGTGGAAATGACAAATAGATTCGAGGGATTAGATCTGATAGACGTAGTACCCGAAGAACTGTGGATGGAGGTTTATAACATCATACAGGAGGCAATGACCAAAACCATCTCCAAGGAAAAGAAATGCAAGAAGGCAAAGTGGTTGTCTGAGGAGGCATTACAGACAGCTGAGGAAAGAAGAGAAGCAAAAGGCAAAGGAGAAAGGGGAAAGATATACCCAACTGAATGCAGAGTTCCAGAGGATAGCAAGAAGAGAAGAGAAGGCCTTCTAAAATGAACAATGCAAAGAAATAGAAGAAAATAATAGAATGGGAAGGACTAGAGCTCTCTTCAAGAAAATTAGAGATATCAAGAAAATATTTCATGCAAGAATGGACATGATAAAGGACAGAAACAGTAAGGACTTCACAGAAGCAAAAGAGATTAGAAGAGGTAACAAGAATACACAGAACTATACAAAAATGTTCCTTATGGTTAGATAACCATGATGGTGTGGTCGTTCACCTAAATCTGGACATTCTGGAGTGTGAAGTCAAGTGGGCTTTAAGAAGCATTACTTTGAACAAAGCTAGTGGAAGTGATGGAATTCCAGCAAACTGTTTCAAATGCTAAAATCTGATGCTGTGACAATGCTGCACTCAATATGTCAGCAAATTTGGAAAACTCAGCAGTGGCCACAATACTGGTAAGTGTCCCTTTTGACTCAAATCCCAAAGAAGGGCAATACCAAAGAATCTTCCAACTACCGTATAGTTGCACTCATTTCCCATGCTAGCAAGGTAATGCTCAAAATCCTTCAAGTTAGGCCTCAGCAGTACTTTAACCAAGAAATTCCAGATGAACAAGCTGGATTTAGGAAAAGCAGAGGAACCAGAGATCAATTTGCCAACGTTCGTTGGATCATGGAGAAAGCAAGGGAGTTCCAGAAAAATATCTACTTCTGTTTCATTGACTATGCTAAAGCCTTTGACTATGTAGATCATAACCAAAATTCTTAAAGAGAAGAAAATTCTTAAAGAGAAGAGAGTATCAAAACATTTTATCTGTCTCCTAAGAAACTTGTATGTAGGTCAAGAAGTAACAAAATCAGACATGAAACAACTGACTTGTTCAAAGTTGGAAAGGAAATATGACAAGGTTTTATATTGTCACCCTATTTATTTAACTTATATTACTTCATGGAAAATGCTGGGGTGGATGAATCACAAGCTGGAAACAAGGTTGCAGGAAGAAATATCAACAACCTCAGATATGCAGATGATACTACTCTAATGGCAGAAAGTGAAGAAGAATTAAGAGCCTCCTGATGAAAGTGAAGGAAGAGAGTGAAAAATCTGGCTTAAAGCTCAACATTCAAAAAACTAAGATCATGGCATCCAGTCTCATCACTTTAAGGCAAGTAGAAGGGGAAAAAGTGGAAGCAGTGACAGATTTTATATTGTTAGGCTCCAAAATCTCTGAGGACAGTGAATGCAGCCATTAAATTAAAAGATGCTTGCTCCTTGGAAGAAAAGCTATGACAAACCTATGTAGCATACTAAAAGCAGAGACATCACTTTGCTGACAAAGGTGGGCAACTAGAGAAGAGTGGGCATAACAATGAAGCCCCAGCACTGCCAAAAATTAATAAAACACTTAAGAATAAGAAACAGACAGGAAAGGAGATTGATTTTATTCAGATCGGAGTACCTCAGCAAGGTGGTCTTGCGTTAGACTTTTATAGGTAGGGAAAAGTAAGTATTATTGGGGGTGATTTACGGTTGATGTTGTTTGGCAAGCAAGGTAAATCTTAGTCCAATTGGTGGAACAAATATTTTCCTCTCTAGTTAGCTAGCTTCAGGGAGGCAAATAGTTCTAATCTTAGCTGAAAATCAGAAGACAAAGAATGAGAAGTTGGTTGGATACAAAGCAGGTTCAGACAGATGAGAAGAGACTGTGTCTGCCCTTGTTGCAGCCTTTTCCCAATCAACAATTATTGGATCGCTGATTTTTTTTTTTTCATTAAACTATATTCCTCAAGTAATCAAATCCTTTATTGCTTTGATTTAAGTTTGATGGAAAGCTCTCAGTTAAAAAATTAATTTATGGAAAATAGAACAATTTGCTGTGAATGCCTTTAAGTTTTTAGTTATCAATGTTTTTGCAAAGTGAAATTGTCTAAAAAGAGCTCTCAGAGTGGATAGACTTCAGTAATGTATGCAGGAATTACATAAATACAATATAGAAAAAAATCAGGTCCTCCCTGGTAACTCAGTGGTGAAGAATTTGTGGGTCAGTGCTGGAGACACTGGTTCTATCCCTGATCCAGGAAGATCTCATATGCTGCAGTGCAACTAAGCCTGTGTGCCACAACTACTGAGCCTTTGCTCTACAGCCCATGCTCTGAAACAAGCGAAGCCACCACAATGAAAAGCCAGTGAACACAAACTAGAAAGTTGCCCCTGCTTGCCACAACTACTGAAAAGCCCATACAGCAATAAAGACATTGCAGCGCCAAAAATAAATTTACAAATTTATTTTTAAAAAAGGAAAAATCAGAGGATAGTATGATGGTGATAGTTGTACATTGTGAATGTACTTAATGATACTAAATTGTACATTTAAAATGGTATATTTTTGTCACAGGTATTTTACCGCTGTTCTTTTAAGTATATAGAAAAAAAGATGAAATCGGAAAACATAATTGGAAAAATCTTTATAACAGCAAGAGAAACCAGACTATCTTCGAAGAAAATTATAACTGTATAAAAAGGCATAAAACATGAAGATAAAGAGAAAAGAAAAAATAAAGAATAAAAAAAAAAAAGAGAGAGAGAGAAAAGAATAACAAAACATGAAGACAAATGGAGAAATTTACTATGCTCCTGGATTAGAGGACTCAACGTTAAAAAAAAAAAAAAAAGGAAAACCTAGTCTAGTGGTTAAGTCTTCAGGCTTCTACTAGACAGGGAAGTTCCACGTGCTGTGAGGTATGGCTAAAAACTAAAACAAACGAACAAGCAAGGAAGTTCTCCAATATACCTATGCACTTTATGTAATGTAAAATGAAGTCTCTCAGTCACATCCGACTCTTTGCGACCCCATGGACTGTAGCCTACCAGGTTCCTCCATCCATGGGATTTTCCAGGCAAGAATACTGGAGTGGGTTGCCATTTCCTTCTTCAGGAGATCTTCCCGACCCAGGGATTGAACCCAGGTCTCCCTCAAGGTAGGCAGACGCTTTATCATCTGAGCCACCAGCGAGGCGTATGTAATGTAATGGAAGTCTTAATAGAATTTATATACACCCATTCCCACCAGAGACGCTCAGAGGGCTCAAACAAACCTTGTGCACACCAGGACCCAGGGATCCCACAGAGACTGAGATAGAACTGTGAGCATCTCCTGAGGAGGTATGGGTTGGCAGTGGTCTGCCACAGGGAGAGAGACTCTTGGTGTGGGTATGGCATAAGTCCTCTTGGAGGAGGTAAACATTAACCCCACCATAGAGCTGCCAGAACTTACACAGGACTGAGAATAGACTCTTGGAGGGCACAGCAGAACCTTGTGCACCAGGACCCAGAGAAAGGAACAGTGATCTCACAGGAGATTGTCCCTGACTTGCCTGTGGGTATCCAGCAGTCTCCGACGAAGGCGTGGGTCGGTGGTGGCCTGATGCAGGGTTGGGGGCATGGACTGTAGCAGTACATGCATGGGATCTTTTGAGGGAAGTCACCACTATCTTCATTACCTCCACCATAGTTTGGCCCCAGGTAAATAGCAGGGAGGGAACAGAGCTCCACCCATTAATAGAAAATTGGATTAAAGATTTACTGAGCATGGCCCCGCCCATCAGAACAAGACCCCTCAGTCAGTCTATACCATCAGGAAGCTTTCATACCCTCTTGTCCTTCTCCATCAGAGGGCAGACAGACTTAAAACCACAGTCACAGAAAACTAATCAATCTGATCACATAGACCACAACCTTGTCTAACTCAGTGAAACTATGATCCATGTCATGTAGGGCCACCCAAGATGGACTGGTCATGGTGGAGAGTTCCGACAAAATATGGTCCACTGGAGAAGGGAATGGCAAACCACTTCAGCATTCCTGCCTTGAGAACTCCATGAAGATTAAGAAAAGGCAAAAAGATAAGATACTGAGAGAGGAACTCCCCAGGTCAGTAGGTGTCCAATATGCTACTGGAGATCAGTGGAGAAATAACTCCAGAAAGAATGAAGAGACAGAGATAAAGCAAAAACAACACCCAGTTGTGGATGTGACTGGTGATGGAAGAAAGGTCTGATGTTGTAAAGAGCAATATTGCATAGGAAACCTAGAATGTTAGGTCCATGAATCAAGGCAAATTGGAAGTGAACAACAGGAGATGGCAAGAGTGAACATCAACATTTTAGGAATCAGTGAACTAAAATGGACTGGGATGGGTGAATTTAACTCAGATGACCATTATATCTACTACAGCAGGCAAGAATCCCTTAGAAGAAATGGAGTAGCCATCAGAGTCAACAAAAGAGTCTGAAATGTAGTACTTGGATGCAGTTTCAAAAACGACAGAATCATCTCTGTTTACTTCCAAGGCAAACCATTCAATATCACAGTAATCCAAGTCTATGCCCCAACCAGTAATGCTGAAGAAGCTGAAGTTGAATGGTTCTATGAAGATCTACAAGACCTTCTAGAAGTAACACCCCAAAAAGATGTCCTTTTCATTATAGGGGACTGAAATGCAAAAGTAGGAAGTCAAGAAACACCTGGAGTAACAGGCAAATCTGGCCTTGGAGTATAGAATGAAGTAGGGCAAAGGCTAATAGAGTTCTGCCAAGAGAATGCACTGGTCATAGCAAACACCCTCTTCCAACAACACAAGAGAAGACTCTACACATGGACATCACCAAATGGTCAACACCGAAATCAGATTGATTATATTCTTTGCAGCCAAAGATGGAGAAACTCTATACAGTCAGCAAAAACAAGGCCAGGAGCTGACTGTGGCTTAGTTCATAACCTCCTTATTGCCAAATTCAGACTTAAATTGAAGAAAGCAAGGAAACCCACTAGACCATTTAGGTACGACCTAAATCAAATCCCTTACGATTATACAGTGGAAGTGAGAAATAGATTTAAGAGACTAGATCTGAGAGACAGAGTGCCCGATGAACTATGGTCAGAGGTTCATGACACTGTACAGGAGACAGGGAGCAAGACCATTCCCAAGAAAAAGAAATGCAAAAAAGCAATATGGCTGTCTGAGGAGGCCATACAATAGCTGTGAAATGAAGAGAAGTAAAAAGCAAAGGAGAAAAGGAAAGATATACCCATTTGAATGCAGAGTTCCAAAGAATAGCAAGGAGAGATAAGAAAGCCTTCCTCAGTGATCAGTGCAAAGAAATAGAGGAAAACAATAGAATGGGAAAGACTAGATCTCTTCAAGAAAATTAGAGATACCAAGGGAATATTTCATACAAAGATAGGCTCAATAAAGGACAGAAATGATATGGACCTAACAGAAGGAGAAGATATTAAGAGGTGGCAAGAATACACAGAAGAACTGTACAAAAAAGATCTTCATGACCCAGATAATCACAGTGGTGTGATCACTCATCTAGAGCCAGACATCCTGGAATGTGAAGTCAAGTCAGGTGGGCCTTAGGAAGCATCACTACGAACAAAGCTAGTGGAGGTGATGGAATTCCAGTTGAACTATTTCAAATCCTAAAAGATGATGCTGTGAACGTGTTGCACTCAATATGCCAGCAAATTTGGAAAACTCAGCAGTGGCCACAGGACTGGGAAAGGTCAGTTTTCATTCCAATCCCTAAGAAAGGCAATGCCAAAGAATGCTCAAACTACTGCACAATTGCACTCATCTCACACACTAGTAAAGTAATGCTCAAAATTCTACATGCCAATCTTCAACAGTACATGAACCATGAACTTCCAGATGTTCAAGCTGGTTTTAGAAAAGGCAGAAGAACCACAGATCAAATTGCCAACATCCCCTGGTTAATTGAAAAAGCAAGAGAGTTCCAGAAAAACATGTATTTCTGCTTTATTGACTATGCCAAAGCCTTTGACTGTGTGGATCACAATAAACTGTGGAAAATTCTGAAAGAGATGGGAATACCAAATCATCTGACCTGCCTCTTAAGAAATCTGTATGCAAGTCAAGAAGCAACAGTTAGAACTGGGCATGGAACAACAGACTGGTTCCAAATAGGGAAAGGAGTACATCAAGGCCATATATTGTTACCCTGCTTATTTAACTTTTATGCAGAATACATCATGAGAAGCACTGGGCTGGAGGAATCACAAGCTGGAATCAAGATTGCCAGGAGAAATATCAATAACCTCAGATATGTGGATGACACCACCCTTATGGCAGAAAGTGAAGAAGAATAAAGAGCTTGATGAAAGTGAAGGGGGAGAGTGAAAAAGTTGGTTTAAAGCTCAACATTCTGAAAACTAAGATCATGGCATCTGGCTCCATCACTTCAAGGCAAGTAGATGGAGAAACAGTGGAAACAGTGGCAGACTTGATTTCCTTGGGCTCCAAAAGCAGTGCAGATGGTGGCTGTAGCTATGAAATAAAAAGACGCTTACTCCTTGGAAGAAAAGTTATGACCAACTTAGACAGCATATTAAAAATCAGAGACATTACTTTGCCAACAAAGGTCCGTCTAGTCAAAACTATGGTTTTTCCAGCAGTCATGTATGGATGTGAGAGTTGGACTATAAAGAAAGCTGAGTGCTGAAGAATTGATGCTTTTGAAGTGTGGTGTTGGAAAAGACTCTCGAGAATCCCTTGGACTGCAAGGACATCAAACCAGTCAATCCTAAAGGAAATCAGTCTTGAATATTCATTAGAAGAACTGATGTTGAAGCTGAAACTCCAATACACCAGATGTGAAGAGCTGACTCATTTGAAAAGACCCTGATGCTGGGAAAGATTGAAGGCAGGTGTAGAAGGGGACGACAGAGGATGAGATGGTTGGATGGCATCACCAACTCAATGAACATGAACTTGAGTAAACTCTGGGAGTTGGTGATGGATAGGGAGGCCTGGTGTGCTACAGTCCATGGGGTCGCAAAGAGTCAGACATGACTGAGTGACTGAACTGACTGACTGATTGACACTATTGATAGATAAGCATACATAAACATGTAAAAGTATTGATTCCATATTATCAATTATCTGGAATGAATGAGTAGTGTTATGAAAAATGACTAACTGGAAAGTGATAGTTGAACTCCTACAACTGAAACCGTGTAACCAGGGCTTGAACCAACTTGGCTGGGACTCGAACCTGGCCATACCCATGGTCTTCCAACTGAGATCACACACCTAGTTTTAGCAGTTAATGAAGCTCATGTTCTTGATGTCTCATCACAGAAAGAACTCAATGAGACACAACATGATAGGTAAGAAGTGGATTTATTGAGAGAGAAATACACTCCACAGACAGAATGTGCACCATTGCAAAAGGCTAGAGCAGCCTTGGTATGTGGTGTGGTTAGCTTTTATGGGCTGGGTAATTTCACAGGTTAGTGAGTGGGAGGATTAATCCAACTATTTTGGGGAAGGAGTGGAGATTTCCATGAATTCAGTCACCACCCACTTTGTAGTCTGTGATGGTTGGCCATGGAACTGTCATGGTGCCTGTGGGTGTGTCACTTAGCTTGCTGGTATATTACAGTGAGCTTGTATACTGAGGCTCAAGTCTATTGGAAGTCTGCCATCTTGAGCCCATTTAGTTCTAATCAGCTTATGTTGTGTCTTTGGTCTATGCTTTATTTTAAAGTTTGTGTCCTGCCCCCTTCCGTCCTGCTTCACAACTTACCTTACACAAAAATCAATTCCAGGATGATCAATAAAATCTAGATTTTTTTTTCTCCAAATGTACTAAAAGCTTAAACAGGCATCACATTGATGGTGAAATTTGGCCTCTGTACACTAGTGGGTGCTCAGTCGCATCCGACTCTTTGCAACCCCATGGACTGTAGCCTGCCAGGCTCCTCTATCCATGGGAATATCCCAGCAAGAATACTGAAGTGAGTTGCCATTTCTTACTCCAAAGGATCTTCCTGACCCAGGGATCAAACCCAAGTCTCCTGTATCTCCTGCATTGGCAGGCAGATTCTTTACGATTGTGCCACCTGAGATTGAATGTCAGATACAGAGTATTGGGTGAATTAGAAAAGAACAGCTTTATTGCTTTGCAGGCAAAGGGATCCCCTGTGTCCCAGTTCAGGTGCAGGGGTGGGGGGGAGGGATGAGTTGTGAGGAGTTTTATGGTCAAGGGGTGGAGTTGTTGATAAGGATCAAGGTGTGTCCAAGGCCTGCATTCCTTCTTCCTTTTGAAGATCTTCTGGTATCAGGTGGTCTCCAGATCTGTTGTTCCTGAGGTTATTGAATTGTGACCTTCTCTTGAATATCTTCCATTTGGTGGGGGTTTTAGTTTTTAGCTGCAGAAAAGCTCAAAGATACTAAGTATATCCCTTGAGGAGAAACCAAGACACTGCCCTAAGGCTGCCGTATTGTTTCTCCTCCCTGTCTCTGTGTCCCCTCCCTTCCCTGATTAGCAACTTCTTGAACCTGCTCTTTGGAACTCAAGGAAGGGGACACTGAAGGGCTTTTGTGCCCAGGAGCCTCAAAGGGTCCTGCCCAGTTTCAACATCAAATAGAAATTCCAGGAGGAGGAATGGAGTGGCAGGTTGCCTTAGCATATGTAAACTTTTATATATAGAATGAATAAACAGCAAGGCCCAACTGTATAGCATGTGTACTTGCTCAGTCACTAAGTCAAGTCTGACTCTTTGGGGTCACATGGCCTGTAACCTACCATGCTCCTCTATCCATAGGATTTTCCCAGCAAGAATACTGGAATGGGTAGCCATTTCCTCCTCCAGGCCTATTGTATAGCACAGAAAACTATATTCAATATCTTATGATAAATTATAATGGAAAGAATATAGAAAAAAATGTATAAATATGTATTACTGAATCACTTTGCTCTATAGCAGTAATTAACACAACATTGTACATTAGCTATACTTAAAAATAAATATAAATAAACAGAAATTCCAAACAGCAAATAGGTTAAGGTGCTCATCAATTCCCATAATAATTAGTAAAATCACAATAAGTTATGTCTATATATGCACCAGAATGATTTTCAAAAGACTGATTAAAAAAACCACATATTGGTAAAAAAAAAAAAAAAAAACATTGGCAATAGGAAACTTTATGCTCTGCTGTTGGGAGTGTAAACTGATACAGCTTCTTTGAAAAACAGTTTGAAATTGAACATACACAATAACTCTAAAATCCTTCTTCTATCACTTCAAAAGAATATGATTTGTTAATTAAAAAACAAAAACAAAAACACATTGGGAAGAGTAAGTTCACATAAAGGGAGACATACCAGGCTTCTGCCCCAAAAAACTATGTGTCCCCATCACAGAGGATTTGATGAAGGGTTTTATAACAGTGGTTCAAAGTGGGGTCTCTGACAAGATTAGGGTGTGAGAGGGACTTGTAGCCCCTTATTCTCTAGTGATTGGTCTCCTAATCTTGATGAATTTCTCTGGTCCCCTTAATCTTGCTTCAGGTGGTTTCTTGGCTACTCCTCCCTAGATCAGCAACTGTTGGAATCCATCTTTGAAACTAAAGAAAGATCAAGGATGCTGGAATTTTGCCTACAAGAAATGGAGGACAGAAAAGTGTCTTCATGCCTAGAAGCCCCACAGGGCCTCGTTTGGTTTCACTTCCCCAACAAGGGATTGAACATGTACCTTGTGCATTGTAAGTGGGTAGTCTTAACTACTTGCTCGCCAGGAAGTCCCCGAACAGTTTTTTTAAGAAAACAGCACTGGAGACTTCCCTGGTGATCCAGTGGCTAAGACTTCGTGCTCCCCATACAGGGGGCCTGGTTTGATCCTTGGTCAGGGAACTAGATTCCACATGCTTAGTTATGACTAAGAGCTCACATGCGACAACTAAAGATCCTGCATGCTACAACCAAGATCAAAGATTCTGCGTGCTGCAACTAAGACTCATAAATACATTTTTCAAATATATAGAAATAAAAACGATGCATAGTAGAGAAAATGTGAGAAGAAAAACTTCACATCAAAGAAAAATTAATGAATAGTTGATTTATGGGAGAAATAGAGAATTTTATTCAAGTCAATTTGAGGATTGTAACCCAGGTGACAGTCTTTTAGGAAACTCTGAGGACCTTTCCACTTGTTAGAAGTCAAAGGTAGAGTTTTATACATTTTGGACACAAAAGATGTCCACTGTCACTTTACATGAAGTTCACCAAAGATACTTAGTCTTGACCTACAGGCACCAAGAGTGTAGCAGGTCACCATGATTACTTACAGCATTAAGAAAAGAATGTTATCTTCTAATTGTTGTGGAATCAGGAGTCATGAAACACACCTCAGAGGACACTCAAGACAGTGGAGTACAGTTTATTACACCAGTGGGTCCAAGGGGAATCAGTTCCCTGTTACAAGGACCCTGATGTTTCTGAGAAGCCCAGTTTTATACCCCGCACTACATGACTGGTTACATGTTAACAACCTCTTTGTTATATATAATTGAGTTTTACAACAAGTAAGTGCTAGGAGAACAAACAATTAAGGTTAAAGAGGGGTAACAATGAGTATACATCAAGGGGATGTGTCTCCATGGTTAATCTAACAGGTGCAGCCTGACCTCAGCTACAATCTTGGTTTCCTCAGCTACAATCTCCGTTTGTCATCTGTAGGGAGGGAAGTCTTCAGGAGAAGTGGTTTTCACTAGCAACAGTTTCCTCACTCTTAGGCAGGGTTCAGGCCCAGTTCACATTCTGTCTTTAAGGTGGATGACAGGTTTCAAGATGGAGTCTCTCCTGTTTTCCTCACACTGGCCCCAACATAAGTAGTTATGTTTCTAGAGTCAGAAGAAGGGGAAAAAATTGATATATATGGATGTCTGGTTGAATGTATAATGCTGGTTGAATGTATAATGCTGATGCACTGATGAACTGGACCTTTAAGGATGTCTGGTTAATGTATAATGCTGATGCACACTGCACATTTAGGGAAGGCCCAATACAGACAGCTAATATGTTCTGCTTAATTTTCTTATCCCATCTTAAAACATGAATTTTACTTCATCAATCAGTATATGAATATATATATTTGAGAAATAGATTATTAATAATATTTTATTAAACAATTTTTTTCTCATTGTCTAATGAGCATTTATTATTTTTTAAATTATTTATTTTACTTTTGGCTGTGCTGGGTTTTCATTGCTGTGCACAGGCTTTCTCCAGCTGTGGTAAGTGGAGGCTTCTCTCTAGTTTTAGTTCATGGGCTTCTCATTGTGATGGCTTCCCTTGTTTTGAAGCATTGTCTCTAGGCACACAGGCTTCAGTAGTTGTGGCTCACTGGCTTAGCTGCCCCACTGCATGTGGAATCTTTCCACACCAGGGATCAGACACAGAAAGTCCTATTATTTTTGTAAGGAGGAAAATGGTGGTACAAACAAAACACAGCATGTTTCAGCATGTCCTGACTCTTCTTTTAAGATGTGTGATGCAATAAGCTGGTCTCTTGTGGCTTTTACAAAAACACGTAGTTTGTGTTCTTCCCCATACCTGAGAATTTTACCTCATATAATGAGCATTTGGTAGTTATGTCTGTAAAACAGGGCAAGTTAGTGCTTTAAACTGTGATTGAATTACACAGAAAGCAGGTCTTTTCCAAGTTTTGACTAGGAAGACATTTCTGTACTGTGTTGTTAATCAAAGCAACTTCTTTGGATGGTTTACTTGGAAAACAGTTAGTTTAACTTAAGGCAGTGAGAGGAAAAACCCTACTTGAAAAGGTTTATTGCCTGGAGGTGTGCTAATTAAACTAACAAAAGACAGATTAACAGGAGAAAAAAAAAAATTTTTTTTTTAATGTGAGTAGGAGTTCACAGAAAAGAAGTGAAACTCAAAGAAGCGGAGTTTCATCAAAAGAAAGGGGGGTTTGAGGGACTTCCCTGGTTATCCAATGGTTAAGATCCTGCACTTCCAGTGGGTATGGGTTTAATCCCTGGTCAGGGATCTAAGATTCTACATGCCACTAGGGTAGCCAAACAAACAAGCAAACAAAAAAAGTGGAGCCTGGGAAGGATTGAATTTCAAGGGACAAAAACTCCTAGGAAAGTGAAACTGATGAAAGAAAAAGGCTATTTTAGAAAGAATTTGTTTATGCAAATTGGCACTCTTTTCTCCCTGTTGGGGTGGGAGGGCGGGGGTAGGGGGTGGAAGTGTTTCTTAATGTCTTCAGCTCAAAATAGTCTTTATATCAATGTGGCATATTTAGAGGTGTCATATTCTGATCCGTTTCAAACCTTTATCCTACAAAATAAAACAACCAGTTATTTGACCAGTATAATGGGTTTATTCAAGAATAGGAGAGGAATTGCAATTAGAGACAAGAAATTTATAGCAAAAACCATAGATAAGCCCAATTAGCAAAGGAGAGCAAATTTTATTTTATAGAGAAAGACGAGGAAGTTGGGAGGTGTAGTTTTGAACAAAAGTCCGTTGGAAAAAAGTAAGAATCAGGGTGGCGAAGCTTTTCCCATCAGCTGGACTTAATTCCTGGGCAAGAAGAACTCTTCCTGTTTAGATCTGTAATTGACGGTTCCTGTTGGGATTTGTAATTGATGACAAGTGGTAGTGCAGAGGGCTCCCTATTCTGGCCCCTTAACTCCATTTAAAATGAGGTTTCCTTTATTCTGTTTCAAAAAACAAAAATGAATAAAGTCAAAATACCCATGAAGTAAAAAAAGAAATTATCATTCTGTGTCCAGAAATCACTGTGCAGAGTTTATGCCTCTTGGGGAGGCAGGATGACACAGTAGTTTTGAGTAGAAGCTCTCAATTGCCCAGCTTTTGATATTCTAGCAGTGTGCTCTTGGGCAAATTTATTAATCTCTTCGAGTTTAATTTCTTTATCTGGAAAATAGTGTTGTAGTAGAGATCAAAAGAGATAAGACACACTTAGTAAAATGTCTGGCGCATAGCACTCAATGAATGAACCAAATGTAATTTTATGTCCCTTCTTTGTTGTTGTTCAGTTGCTCAGTCATGTCCAACTCTTTGTGACCCCATGGACAGCACACCAGGCTTCCCTGTCCATCATTGCCCAGAGCTTGCTCAAACTCAAGTGCATTGTGTCGGTGATACCATCCAACTATCGAGTCCTCTGTCATCCCTTCTCCTCCCGCCTTCAATCTTTCCCAGCATCAGGGTCTTTTCCAATGAGTCAGCTCTTTGTATCAGGTGGCCAAAGTATTGGAGCTTCAGCTACAGCATCAGTCCTTCCAATGGATATTCAGGCCTGATTTCCTTTAGGATTGATCGGTTTGATCTTCTTGCAGCCCAAGGGACTCTCAAGAGTCTTCTCCAACACCACAGTTCAAAAGCATCAGTTCTTTGGCACTCAGCCTTCTTTATGCTCCAACTCTCACATCCACACAGGACTATTGGAAAAACTATAGCTTTGATTATCTGGACCTCTATTAGCAAGGTAATGTCTCTGCTTTTTAATATACTGTCTAGGTTTGCCTGGCATGCTGCAGTCCATGGGGTCTCAAAGAGTTGGACACAACTGAGTGACTGAACTGAACTGAACTGAGGTTTGTCATAGCTTTTCTTTCAAGGAGCAAACATCTTTTAAGATGTTTTTTGCATATGTGTACTGACCTCTTGTATCAGGCAGAGTTTGAAGACAGAAGCAGAAACACCATGGATAATTCAATAAGAAATTTATTATAGGTGTTAGACCTTAGACAATTAGTAGCTGATTGAAAAGTCTGTGCAAGGCTGTTGGCTCTGTATTGTGTAGGACTTGAAGTCATCCAGGCTAGTAACCAAGGGAGCTGGATATTAAAGTAGGGATGAGTAAGCAGTAGAATCTATAAGGATAAACTAGAAACCACAAGGGTAAATCATGATGTTGAGTGAACTGCAGGAGAAGCCAGTGCCCTTCACCATGAAACTACCTATGCATTTGACCCAGGATTAGGAAAAGTTGAATGAGGAGATATGGGTTTGCGTGAGGAACTGTGCGTTGGGTACCACTGTAACTCTCACAACGTGCATTAGCAGATCAGTGACAATATGTGCTCACTACGACAATGCCTGACACATTATACTGACTTTCAATGTGAACAAACATGACAGTTAATTCACTCAGGCCTTCCAAAAATTGCTCATGCGTCTCCTGTGGCCAGCTGTAACTCAGAATCATGCAGGGAAAGAAATTTAGGGAAAGTTGGTTTTAACTTAGCTAAGTTGACATACTACAAAGACATCATACTACTTATATTGTTTATGATCCTGTCTACTTTGGTCTGAAACTGAAAACTTGGAGGAAAAAACACAACATAACATTCAGCATTCTTTTATTTTGAAATCTGGGGCCTTAAAATAGCAAAAACCATTACCTTCTTTGTTCTATTTAATGAATTTTTAGTTAAGAAAACAAATATTATTTCTTCAAAAGATATAATTTTTGTTTTTTGGGGTCATGCCACATGATTTGTGGGATCAGGAACACCCTGATCAGGGTGTTGGGCCACTGGCCCCAACAGTGAAAGCCCAGAGTCCTAATTACTGAGCCTCCAGGGTACTTCAAAAATGTAATTTTTATCATATAACATAATTTGTTTCAGAAAAGACTGTCAAACTCTTGTGCAGATTTGGCCTCTGGTAGAGAGAGGTTTTGAGTGCATGCTAAGTCACTAAGACTTAAATGTTCAATTCTCTTCAACCCTATGGACTGTAGCCTGCCAGGCTCTTCTGTCCACGGGATTCTGCAGGCAAGAAGACTAGAGTGGGTTGCCATGCCCTCCTCCAGAGGATCTTCCTGACCCAAGGATCAAACCCATGCCTCCTGCAGCTCCTGCACTGCAGGCGGATTCTTTACCGCTGAGCCACTGGGAAAGCAAGCCTGAGTACGTTGTGCCAGCATGTCTAGCTTGACTGCATCCTTGAATACCAAAGGTACTCAACTAGTGCCCATCCACACAGATGTGGACGTTTAAAGGAGTTTCAAAGAAGTCAGAATGAGGCAGGTAAATTCCCAAATAAGCACATGACAGTTGTGAGGTCTGCCTTCCAGAGTGAGACAGAACAGCGGTGGAGCCTAGCGTATTTCTGCGACGGATGACATACGTGCAGGAGGAGAGGAGATGGTTTTTTAGGATGGCAATCTAGAGGCAGAAAAATGAAAGGTATTTTTGTCAAAAATAGGATCTGGGAATTTCCCTGATGGTCCAGTAAGAATCTGTCTTGCGGTGCATCAGATGTGAGTTCAATCACTAAGATCCCACATGTGTCAGGGCAGCTAAGCTGGTGCTGCAACTATTGCATTTACACACTCCGGGGCCCATGGGCTACAACTAGAGAATCTGTGCACTGCAATGAAAGATCCTGCATGATGCAACAAATATCCCTTATCCCATAATTAACTAATTAATTAAAAAAGCAGGGTCTGAACAAGAAAAGAAACAGACGAACAAAAAATATAATAAGGTCTGAACTGCATCAGGGACCATGAAGTTGAATGTAAGTACTAAAGTTTAGTTCCAGCTGCTGCCATTGCACCCAACATTGTTGGATGGGCTTTTGCTACAGGGTCAAAATAGGGGGATATAATAAACTGATCTCTGATTCCATTTTGCTATTGTTAAGAGCCCTAGAATTTGTCCTGGTATTTTATGTACAAATAGAAAGAAGGGCTTATGATAATTAGGGAGTCCGAGGGTGGTGAATCTATTCAGGGCAAGGATTCAGGTCTGTCTACTAATCAAGATCTTACAAAAAGGCAGCCAGTAGAGAAAGTTAGGAATCCATGTCTACCATGCCCCATGCATTAAGAACTCTTCCAAATGACGCTTTAGTAATTAGCTAGGTAAAGTTATGAAGAGTTTCCATTCTCTGAAGTGAAAAATACTTTCCATTTTATATGGTGATGTCATGACTAACACAAAGAACTTTGACTTGAAAATTGTAGTTTATCCATTGAGAACTTGCATCTCTCATGTGATAATACTATCAGCGAGTGGAGAGAATCAATTATTCAAGAACTTTCTATCTGGAGAGCATAACAGAAGGCCTACACATTATACTAGAGTTTCCCCATCTCTGGGTCTCATAAATAGATGAACTAATTGGTGGAGTTTAGACATTCCATAGAGGGCTTCCCTGGTGACTTAGTGGTAAAGAATTCCTTTGCTAATGCCAATGCAGTTCCATCCCTGGGTCGGGAAGATCCCCTAGAAAAGGAAACGGCAACCCACTCCAGCATTCTTGCCTGGGAAATCCCACGGACAGAGGAGCCTGGATAGCTACAGCCCATGGGGTCTCAAAGAGTCAGACCCAACTTAGCGACTAAATAGCAACAAGAGAAATTTCTCTCTTTCCTTAGGAGGATTTAGACAGTTCTTTTTTTTTTCTCTCAAACACTTACCATTTTGTTGTTTTAATAGCAAATATATATATATGTGTATATATATATATATATATATATATATTTTACATACATACAGTATTCATTTATATATTCAAAATAACCCCCACATGGTCCCGCAGAAGGTGCTGCAGGGTTTGTGGGGACCCAGCCCTGTGCTTGGCCAGACTCCTGACAGGGCCCCTACTCTCTCTGCAGGAGCCCCTCCCAGCTTCGGAGTGTGCTCACGGACCCGGTGTTTTTGTCATTGTTTAGTTTCAGCGACAGACAATAGAAAGGCCAACTCTGTTCTGGGGGAAATGGTGTTTAATGATGCTTGTCTGTTAGCCTTAAAAAATAGCCTTGGTGCGTTCATTCTTAGAAAACCTTTCCTTTCCATTACATGCAGACAGGTTGGTCCTAAAGCTGCTGGGGGCAGCACTCACGGAAGTGGGCGCTAGGGAAGCAGTCATGGGGGCGGGAGGAAGGCGGATGTGTGGCTCCATTTGCTCGTCTGCAATGTGGGTGAGAACTGCCTCCTGTCTCCTGGTCTGGCGGCTCCAAGGAGTTGAGCACACCACCCCTCCATTTCCGGGTACGTTCCAACAGACACAGGTGAATTTCAGGGGGAAAAAAAAAGGCAGATCACTCCTCGGGATGGTGGCTGAGCCAGCGGAGGGCCCCGGAGGGCACACAGCCTCTTCCGGGCTTGCTCACCGTGAGCGGCAGGAACACTGAGGCGCCTTCCTGAGCTGCTCGCCCAGCAAAGAGCACTGTCCACTCGCGGAGCGATAAGACAGTATCAGTCCTTAAAAGGGATGGGGATAGGGGGACAAAAGTGTGTCAAGCTGCCTCAAGGAGTAGCCACTCTGGTCCAGCCCTTGGAGCAGCTGTCCTGGGGCAGGATTTCCACTGCCCCACCTCTCTGTATAACTGAACTGGGCTGGGTGGGGGCGGCGCTGAGGTGCTTCTGTGCCCTAGGATTTATGCTCATCGCAAGCGCAGTGAAGCTCAATATTCCTCCTCGCTCATCGGTCAGGCCCTCATCGAGATCTCCAGCATCGGAAGCGTGCGCGACGCCCCTTGAGTGCTGCTGTGCCTAGTAAGGGGCGCGGGGCCCTCAGGGAGGCTGCTGCAATGCACAAGAGCAGGGCGAGGCCGGGGGCATCCCGCAGCACCGGGGAGGGGTGAGCAAATGGAGGGGACCTTGTCCCCAGACATCCGAGGGTCAAGCCACAGACTTGTCCGAGCGGTGGGCACAGTGTAAGGTGTCACATCCATAGCTCGCCATCCTCGCCCAGAACCTGGGGTAGGGGCAGCCAAGGTGGGATCTGGCGGAAGGCCTGACCACAGCCACTTCCAGCCACGTGGCTTTCCGCAAGTGACCTCACTCTCTGAGCCTCAACTTCCTCCAGTGGAAAGGGATAAAACTTTACCTTTTCAAGGTTATCTTGAGGGTTAGAGAAAAAGTGAGTAGCTGGCACAAGTAGAGTCCCAGTAAGCAAGAACTGGTATCATCAGAGGACACTGGCCTCTCTTTATACTCAGTTGGAAGAATCTAAACCTGACCCTGCCCTGGGCAGAGAACACAGTCAGAGCCCCCACACCATCCTCTACAGAACTGAAAGATTGTAAACCAAGCCAGGGAACAGTGACATGAAACTTGTTCCACCTTTCCATCTTGATAACCTAGAAGGCAGTTTTAATTAATTTAGAATTCTTAGCTTTCTTGGAGTTCTACCAGAAAGATGAGCCCCATCTGGGCCCTGTCTGGTACAGGGGGACTGCTCGCACTGCATCCGTTGTTGTTTAGTTTCTTAGTCACCTCGGACTCTTTGCGACCCTATGGACTGTAGCCTACCAGGCTCCTCTGTCCATGGGATTTCCCAGGCAAGGATCCTGTAATGGTTGCCATTTCCTTGTCCATAAAGTGAAAGTGAAAGTGAAGTCACTCAGTCATGTCTGACTCTTTGAGACCTGGTGGACTGTAGCCTACCGGGCTCCTCCGTCCATGGGATTTTCCAGGCAAGAGTACTGGAGTGGTTTGCCATTTCCTTCTCCAGGGGTCCTCCTGGAGGATCTTCCTGACCCAGGGATTGAACCCAGGTCTCCCACACTGTAGGTACACGCTTTACCGTCTGAACCACCAGGGAAGATCCTTCTTCTCCATAGATAGTTGTTAATGACATTATGCAAACCTGATCTTGACCAAGCTTAAAGCTGTGAGGTCAGCACACTTGGTCATCATCGTTACCTCTGATATAAGACATGAAGGGACATTGTTTGGTGAAAGGGATATGTTTAAAAAGGAGCAATGGAGAGAAGGGAAGAGAATCTAGGGAAGGTACAGGAAAATGAGGATGAGCAGAATGAGAGGTAGGAGGAAGAGGAGGTACAGGGGTCAAGGAGGAAAATCAATTTAGGTTTGGATCAGAAGAAAGAGAAGAGATTTTAATATTGGATTTTAGATCTCCCACATGTTTATTAGCCTTTCCTGAGGCATCATTAATGGCAGGAATTTTGGAATTTTCTTTTAGAGGGTTCTTCATACTGTTGCCAGACTCAGTGAGTCTGTGCCAACAAACACGCTAAGTACTTTCTGTCAAAGCAGATTTATTACTTGTGACAAGTAAAGAGGTGAGGAAATAGCTCTCAAAGCACTGTCTCTCCAAACAGCAGGATCAGGAAGTTCTAAGCTAAGGGCATCTGCATATTCAAGAAAGGATGAGTGTGATCTTCCACTAGAGGTGGAGTTCTAGAGGTGATTGTGCAGTGTGACAACAGGCTCAAACAGATGTTGCTGTTTAAAGCACAGCAGCTATCCCTGCCCTTGGGGTGGAGATTTTAACTTTAAAATGAGGCAAAGTTTACTCTAGGTTGACAAAATCCAGGCATCTAATTGAGAGAAGTCAAGAGGGTCAGCAAAGGTCAGCATCATCAATCCTTAGGCTCCACTTAGTCTGGTGGTTAAGTGCTCTGGGGGGTTTGGATCCTGCAAAACAGCTTGTGAATGTGCTTCAGACTGATCTTTGCCTTTGAAACAGAACTAGAAGTCTTTATGACTGATTTATTATCTTTGCTGTGGCTACTTCTCTTTCCTGCTAATAGTCATTTGCTCTTGTTCTTTGTTCCTTTTAAAATCATTAATTGCTGAGATCTATTCTTTGTTTCCACAGGAACACCAAGGAACCCATAGCTTATCTTTCCCCCAGTCATCAGCAAAGAGAACACAGAGTTCTGAAATAAGCTTGTCCAGTGCATGCTACTATGATATTTCTCTTATTACCTGTTATTCTACTTCTGCAAGATATGATACAATCTGGTTCAATCCCATCCCTTCCTTACTAACAATGCTCATTTGAAAATGCAAATGGTTAAATTTTTAGAATCTTTCAACCACTGTTTCTAAGGTAACAAGCAAATGAATTGTCTTATTGCCCCAGAATAACCGCTGAAGTTCTGAAGTGTCCTTGGTGAGGGACTTCCCTGGTGGTCCAGTGGTTAAGACTCCCCATTTCTACTGCAGAGGCATGAGTTCGATCCCTGATTAGGAAACTGAGATCCCAGATGCATGTGCTGCAACCAAAAGGAAAGAAAGAAAGTGTCCTTGGTAAGATCCTGCCAGAGCTTCCAATATTGAATACTTGTTGCCCCCACAATTTTGATCCCATTTTCAAATGACAAGAGCAAAAAAGAATAAGTGGGCCAGGAAGGTGTCTTGGAGCTATCAGCCCAGTTCATCTGTGAGAACCTGAAATAGTGAAAACAAATCAGGAGGCTTGCATCACAGATAATAAAAAGAATAAAGTTTTAGGTGGTGCTTCGATACAGACAGCAGATCAGGAGCAGGGCTCCTTGCAATGTGAAGGGAGGAAAAAGGGGTCTCAGGCATGTTCTTTTCTCCTTCTTGTGGCCGGGGTCTGAGTAGCAAAGAGTCCAGTCCTCATTGGAACTGAAGTGCCACAATTTTAGTGAAGGAGTCTTTTGGGCCTAGAAAAGAGAACAACAGTCTCAAAGGCCCCTTGCTGAATCATCTAACTTCGGAGAAAACAAAGCATAATTTTAGTTCCATCCTGATGCTCCAGGCCAGTTGCATCTATCTGGGACTTATCACCCCCTGTCCGGAAACCTACCACCCCCTACACCCACCAAGAAGACTTATCACCCCCTGCCCAACTACAAGCGTCATCTCAACAAAGAATATTCAAAATATCCCGCCTGATTGACGTTTCCCTTATCGCTTCCACAAACCTCCCTATAAGTATGAAGCCTCCCTGATCCCTTTCGGCGCTCAGCCTGGTCGTTAGGCCGACTGTCGCCCCTCCTTGCCTGAATAAAGGTAACCTACTTCTGTTGAGGTCGTCTTTCCTTTTCTGCCTCACCGGAACTGTACCTTACATTTTGAAAATGGGCCGGAACACTGTTTGCATAAACTTGTATTGAAGAATGCTGGGTGTGGGCAAGGATGGCATTTTAGTAAGAGGGGCCCATTGAAATTTAGCCAATTTGAGAAACAGATGGCCAAAGATGGGTCCTTGAGAAAAAGGAATGATTCTTAAGTATTGGTAGCCACTGTTTGGTCAAGAGGAATTGGGGGGCGGTGATAGGTAAGGGTTATGGTCATGTGCAAGAAGGGGTAAGGAGGAACCACTGTGGGGACAAGGACACGAGAAGGCCACTCACGTCCTTCAGTCTCACCTTGGATATCACCACTGACAGAATGGGGTTAAAGTAAGGTCTTTAACAACCAAGTTGAATTTATCCTCCTTAATCATGAATCTTTAAAGAATAGTAGCTTCAACAAAGAGTTAATTGATTAGCAGCATCAGTCTCCAAGACTCAAAGCTTTTAGCACCTGAATTGCTGGGCTAGTTTCCTTTTTGATTGCTGAATCCTGTGGCTACCTTCTCACGTTTTTGTTCTTTGTTTTCCAAATTAACCTTGAATTTTGTTTTCCAGTTGGTATTTCAACTCACCAGATCTTTTTGACTGTTCAAATACACACAACAATGAGATCACTTTACCTAGATTGAGACGTTAATACCTATTGTCAATCATAGGGAAAGAATAACTTTCTTGGCACGACTGAAAACTGTTCTAGCCTTTAAAGGAAGTAATCTGGCAATATCTGTTATATTGAAATTACAGTCCGTCCTAGCAATTCTCTTCCTGGGAATTGTTCTAGTACTTGTGGATTGTTCACAGGTGGCAAAAGTTGGAAACAAACAAGTTTCATTAGAATAATAATGAATTTTAGGTAATTATTAAAAATGACTTAGAGCTATTACTATAACCTGGAGGGATTGCTATGGCTTGTTGAATAAAGTAAGAATCAGAGAAAAGTGAACCATGTTCTATTTAATAAAATGGTAATATCTCTGTATATGTATATTAATATATGGTTAAATGAGCATGGATAAAAGTACTGATGTACACATGGATTAGGGGAAATTAGTGGTTTATACTTACACCAATACCACACTTCTTGGTTATTATATAGCATGTCTTTAAATCAGGTTGTGAAAGTCCTTTTTAACTGTTCTTCAGGACTGTTTTCATTGTTCTTGGTCCTTTGCATTTCCAGGCTCAGGTCTCCAATTATTCCACTTCTTGTCAAATCCAAAGAATATTTTCCAGTTTATTCTTAAATTGATCTTTAAGAGGACTGAAAGTTTTTTTTTTTTTACTTACGTGAACTGCTCTCTCTCTCGCCTCTGTGAGTATTCTTCTGGTTTTCCTTCTGTTTTTCTGGCTGTTCCCATTTCTCTTTAAGGTATATCTTCCTCCCTTTCTATTAAACACTAGAATTTTTCAAGACTTGGTCTGGACACTTTCTTCATTACACACTTCATGTAAACTAATATTGTTTCATAACCAGAACTTTAATCAACTTATAAATGAGAGAAATTTTTTTTTTCTCTGTAATAGTCCTTTCCTGGTGGCTGGCTTAGTGATAAAGAATCCACCTGCCAATGCAGGAGATGCCAGTTTGATCCCTGGAAATGGAAATGGCAATCCATTCAAGTATTCTTGCTTGGAAAATCCCATGGACAGAGGAGCCTGGTGGGTTACAGTCCATGGAGTTACAAAGGAGCTGAATACAACCGAGCAACTAAACAACAATAGTAATAGTGTAGCTGGTCCCCCAGCTGGTGGAAAGCTCTTCTTTACAGAACTTTCAGTACCTAGTTTACTTCTATTTTGTTCCTTAAAGATTCCCTTGGGCAGAGGTTATAACATGGAGTCCATTATATTGATTTTCTGTTGCTGACACAACAAATCACCACAATCTCAGCTGCTTTGAATAACACCTACTTGTTATCTCACAGTTTCATCTCCAAGCTTTTCAGGTTGTTGGCATAATTTGTTTCCTTCTCATGCTTTCCACTTGGCCCCTCCATATTTAACCAGCAACAGCTGAGCCCTCCTCATGCTTTCATTCTCACATACTCCCTGTGCCAGAGAAGGAAATGGCAACACACTCCAGCATTCCTGCCTGGAGAATCCCATGGACAGAGGAGCCTGGTGGGCTACAGTCCATGGCGTCACAAGAGTCGGACATGACTTAGCAAATAAACCACCCACCACCACAACCTGTGCCACCTCTCTCTGGCTTCCTCTCCTATCCTCACTGTTTGGGTTTTAAGGTTCAAATGATTATGCTGGGCTGGTGCACCTAGATCCAGATAACTTAAGCCAATCTGCCTATTTTAAGGTCAGCTGATTAGTGATTTTAGTCATATCGGCAAAGTCCCTTTTGAATGTAAGCAATCACTGCAGATGGTGATTGCAGCCATGAAATTAAAAGATGCTTACTCCTTGGAAGGAAAGTTATGACCAACCTAGATAGCATATTAAAAAGCAGAGACATTACATTGCCAACAAAGGTCCAGCTAGTCAAGGCTATGGTTTTTCCAGTGGTCACGTATGGATGTAAGAGTTGGACTGTGAAGAAAGCTGAGCAGCGAAAAATTGATGCTTTTGAACTGTGGTGTTGGAGCAGACTCTTGAGAGTCCCTTGGACTGCAAGGAGATCCAACCAATCCATCCTAAAGGAGATCAGTCCTGGGTGTTCCTTGGAAGGACTGATGCTGAAACTGAAACTCCAATACTTTGGCCACCTCATGCGAAGAGTTGACTCATTGGAAAAGACCCTGATACTGGGAGGGCTTGGGGGCAGGAGGAGAAGGGGACGACAGAGGATGAGATGGCTGGATGGCATCACTGACTCGATGGACATGAGTGTGAGTGAACTCCGGGAGTTGGTGATGGACAGGGAGGCCTGGCGTGCTGCGAAGATTCATAGGGTCTCAAGGAGTCGGACATGACTGAGTGACTGAACTGAACTGAATAATAACCAACCAGACTTAAATTGAAGCAAGTAAGGAAAACCACTACACCATTCAGTTTGCTATGACCAGTGCATTCTCTTGGCAGAACTCTATTAGCCTTTGCCCTGCTTCATTCTGTACTCCAAGGCCAGATTTGCCTGTTACTTCAGGTGTTTCTTGACTTCCTACTTTTGCATTCCAGTCCCCTATAATGAAAAGGACATCTTTTTGGGGTGTTACTTCTAGAAGGTCTTGTAGATCTTCATAGACCCATTCAACTTCAGCTTCTTCAGCATTACTGGTTGGGGCATAGACTTGGATTACTGTGATATTGAATGGTTTGCCTTGGAAATGAACAGAGATAATTCTGTCATTTTTGAAACTGCATCCAAGTGCTACATTTCAGACTCTTTTGTTGACTCTGATGGCTACTCCATTTCTTCTAAGGGATTCTTGCCTGCTGTAGTAGATATAATGGTCATCTGAGTTAAATTCACCCATCCCAGTCCATTTTAGTTCACTGATTCCTAAAATGTTGATGTTCACTCTTGCCATCTCCTGTTGTTCACTTCCAATTTGCCTTGATTCATGGACCTAACATTCTAGGTTTCCTATGCAATATTGCTCTTTACAACATCAGACCTTTCTTCCATCACCAGTCACATCCACAACTGGGTGTTCTTTTGCTTTGGCTCTATCTCTCCATCTTTCTGGAGTTATTTCTCCACTGATCTCCAGTAGCATATTGGGGCACCTACCGACCTGGCTGCGTGGTGCAGGAGCAGCGGCTGTGCGGCTTAGGATCAGAAGAAAGGAGATATCCCACATCCAAGGTCAGGAGTGGTGGCTGTGAGGAGCTACCCCATGTCCAAAGTAAAGACAAGTGGCTATGCTTTGCTGGAGCAGCCGTGAAGAGATACCCAACGTCCAAGATAAGAGAAACCCAAGTAGGATGGTAGGCGCTGAGAGAGGTCATCAGAGGGCAGACAGACTGAAACCACAATCACAGACAACTAGTCAGTCTGATCACATGGAGCACAGCCTTGTCTAACTCAGTGAAACTAAGCCAGGCCATGTGGGGTCACCCAACACAGACAAGTCACGGTGGAGAGGTCTGACAGAATGTGGTCCACTGGAGAAGGGAATGGCAAACCACTTTAGTATTCTTGCCTTAAGAACCCCATGAACAGTATGAAAAGACCATTCAGGTATGATCTAAATCAAATCCCGCTGCTCCTGCACCACGCAGCCAGGTCGGTAGGTGCCCCAATATGCTACTGGAGATCAGTGGAGAAATAACTCCAGAAAGATGAAGAGATAGAGCCAAAGCAAATACAGTGGAAGTGACAAATAGATTCAAGGGATTAGATCTGTTAGACAGAGTGCCTGAAGAACTATGGATGGAGGTTCATGACATTGTACAGGAGGCAGAGATCAAGACCATCCCCAAGAAAAAGAAATGCAAAAAGGCAAAATGGTTGTCTGAGGAAGCCTTAAAAATAGCTGTGAAAAGAAGAGAAGTGAAAGGCAAAGGAGAAAAGGAAAGATATACCCATTTGAATGCAGAGTTCCAAAGATAGCAAGCGGAGATAAGAAAGCCTTCTTCAGTGATCAGTGCAAATACATAGAGGAAAACAATAGAATGGGAAAGACTAGAGATCTTTTCAAGAAAATAAGAGATACCAAAGGAACATTTCATGCAAAAATGGGCACAATAAAGGACAGAAATGGTATGGACCTAACAGAAGCAAAAGATATTAAGAAGAGGCCTGGAAAACACCAGTTTTCATCCCAATCCCTAAGAAAGGCAATGCCAAAGAATGCTCAAACTACTGCACAATTGCACTCATCTCACACGCTAGTAATGATCAAAATTCTCCAAGCCAGGCTTCAGCAATATGTGACCTGCGAACTTCCAGAAGTTCAGGCTGGTTTTAGAAAAGGCAGAGGAACCAGAGATCAAATTGCCAACATCTGTTGGGTCATTGAAAAAGCAAGAGAGTTCCAGAAAAACATCTATTTCTGCTTTATTGACTATGTAAATCCTTGAACTATATGGACCACAATAAACTCTGGAAAATTCTTGAAAACACAGGAATACCAGACCACCTGACCTGCCTCCTGAGAAACCTGTATGCAGGAAGCAATAATTAGAACTGGACATGGAACAACAGACTGGTTCCAAATTGGGAAAGAAGTATGTCAAGGCTGTATATTGTCACCCTGCATATTTAACTTATATGCAGAGTTCATCATGTGAAATGCTGGGCTGGATGAAGCACAAGCTGGAATCAAGACTGCCAGGAGAAATATCAATAACCTCAGATATGCAGATGACACCACCCTTGTGGTGTCAGTGAAGAAGAACTAAAGAGCCTCTTGATGAAAGTGAAAGAGGAGAGTGAAAAAGTTGGCTTAAAAGTCAACGTTCAGAAAACTAAGATCATGGCATCTGGTCTCATCACTTCGTGGCCAATAGATGGGGAAAGAGTGGAAACAGTGACAGACTGTATTATTTTGGGCTTCAAAATCATTGCAGATGGTTACTGCAGCCATGAAATTAAAAGATGCTTGCTCCTTTGAGGAAAAGTTATGACCAACCTAGACAGCATATTAAAAAGCAGAGGCATTACTTTGCCAACATAGGTCCATCTAGACAAAACTATGGTTTTTCCAGTAGTCATGTATGGATTTGAGAGTTGGACTATAAATATAGCTGAGTACCAAAGAATTGATGCTTTTGAACTGTGGTGTTGAAGACTCTTGCGAGTCCCTTGGACTGCAAGGAGATTCAACCAGTCCATCCTAAAGGAAATCAGGTCTGAATATTCATTGGCAGGACTGATCTGAAGCTGAAACTCCAATACTTTGGTCACCTGATGCAAAGAACTGACTCATTGGAAAAGACCCTGATGATGGCAAAGATTGAAGGCAGGAGGAGAAGGGGACAACAGAGGATGAGGTGGTTGGATGGCATCACTGACTCAATGGACATGAATTTGAGTAAACTCCGGGAGTTGGTGATGGACAGGGAGGCCGGGCATGCTGCAGTCTATGGGGTTGCAAAGAGTCAGACACAACTGAGAGACTGAACTGAACTGAATAATAACCATGGAGTAACACCAGGAGGTGAAAGTCATATGGTCCAAACTTATGCTTACCACATCAATGGACAGAATTCAGGAATACCATGAATTTGGATGGCAGACAATTAACTTTATTTTCACTAAGCATTTTATGGAAAGATACCATTTCCTTCAGATGTAAATGTTGGCAACAAAGCCACAGAAATATAGCACTATTAATGTTTTTTCACCAGAGAAATCACAGGTATTCTTATGTTATTAGTGTTAATGCAGATAATCTTAAATGGCTTTTATGTCCATCACTTTCAAAATCACAGCTGCTATTAGGTCCGCTACTAGATCTCATTTATTTTGTTAATACAGAAACATTATCATATCACACATTTGTTTTTTAAAATATTTTGTTAAGTTTTTATACTCAATTCGTTTCTTTTGTAATTGTATATATTTTATTTTAAGCATTCCAAAACATTATTCTATGAAGGAGTCTATAGGCTCCACCAAACTGCCAGAGAAACTTATGGCACAAGAAAGGAAAAGAATTTTTGCCTTTAGGAACAGTTTTCCTTGGGGAGAGGAGCTAAGATGGTGGAGGAATAGGATGGGGAGACCACTTTCTCCCCTACAAATTCATTGAAAGAACATTTGAACGCTGAGCAAACTTCACAAAACAACTTCTGACCGCTAGCAGAAGACATCAGGTGCCCAGAAAAGCAGCCCATCGTCTTCGAAAGGAGGTAGGACAAAATATAAAAGATAAAAAGAGAGACAAAAGGAACAGTTTTCCTTTCTGAGGTTGAAATTAGGTTACTGCCATTTCTACATTCCAGCATAAACAAATTAGAGAGAGGAATTTCAAGGTAGACATTCCTTTGCACAGAAGTTGCATACAACATTTTTTGCTCATATGTCATTGTGAGATCTGAAATGTGGCAATATTTAGCTGCAAGGGAGGCTTGGGGAATGTATTCTGGAAAGTGACCTGGTACCTAAATACTACTAATGAGGAAGAACAGATTATTGGGGACAACCAGGGCTTCCCTGGTGGCAGTAAAGAATCTGCCTGCAGTGCAGGAGATCTGGGTTCAATCCCTGGGTGGGAAGATCTCTTGGAGGAGGGCATGGCAACCCACTCCAGTATTCTTGCCTGGAGAATCCCCATGGACAGAGGAGCCTGGTGGGCTACAGTCTGTTTGGTCGCAAAGAGTCAGACACAACTCAATGACTATTCACAAGAAAAGAAAATCAATGACCTCATTTATCTCTTAAATGAATAATAGGCATCTTTATTTTTTAGAAATTTCTTACTATAGACTTGCTAATGATGTCATGCACTTTTCCAAAACATGTTTTTTAAGTGAAGGCATTAACAAGCCTTGAGTCTAAGTATTATGTGCTTGAAAGACTGAGATAATATCTATAGCCAAAGTAATTTGACTCGAGAGACTTTCTTTTGAATATTGTAAAACACAGGGAGAGGATCTGTAATTTATGACAGGGCACACAGTATAGAAGAATCTAATCTTTTGAGGGATCTTTCCCCAGCCTGACCAGTCAGATAACAAAGTTATTCATTTGGCATACTGAGTTATAAATGTCTTAAAGAGAAGGCAACTTATAGTCTTGATTAAACAACTTTCAGGTCCTGGAGATTGTGTCCTCCCCATGCAAGTCTTCTTGCTGGTGACCCTTTAGGGCTGTGGTATTGACAAACGTCAGTTGTACTTCTAGGAGTGGTGGAAAAAGACTACACTTTGGAAAATCAGACAGGCTTTCATTGTCTAAAGGAGACAGGAGAAAGTCAGCACAAACACAGGCAAGGATACACAGCACAGAGATCAGTAACTCCATCTCAAATAGAGTTGTAGCTTCTTGGGCATTACATCTTGCTGGACTAATATCTTCCTTAGGCTTCCTTCCTTAGGCACTATAGGGGGCTTCCCTTGTAGCTCAGTCGGTAGAGAATCTCCCTGCAATGCAGGAGACGTGGGTTTAATTCCTGAGTCAGGAAGATCCCCCGGAGAAGAAAATGGTAACCCACTCCAGTTTTCTTGCTTGGAGAATCCCAAGGACAGAGGAGGCTGGCAGGTTACAGTCTACAGGGTCGCAAGAGTTGGACACAACTCATCAATAACAGAGAGATGGGCTCTATAGGAGTGGGATCTGTGTCAGACTTTCCTGAAACAAAACACCTTGTTTCTTGGGTTCATTTCTGTTTGCTGACTTGTGTGGCTTAGGTTCTAGAAAACCACTTATGTGACCCAAGTATACCACCCCATATTCCAGGAACTGCTTTTAGCCATATGTTAGTTGATGTAAGTATCCCAACAATCCTGAAGTAAATATTAATGTTATTCTCAATTACAGATGAGAAAACTGAGCAGAAACAGGTTAAGTAATTTCCCCAAAGCTGTATGTCTAGTGAGTGGTGGAGTCATGAGAGCAAAGGAATACCCTTTCTTGTATATTGCAAAAACTAAGCACCTCTGCCCTTTCTCATTCTTATTCACTCAGGTTGGATTTCTTGTTTACCTCGTTCACTTTAAAAATGAAAGTTATTTTCCCAGCTAAAAATGGGTCTATTCTAGAATATCAGGAGACTTGTAACACAGAAGAACAAACCTGACTCCATACTGGATCTGTTCCTTTAGCTCTGACCTTTTGCTGGTGCTTAGTCATGCTGGTTCTGCAGCTTTGTCCAAAAGAATGTTGCCTGTAGCCTGAAATGTACATGATAGTCCATTCTCAAGGCTCTGCCTCCAGGCTTAACCTTTAAATGTGTAACAGTTTTCATTTGTTGTTATTGTTGTTTGGTTACTAAGTGTTACCCTTTTATGACCCCATAGACTGTAGCCCACCAGGCTCTCTGTCCATGGGATTTCCCAGGCAAAAATACTGGAGTGGGTTACCATTTCCTTCTCCAGTGGATCTTCCTGACCCAGGGATCAAGTCTGGTTTTTCTGCATTGGCTGGCAAGTCTTTACCACTAAGCCACCAGGGAAGCCCAATTTTCTTTTATGCAGAGATAAAAAGTTGCATAACAGAATAACAATTGTCTTGTTTTATGTTTACAGGACCGTCATAACCAGACCTATGTGGATAGCTACAGGAGCAGAAGGTTATCACATCACCTTGGGGGTATGACCTGCACCAAGAAGGTCACACCTTCATACCTGCAACAGCCAACCACATTCCCTCCCCCTTTAGTACAAAAGAAGCCTGAATTCTAATTTAGATTTAAGATGTTTCTTTGGGACATTGGTCTGCCATCTTTTCTGTCTGCTGGCTTTCTGAATAAAGTCGCTATTCCTTGTTCCAACAACTGGCCCCTCGATTTATTGGCCAGTCATGCAGCAGGCAGTGTCAGTATGCATTTGGTAACTAAACTGCAATTTGGGTCAAGCAAACTATAGCAAAAGCCATAGTCCAACAAACAAAGCAAAGTTACTTTATGGAGAAAAAGGCGGAGTTTGGGAGCAGTTCTTTTGAAGGAAATTTCACTGGGGAAAAGTGAGGGTGACAGTTTCTCATTGGCTGAGTTGTGGGGTAGTCTATTTCTTTTATGAGCCGCAATGTATGGGTTGGTCAAAAAGTTTGTTGGACAGCTTACATCTTTTCCTGTTGGGCCCTGTAATTGACAATTCTTTCTGTAATTTACTGAGAGTGATACCGTGCTGCATGACAGCTCCCCCTTCTGGCCTCTCAACTCTATTTTGGTGAGGTTTCCCTTTACTGTATTAATTTTCACAACTTTGATCTATAGAAATCCTCAGGCAAAAAGAGTCTATTTCCTTTGAGAAAGTTTCTCTGTGTTAAAGGATGTTCCCCTTTGTTAGAAATATACATTTTCAGCCCGGAGTTAGACTTACTGAATGGGTAATTTTGTAGGCGGTGCTCTTCAGTCCCTTTTAAACAAATCCTTTAAAAGGTTCTGATGCAAGACAAAGAGCCACTGTTGGAGAAGTTTTCTTCTTCAGATACATGAGCTAGCTGTGCAAGCTTGGGAGATAACTGGAGGGGCGGGCTCCCCGGACTCTACTTCATCCGAGCGGCACTAGGACCCCGGTACCTGGTACCGGGTCTCGCTCCTGCCGTTGCGCCGGGGCGGGGTTGGCTTTCCGGGAGTGGGCCTCCACCTCGACCCGCCCCTGGGGGCGGACCCGAGTTGACTTAAACTCCGGGGCCGAAAGGCGCTGCGTTTTCCCGGCTCGCTCCGGTTGGGTCCAGCTCTGGTAGGTAAGTGGGGGGCTTGGTTCCCGCCGGCACTCGCACGTTTCGTAGGGTTCTCGGCTGGGCGGGGGTACCGGCAGCCCAAGTGCCCGCGGGCGGGGGCTGGGTGTGCGGCGGCGAGCGCTTTTGTTCTGTGGTGGGGACTGAGCGGCGGCTACGGGCGCTCCGGGGGCTCGGGGCTCGGGGCTCGGTCCAGCCGTGAGGGCTGGCCCGCCGGGCTCGGCTCGATGCCCGCCCGCAGCGCGGGGTGGGCCGGGAACCGGGGCGGATGCCGACCCCGAATCGGAGGGCGGCGCCTCGCCGGGTGTTTTCTGTAGAACGCCTTTCCTCTCCATAGAGGTCGCGAGTGGCGACTGCGAGGACGCTTTTTGTTAGACTGCAAGGCGATTGGTTAGACTGATGGATGTGAAAGTGGCTTATGTTTTTAATGATTTCCTGTCGCTGGCTTGAAAAAAAAAATCTTTGTTTTGAGTTTATTTTTCCAGTGTTCCTTTCCTCCCCACCCCCATTAGGCCGAACCTCCCAAAACAAAATTGCTCAGCTTGCGTCTCCAAGTGGCCCGCAAACACGTTTGTGCCGGAGTCGCTTTCCGTTCCTCAGCAGTAGTTAGTTCCTCGAGGCATTTTTAAATGCACAAATGCGTACGGATTTTAGCTGTTCTCGAGGGATACGAATTTCCTAAGCAGATGTCCTTTGGGAACATCAAGTTTTCAGAGAATGGTTTCAGTGAAAACAATTTATTTGTAATATTTTAGTGCCTGCCTTCAAAATGAAAAGAAGAGTAGGTGAAGGGGATGAGCTGCGGTGCATTTAAATAGACGGGTCGCAGAGCTTGTTTGGGGGATTTTTCTGATTAATGTGTTAACTGTAAATCAAACGAGTTCTATTCGGTGTTAACATGAGAGTTATGGTTTTATTTTTTCCTGTGCAGTTGGATTCTCATTTACTAATTCGACAAAGAATTGTTAAGTTGAAAGTGTTAAGAGTTACAGAAGGAGTGGATCAGGAGGCATGCACTTGGATTATCACTTAAGTGGTAATTTACGGCAGGCCCAGTTTCTATTTGTTATTTTGCCGCCTTAAGAATTCAGTAAGGGGCTTCCCTGCTGGTTCGGTGGTTAAGGATCTGCCTTGCAATGCAAGGGACACCGGTTCAATCCCCGGTCTGGGAAGATTCCACATGTCCTGGAGCAACTAAGCCTGTGCATCCAAACTACTAAGCCTCTGCTCTCCCGCCCATGTGCTACAACTACTGAGCCTCTGTGCTGCAACTAGTGAAGCCCATGAGCTCTAGAGCCTGTGCTCCGAAACCAGAGAAGCCACTGCAATGAGAAGCCCACGCACTGCTACTGCAGAGTAGCCCTGCTCACCACAACTAGGGAAAGCCCGTTCACAGCAAGACCCACCACAGCCCCTCCCAAAATGAAAAAAAAAAAAAAAGAATTCAGTAAGCTTAGTTTTCTTTTGATCCAGCCTTAACACGGTTTGAGCATCAATGTCATATCAAGTAAGCAAATTAGTATGTATCTTTATTATAAGCTAATGTGAATTTTATATAAAAAATACAATTACAAATTTTATATTGAATTTATTATCAATTATAAAGTGTATATTGCTGTCCCTAGGACCAAAGAAGTAAACACTGTGTGGAGTGGTACTGACAAGTTTGGAGGAAAATGGTAACATATACAGTAATAAAGGAGTGATATATTTAAAGGTAAGTGTGTCAGCTTTAAGTAGTCCACTCCAATTTATCTGTTGTGGAACAGAATGATTAAGCGGAACCAGTGTTGGTTCAATATTAAACTACAGTAGCTCAGACAGTAAAGAATCTACTTGCAATGCAGGAGACCTGGGTTCGATCCCTGGCTTGGAAAGATCCTCTGGAGAAGGGAATGGCTATCCACTCCAGTATTCTTGCCTGGAGAATTCCGTGGACAGAAGAACCTGGTGGGCTACAGTACCTGGGATCACAAATAGTTGGACACCACTGAGCGGCTAACACCACCGCCAGCTTACAATGGATTTGATAACAAAGTCTGAGGAGAAATAATACAGTTGACATAGCAAGCAATTCATTTGTTCATCTTTACTAGAAAAGGAATAGGAGATGATGGTCTAAATTACTGAGGAAGAGGTCTACTTAACATTATTCTCTACATTGTCTGTTTTCTTATTTTATTTTTCAAATTCATTACTTGTGGCACATGGGGTAAGGCAGCACAGAACAGAACTCTGAGAGTACCGATCCCTAAAATAGGGACCTATACAGCCAAAGTGGTCATTTCTGGGGCATCCATTCTGTAAACTCCAAGTAGTATTAGGAAACTTTCTGTAATGATTTGAGACCATGGTCCTTGCAGTCACACTGCTGAGCATCAGACCTTGGCTCCACCACTTAACATCTATGCAGCCTTGGGAGAATTATTAAACTTCTCTGTATCAATTTTCTCATCTTTTGTAAAATAGGGATAACAATAGTATCAACCTCATAGGATTGTTATGATAAGTTAATGAGTTTGGTAGATATAACACACTTGGAAGAGCTCCTGGTAAATGGTAAGTGCTTAATAAATTTTAGTGGTTGTCATGTTAGAGGAAATGTATTTTATGGCCTGTCTTATAGGAGATGGTTCACTCATTTAAACTCTGAAGTCAGTTTATCAGCTTTGTGTTGATTAAACCCTTCCCTGTAAATCCTGTAGGTTCTATTTTTGTAAGGAAGTACCAGACACAACTCTAGTTTTTACCTACAGGCATGTTTGATATCAGTAATGCTTCTACAGAATTTTCCAGCCAGGGCAGATTTGCCCAAAAGCCTTGTATAACCTGTTCTGGATATACAGGACTCTTCTTCCCTGATAGCTCAGTTGGTAAAGAATCCGCTTACAATGCAGGAGATTGCGGTTAGATTCCTGGGTCAGGAAGATCCCCTGGAGAAGGGATAGGCTACCCACTCCAGTATTCTTGGGCTTCCCTTGTGGCTCAGCTGGCAAAGAATCCGCCTGCAATATGGGAGACCTGGGTTCGATCCCTGGGTTGGCAAGATCCCCTGGAGAAGGGAAAGGCTACCCACTCCAGTATTCTGGCCTGGAGAATTCCATGGACTATATATAGTCCATGGGGTTGCAAAGAGTTGGACAGGACTGAGCGACTTTCACTTTCATTTTTGGAGAAGGGAGTGGCAACCCACTCCAGTATTCTTGCCTGGAGAATTCCATGGTCAGAGGAGCCCAGCAGGCTATAGTCCATGGACTCAAATGAGTCCAACACAACTTAGCGACCAAACCACCACCACTTCCCATTTAGATTAGCAATGTTTTAGATGTGATAAAAGTGCAAATGTTTAGTGCAAGTGATCCTATCTAATGTTTAAAAAGGATTTAGAAAGGTGAATTTCAAGAATTGCTTTTAATTTAAATCAGTCGTCTCTGCACTGCCACTCCTAACCCCACAAAGGCATATTCTGTGTGAAATAGGCTCAGAAAACATTCAATTTGAGACTTTTATTTAGTTCCTCTGTTCTGTATGACTCTGACCCATGCTCTGCAGCATGCCAGTCTTTCTTTTCATTCACTATCTCCTAGAGTTGGCTCAAATTCCTGTCCACTGAGTCCAGTGATGCCATCCCAACTGTCGCATCCTTTCTCACACCCTTAACCAGACAGTTTACCAACCCAATCTATTGAAATGCAAATTAAGATGTACTTTGTATTAAGCCTTGTAAAGAAGTATTTTATAGACCTTTGAAGAATTCTAAGTGCTTTGTTGTTGAGAGACAGCTCTGTGGTATGTCCATCCTTGATATCATAAGAGCGCTTATAAACTGAAGGGCAATGATAGAGGCTAGCCTGTTGTAAATGTCTTAAGTGAAACATACAGTTATATGTAATGATTGCAGAGATTTTGTGACAATCACCAAGATTCTCTTGAGATGTATTAAATTGCAAGGCTTCACTTGTAAATGAAAACTCTGTCTAGTACTTTGTCCACCTGATGTGAAGAACTGACTCATTGGAAAAGACGCTGATGCTGGGAGAGATTGAAGGCTGGAGATGGTTGGATGGCATCACCAACTCGATGGACATGAATTTGAGCAAGCTCTGGGAATTGGTGATGGACAGGGAAGCCTGGTGTGCTGCTTTCTATGGGGTCTCAAAAAGTCAGACACAACTGAGCAACTGAACTGAAATCACTTATAAATAAAATCTTGCCGTTAAAATTGCAGAGTATTACAAGAAATTACGTTGTCCAGTTAGGTTTTAAGAAACAAAAAGTCATAAGCAAGTTTTTAGTTTTTAAACTCCCAAAGATAATTTATTGGATCATATAACTTAAAGAGTTCCATGTGGCTTGACTTTCAGGTTTTACTGGATCCAACATATGAATCTGAAAGTTTTAAAGACTTGAAACACTGTCTTTGAGCTCTGCTGTCTGCTTTGGCATTGACTTCATTCTCAGGCACACATCCCTTCATTGGATAGCCCTAATATCTCCAGGTATATGATCAGTCAGCTTCAACTTGCACAGATCATGCCTTTTGTCTCTGTGCTCTGCCAGAAGCCTATAGTTCATCGTGTCATGCGCCCATGTCTGTGTTAATTGGGAAAAAAAATTTTTTAAGCTACAGTTTAGAGATATAATTCATATGTCATATTCATACAATTCAGTTTATCCATTTACCATGTACAGTGGTTTTGCATATACTCAATACTATGTAACCAATATCATAGTCACTTTTGGAACATTTTCTTGACCCAAGAATCTCTGTATTCATTAATGGTCACTCTCCATTCTGCCCATCTGCAGGCAACCATTTAATCTAATTTGTCTCTATAGATTTGTGTATTCTGAACATTTCTTAGAGATTAAGTCATAATATGTGGTCTCTTATGACCCTGAACACCTTGCATGATGTTTTCAAGATGCATTCATATTGAAGCATATGTGTCTTTCATTCCTTTCTATTGCAAAGTAGTAATTCCATTGTATGAGTAGACCACATTTTGTTTTCCTTTCATCAGTTCACACACATTAGGATTGTTTATGCTTTTTGGATTCTCTGAATGATATTGCTGTGAGCATTCATGTACAAGTGTTTGTATGGACATATATTTTCAGTTCTCCTAGGTATATACCTGGGAGTGGAACTGAGCTGTCTTATCATTTGGTAACTATATTTGGCCTTTTGAGAAATTGCCAGATTTTTTTGGCCACACTTTGGCATGCAGTATCAGGGATCAAACCTGTGCCCCCTGCAGTAGAAACGCAAAGTCTTAATCACTGGACTGCCAGGGAAGTCCCTGCCATACTATTTTTGATGAACCATGTACATTCTCAACAGCAACATGTAGGAATTTTAGTTTGTCCATATCCTTACCACACTTGTCTTTTTGGTTACAACTATTGTAGTGACCATTAAGTCGTATCCTGTGATTTTATTGCTTTCCCATGGTGGTTGGCAACCCGCTCCAGTATTCTTGCCTGGGAGTTCCATGGAAAGAGGAGCTACAATCCACAGACTACAGTCCATGAGGGTCACAAAGAGTTGGACATAACTGAGCAACTAACACTTTCACTAGTTCTTTGTGTATTCTGGATTCTAGTTTCTTCCTAGTGATCAAGTATGTGAGGACTTGTGTTTGGTTTCTGTTCCATTGATTAGTGTCTATCCTAATTCAGTCCTACATGGCTTTATTTACTGTAGTTTTAAAATTGGGAGGTGCGAGTCCTTCAAGACTGTGCTCTTTTTCAAAATGAATTTTAGGATCAGGTTCTCAATTTCTGCAAAGAAGACATATGGAACTTTGGTCAGAGTTGTCCTGAATCAGTAGATCAATTTGAGTAGTATTACCTGTCACCTTGAGAGTGTCTGAATGTGGGATACTTTTCACTCATTCATTTAGGTCTTTAGTTTCTTTTGAAATTATACAATTTCTGTATAATAATTTCTGTAAATTTTCCACATTTGTTAAATTTATTCCAGAGTGTTTCATTCTTTTGCTGTTAACTGTAATGGAATTGTTTTCTAGATTGTTGTATAGAAATACATTTGATTTTTGAATATTGAGCTTGTACTAGGCAACCTAGTCAAAGTAGTTCTGTTGGTTCTTAGTGGATTCCTTATAATTTTCGATATACAAGATGATGCCATATGCAAGTAAAGGTAGTTTTACTTCTTAATTTCTAATCTGGATGTCTTTTATTTCAAATGCCATGGCCAGAACCTCTTCTACAATGTTAAATAGAAATGGCAAGAGCAGATTATCCTTGTCTTGTTCCTGATTTTGTAGAGGGAAAACATTCAGGCTTTAAAGCTGTGGCTTTTTTTTAGATGTCTTATTAAATTGAGGAAGTTCCCCTTTGTTCTAGTTGTAGTGTTTTTATCTGAAAGGATGTTGGATTTTAGAATGCATTTAATTTCAGTCATGTTACATGCTTTTTATAGCTCCACTTCAGATGGTTATGTGGTTTGTCGCCTTTATTGTATTGATGTGTTACAGGATGTTGGTTCTACATTAAAAAAAGAAAAGTCAATCTTGTATTTCTGGGATAAGTCCCACTTCATTATGGCAAATAATTAATTTTATATGCTGTTATCTTTGTTTTGCTAGCATTTTGTTGAAGATTTTTCCATCTATATTCATAATAAATTGGTCTGTAGTTTTATTGTTTTGTTTTTTCCCCTTTTTCTGCTTTTGGTATCCTTAGTTTTCTTAGACATTAAGTCGCCATCCCTTGACCTTTTCTCATGACCCCCCGCCATTTTACAGTGGACCAGATGTATGGGCTAAAGATTAATGATCACCAGTTGTTTTTCCCTCAGGCATATGGAACAGAAGTTAATTACTACCCTTTCCTGGATCTGAGAGCTGATAATTTATCAGACCAAGGACACATTCCTCTGAGAGCCAGGAATTTGAGACAAAGGATATAGTTTTAGGTTAATGGAGTGGGCTGTTTGTTGAAACAGTCTGAGGTCTCAGTGTTCCTGTACTAACTCCCTAATGATTTCTACCTCAGTATTTTATAGGATGATGGAAATTGATCTCCAGTGGGTCACTGCTTCATTAGGTCCCTAAAGAGTAACTGCCACAAATTCTATCAGAGTTTACTTTTTCCTTCTATACAATCATGTTATTGGACAAAGTGTTGTGGCTCAGGTGCATGGGATTGTTCATTTTATACTTTCACATTCTTTCTCATCCAGCAGAATTTGAATGGCTCCCCTGTGCTTGGTTGGGGAAGGAAGACAGTAAGGATCACGGGGTTGGGGGTGCATAGAAGTCATTAGTTTACCCTAGACTATCACCATTCTCTTCAACATAGCTGTAGGCCAAATGAAAATCTTAATATCTTAATTATAAGGACACTTGGAAACTCAGCAGCTGCTGATTTGGGGAGTGGACGTCCTTGGAGCTGTGTCCTTGGGCAAAGGCCTGAAAACCTTATCCTATTAGTCATGATTTCTCATGGTTTTCTGATTAAGGGGAAGCAGAACTATCTTGTATACATTTTCTAGACTGTAGTTATGGCTCTGAATTTAACTGTTTGCTGGATCTGTCATCCTTTACTTGACCCTGCTGAAGATGTGGATTATGTCCTGGATGTCTCTTCTGATACTTGGGGTCTCTGCATCATTAATGTCAACCTCTGGTTTTATAAAATCTGGATCTTAACCCCATGACAACAAAATGCCTCTGTTGCAGTTCTTAGAATCCTGTCAACAACCTGAGATTACCAAAGCAATCACTATAATATGCCTGTAATGACAGGAATAACTAACAGAGTAAAAGAGTATATCAGTTGTCACTTTAGAGGCATTTCATCCTAAGTTTGTGGGAGCTAAATGGTGAACCGTAATGGCCTCTGGGACATATTGGGAGCCTGGTTATGGCCTGATCATCATCTTGCTGGGAGTTACTGTCTAGTCACCCTTACCCAGTGTTAACTAAGTGGAAATATACTTAAATAGGAGGTTGAGTGCCAAAGAATTGATGCTTTTGAACTGTAGTGTTGGAGAATCTTCTTGAGATTCCCTTGGACTGCAAGGAGATCAAACCAGTCAATCCTAAAGGAAATAACCCTGAATATTCATTGGAAGGACTGATGCCAAAGCTGAATGAAGCTCCAGTACTTTGGCCAGCTGATGCAAAGAGCCGACTCATTAGAAGAGACCCTGATGTTGGGAAAGATTGAAAGCAGGAGGACAAGGGGACGACAGAGGATGAGATGGTTGGATGGCATCACCAACTCAGTGGACATGAGTTTGTGCAAACTGTAGGAGATGGTGAAGGACAGGGAAGCCTGGCGTGCTGCAGTCCATGGGGTCGCAAAGAGTCAGACACCACTGAGTGACTGAACAGGGTACCAATTGAGTTACCTGTGCTTCTGAATCACATTTGGAGCTGGATACCTGAATGACTGGAGAGCAGAGCTGGAGGTGAACAGCTTCACCATGGTGCTCTGGTGACCTTGCTTTTGTAGGGCCTCATAGGAAAGGTTTGTTTAATCTCAGGTGACTGATACTTTGACAGGACACCCCACAGGTCCTCCTGGTACAAAGGTTGATAAGCAGCTTCCTGAAAAGTGGCACAAGGTGATTCTCTCTGCCTCCCTAGATTCAGTTGCACCAAAGACTTGACAGTCTCCTTCCCTTTGGGATATAGCTGCTGGCTATGAAATGACTGCAATTTAGAATTCTCAGTAGTCTGTTTTCTCATCCACCTCTATATTGCCTTATGGGACTAAGGACACTGATGTTGGTTTTGCTATTTGCATTAGAGAAAAAACTTCATAAGAATCCATTCGGTCTTAATCTGCTTGCTTTCTGCAGCAGTGTAGAGAGCCAGCCTAAAGGCTGGGACAGTGGGACTTCCAGCCCTGCCAGCCCCGGCCCTCCTGCTTAGGACTGCTTGGCTTCATGCATTTGTTGTAACCATTAAATGTGACAGTGCATTCAAAGCATTCTGTACAGTTCTTGACATAAATTTTCAAAGGTTAGCTCTTCCTATTTATAGAGTTGTATTATAAATGTAAAATTTAGGATAGTTTATTCTTGAAAGCCTAATTCAAGGGCAGGGACACAAAAAGCCAGACCTGGAATAGCTTGAGTAAATCTTGATACTTTGGAATTCCTCAGAAGTGGGTTTTATATTTGCTAGTATTTGTGGTTTCGTTGAGTTTTTTTAAAAGTATCTGTACCTTTTTCCATTGCAGATCAGTTTTTCAATGAAAAATACTAGTTTTCCTCAATTTAACCACATCAGGGGACTCTCCAAAGAAACAGAAGCAGAATGAAAGCCATAAGGAAAAGTTCCAATTTAAAATACCAGAACAGATACAAGTGTTTTTGAGGTAAGAGAAGAGTATCATATTTTTTAAGAAATCCTATATTTTTCAGGTACTGGAATGCTGACAGATGAAATCATGCGATGTTTACGGTTGACACAGATGTGAAGGAAGGGGTGGAGACTTTTTCCCATCTACAACATTAAATATGGACTTCTCTAACTTGGTCTGCAGCAGTTATAGATAATGTTTATTCATTTTACAAACAGTTATCAAAGCTTGCTAGACAACTACTATAGATATGCATCCTTTTTCAAAAATTTCTTGGCTATACAGCACTGCATGTGGGATGCTAGTTCCCTGACCAAGGATTCAGCCTGTGACTTCTGCCGTGGAAGCACGGAGTCTTAACAAGTGAACACCAGGGAAGTCCTTATATATGCATCTTTTAGGTTACCCTGAAACAGCCTTTTTAAAAACCCATCTCTCTTGATTTTAATAGCTTTATCTTTCACTATAATAATGTTCCAGTTTCTTTGATAAAGTAATGGTTACTCTTGCATAATAATTATTCATGTGGCCTGATTTGTCCTTTCATGTTCTGTTTCTTACTCTTGTCTGACCTAAAGTAGGCCTAGCCTTGGGAAACCATAAGAGGTCCATTTTAGTAGAGTTCTTTCTGTTGGCGGTTGTATGTGCTTGTGCATTTGTGGGTAAGATAGGTATTAATATGATTATTTAAAGGTATGATTTTTAGGGTATTTTTTGGTTTGTAATTTTCTGTGATAAGACTGATTTTAAAATAAAGGAGGCTTTCCAGTTAAACCATATTCTTTGCATTGTATGGATATAGCATATTTTTTAAAAATTCACAAGTCTTGATGTTAGTGAGGTCTTCATGAAAATTTTATGTGAAAATCCACAGGCATTGTTACGTTTAGTCTACTGCAGCCATTGGCTTCTCTTTTTTTTCCTGCTTCACAAATTGATCTTAATTTTGCAGTTTACAGCTTGCTATTCACTACTTCCTTGGCCATGGATTTTAGTGACTTGCTTTTTTCCCCACTTTTTCTCACAGCAAGTAATATTAATAATATGTAAGATTTAAACGTAGGGATCGTCAAACCTCTAAAGATAAATTTTTGTCTATTTTCAGGATAAAAGTTTTTTTATTATTAATTAAGACTTTTGATTGTTTTTGTGATGACACACAGGAAGTGTCCGTGGATTCTCTTTGAAATGGGAGTATATGAAATATGACTGAGCCCCCCCCCCCCCCCAACTCCCTAGTGTAGACCTTAGCACTTTATCAGTATCAACACACCCGGGCTGCTTGCCTCCCCTCCTGGTGAGGGCCACCTCGCCTTATCAGCATCAACAGATTAATATTGCCTCTTCTCCAAACTGTAAAACTGAAATTCAGGTGGGTGGGTTAGTAGAGCCAAACTTTGTGCCAGCTATATCAAGAATCATTATTTAGGGCTTGCTAATTTACCTATAGCTATTCATAGCTAGGAGCATTCCCCACAACAGAATATAAAAATCTAGAGCTTGATGGCTTGCTGGCGTGTGCACCCGTCACTAGCCTGCTTGGTGACCCTTTTACCACTTGACAAAAGTACATGAACTGTTGGATCCAATGTACAGTAACTGCCAGAAGCAGACAACCTTAAAACTCTACAAGGCATCCAATGGACAGTTGTGTACTAACCTACAACCTGAGGTACTATAGGTTTTCAATTTTTTTTAAATCTCCACTGTAAACTAGAAAGGTGGGTATGTATAGTATGTTCGAAACTCCTATTTCCTTGTGTTTTTTTTTCTGCCAATTCTGTTCATTATCAAAAGTGGGGAGTTGAAGTCTTTGACTTTTGATGAGTTGTCTGTTTTTGACTTGTCTGTGTTTTATTTATATTTTAATGCTCTCAAGTGCATATATATAGTTGTTATATATTGGTGAATTGACCCTTCTATGGTTATAAAATGTCCCTCTTTATGTAGAGAAAAATTTTTTGTTTTAGTCTTTTTTTCTGATAACGTATATAGTTATTCTGCCTTTCTTGTTTCTGTTGGTATATCTTTTTATCCTTTTGTTTTCAAGGGTTTTTATCTTTGAATCAAAGGTATGCCTATTTAAGTACATAGTTGGCTAGCCCTTTTAAATAAGTAATCTGACATTCTGTCATTTGAATTGTTTGATCCACTCACTTTTAGTGTAATTGTTAATATAGTTGCATTTATATCTGCTGTTAATACTTTTTATTTTCTGTCTCATGTCTTTTTGTCTCTCACTATTTTCTTTTGCATTAAGTGAATATTTTCTAATGTATCATTTTAGCTGCTTTAATAATTTTTTCAATGTATATTTTAGAAGTTATTTTATAAAAGCACAAATTACTTCTGAAAGTCATTTGGGGGCTTCCCTGGTGACTCAGTGATAAAGAATCCACCTGCCAATGCAGGAGATGTGGATTCAGTCCCTGGTCTGGGAAGAACCCACATGCTACAGAGCAACACATGAGGAAGTTTCCATATGGGCCATGGAAAACATCTTCCACAAATTCTAGAAGTCCTGAGACTGGCCTCTGTGCATCACAGCTTTTGAGCCTGTGCTCTGAAGCCCAGGAGCAGCGACTGCTTAGTCCGTGTGCTGCAGGTGCTGAAGCTTGCATGCCCTGGAGCCCATGCTGCAGAAGAGAAGCCACCACAATGAGAAACCCAGGCACTGCAACTAGAGTAGCCCCCTCTCACCACAAAGAGAGAAAAGCTCTTGCAGCAACAAAGATGTAGCACAGCCAAAAACAATAAATAAAATTATCTTGAAAAATCATTTTTGTTTCTATCTTTAGGGGGGTTAAGTAAGCATCCTAAAATCTGATTTGTTGTATTTGTGATTTTATATTATTTTAATGCCATAGCTCAAGGCAAGCATGTGGGATCTTATTTCCCTGACCAGGTATCACACCCAGGCCCAAAACAGTGAAAGTGCTGTCCTAAAATCTGGACCACAGGGAATTCCCAGAGGTAGGATTTTAAATAAAGAGATTTGATACTGTAAATACAGATTACATGTACAAGGCTGTGATTTATAGATTCGGTGATAGTAGGGTGGCAGATAGTGCTATTTTTTTTTCCCTCTGAAATACAAGCCCCTGAGTAGGGGGAGCATGTTTATGGGTTGATGTCTCTGGGGACCAGGGAGGAGAGCAGAGTGGGAAAATAAAAATACTTTAAAGTTTCAGCAAAATAAAGTAGAATTGTTGTACACCTGTTGATGTTTGTGTAAACTCAATCTGTTAGCTTATGTGATTTTTTTTTTTTTTTCTCCCCCAGATAACTTTGGCTACTCCTGTGCAGAGAAGTTCTTAAGTTCAGCCTTTGTTGGAATTTGTTAGGTAAGTACCATGGCTGTCACAAGTTGGGGGTGACCAGAGGGTATGGAGATTTGGGGGTAAAAGTTTTTTCCCAAGAAAAAGTTAAATGATACACCATGGAAATCCTGATTCTGGTAATCTCCATTAAAATATAGTTTTGAAATATCTAAGAATATATTATATCCAGAAGTAGAAACTGTAATCAGAAAAAAGATCAGAAAACTTTTAACTCCCTCCTTTTTGTCGGGGGTGGGTGGCACACCAAGCAGTGTGTGGAATCTTGGTTCCCAGAAGAGGGATGGAGCTTGCACCCCTGCAGTGGAAGTGCAGAGTCTTAACCTTCGGACCCCCAGGAAAGTCCCTTAACTCCTTCTAATTTAGTTAGTTCACTGTTGAGTTTTTCTGTGCCAGCTCAAGAGGTGGAGGGAGTTGGGGGAAATCCAACAACCCCAAATTACTGGTAAAGAGCATTTTTCTTCCTACCGATAGGCTCTTTTGGAGAAGGGAATGGCAATCTACTCCAGTATTCTTGCCTGGAGAATCCCATGGACAGAGGAGCCTAGTGGATCATAGTCCATGGGGTTGCAAAGAGTTGGACATGACTGAGCAACTAACAGTACACTACTATAGGCTCTCTTATTAGTCTGCCAGGACTGCTCTGACAAAATGAGCACAGCTTGGGTAGCTTAAACAATAAATTTCTTACAGTTCTAGAGTCTAGAAGTCTAAGATCAAAGTTTCTGGTTTCTTCTGAGGTCTCTCTTCTTGGTTTGCAGACAGCTATCTGTTTATGTCTCCTTACATGGTCTTTTCCTGTGTGTGCCATATACCTGGTGTCTTTCTTGTAAGGTCACTAATTCTATTGGATTAAGGTCCTAACCCTTTTGACCTCATTTAACCTTAATTGCCTTCCTGAAAGCCCTATCTCCAGATAGAATCACACTGGAGGATAAGACTTCAATATGTGAATTTTGGGGGGACAAAATTCAGCCTGTAACAGTGTCCCACCCCACCAAGCTCACATAAGAAATAGGGAATTATTGGGAATTCACCATCAACATTTTCAGTACTGCTGTTTGTTTATGGCTGCACTGGGTCTTCTGGCTGTGCATGGGATTTCTCTAGTTGTGGTGTGTGGCCTTCTCATCATGGTGGATTCTCTTATTGCAGACCATGGACTCTGGGTATGCACGGGCTCAGAAGTTACAGCGAATGGGCTTAGTTCCCCTGTGGCATGTGGAATTTTCCTACACCAGGGATCAAACTGCTTTCCCTGCATTGGCAAGTGGATTTTTAACCACTGGACCACCAGGGAAGTCTTATAGTTAAAGCTTTTTACTTTGTATTATACTTCTCCCTGGTCACTTGTCTTATTCAAGGAGCTTTCCTGAGAGAAGGCCTATGAGGAAAATACAGCTGTTTCTTCTTGGCACCTGTTTTTAAACCACAAAATATATGCTTTCATGATGGGTACGGATGATCTGGTTCCCTGACAAATTAAAATCTCAAAGAGAGGAGGTTTCTTCAGTGCCTTGATCAAATGACAGGTCAGGACAAACAGATTTCACAAGGCCTTGAAAGGCTCCTTCAATTATTACATTATGTGTGTGAGTGAGTCAGTCGTGTCCGACTCTTTGTGACCCAATGAACTGTAGCCCACCAGTCTGCTCTGTCCATGAAGTTCTCCAGGCAAGAATACTGGAATGGGTTGCCATTCCCTTCTCTAGGGTATCTTCCCAACCCAGGGATTGAACCTGGGTCTCCTGCATTTCATGCAGATTCTTTACCCTCTGAACCATCAGGAAAGACTGTTAAATTAGTTACGAGCAAATACAAGAGTAAACATGTATATTCCCAAGAATCATACACGTAAAACCAAAACTCGTGCCTTCTTCAACCTAGTTTGAGTGCACTATGATCCATAATGTAATAGATCTAAAAGATATACAGATTGTTTTAGATATTCTGCATAACTGATACAAATAGTTTGTTGTATATTTTCCTTCTCAACTCTTAACACATTTTACGATCTTCAGTGCAACAATGAACAGAAGTGGGTGATAGTGACGCCTTTATTTAAATTGTTTTATTACTAATAATATTACTGTTTGCTAGTCTAAATTTGTTTAAAGTTACCATTTATCAAAATTAATAAAACTTCTGTTCTTTGTTTCATACAATTGTCCTTTTAATCAATTTTATCAACTGTTCTTAGTCAGTTCAGTTGCCCAGTTGTTTCCAACTGTTTGCAACCCCATAGACTGCACGCCAGGCTTCCCTGTCCATCACTAATTCCCGAAGCTTGCTCAAACTCATGTCCGTCAAGTTGGTGATGCCAGCCAGCCATCTCATCCTCTGTCGCCCCCTTCTCCTTCTGCCTTCAATCTTTCCCAGCATGAGGGTCTTTTCCAATGAGTCAGTTCTTCGTATCAGGTGTCTAGGTTGGTCATAGCTTTTTTTTTTCCCAAAGAGCAAGTGTCTTTTAGTTTCGTGGCTGCAGTCACCATCTGCAGTGATTTTGGAGCCCACGAAAATACAGTCTGTCACTGTGTCCTGAGCTCACATTTTGCTTAGGACTGTTGTGTTTGTTTCTGAGTGATTGACATCTTAATTATCTTTCTTTTCAGCTTTGGTATCAGAGGCTCAGTAAATAAGTTATGAAGTGTCCTTTCTTTTATCCTTTGAAGAGGTTATATTGGATTATCTCTTCCATAAATGGTAGAATACTCCAGAAAAGCTACACGGGTGTTTTCTTTGTGAAAAGATATTTAATTATAGGTGTAATTTCTTTAAAGAGATAGTATTTTTATTATGTCAACTCTGGTTAGGGTATGTATTTTCCAAGGAATTTCTCTATTCCATGTAAATTTTAAATGTTTTGAAAATAGTTAATAACTACACTATCATTTTAATGTCTATAGGGTCTAGTGATACTCTCATTTCCCAATATAGGGTTTTTTTTTTTTTTAATGACCAGTGTTGACAGAGGCTTATTAGTTTTTATTCTTTGCCAACTTGTAACTTGTTTAATCTATGTTCTTGTTTAATGAAATCTTGTTTTTATTATTTATTTCACTCTGGCTTTTCCTTGGATTAATTTGTCATTCTTAAATTTGTATGATAAATGCAGAGATTATCTCCCAGTCTTTTTTTTTAAACATACATCAGCCCATTTTATTTCTCCTTTTTTGACTTCTCTCTTTGTCTCACATGTCCTAGTGGATCTGTCAGCAAATTCTGTGACTTCCTCCTTGACAGCATATACAGATTCTAATCATTCCTCACTACCTCCTCCACAGTCTCCCAATCTTCTATTAAATAAGTCAAGTCTTATGTTAATATGAGGATGGGACCTGTTATGGACTGAACTGTGTCTTGTCCTCCATTCCTACCCTCCCACCAAATGTATATATTGAAGCTCTAACCTCAGTGAAACTATTTAGAGATGGGGCCTTTAAGGGAGATAATTAAGGTTTAATGAGGTCATAAGGTGTTGCGATCTTTTACAGACCAGGACCCAGGGACTGGAGTTGACGAAAAGAAAGAGCAATATCCCTTGGGTTACGGGGAAAACCAATAAAGCCCATACACAGGACTTGTACCGCTCACGAAGGTACAGGGCGTCCTCTCAAGGAGGTCTTAGCCCGGGCAAGAAAGTGAGCTCGGTAGGCTTCCACGATCCGAAGAACTAGCCAGAGACGGAAAGAAGGACACGGGGGACCCAAGTCTCTAGTGTTACAAGGGTATTTTATTAGCAGAAATGCATGCTTATATATCTTCAGTAAAATGATTACTCAGCTGTTAAAAAGAATGAAATTGCACCAGTTGAAACAAAATGGATAGTCTGTTAAGTACAAGGTCGCTGAAGGTAGTCACTGAAGGGAATCCAAGCAGGTGCTCTTTCCCATTATCTCAGTCCTGAGAACTGCGTGCAGCTCTACTCGTTCCTATATTCCAGGAACTGATAAGAAACAGAGTTTTCTTGAGGAATGGCACACAAAGAAAGAAAATGCAACACATTGGATCCCTTAAAGTTGACCGTCCCCTGACAATTAGGGTGGAATCTTCAGTAGGACTGATATCCTATTGGATATTTAGAGGAAGAGACACCAGAGCCCACTGCATTCTTTATTTCTGAATTATTGGCAGTTTCCCAGTTCCTTCTACAATTTCTAGATTAATTCCACTGTGAATTAATCTGAATTATTTATCCTTCAAAAATGAGATCTGTTTATGGCCTAGCAATATGGTCAATGCTGGTAAAAATTCCCTGTGCTCTTGGAAAGAATGTGTATTCTGCAGTTGTTTGGCATTATGTTTATATGTTTCAGTCAAATTTGTTTACCCTGTCATTTAATATGGTTGTGTGTGTGTGTACACACATGCACTCATTCATGTCTGACTTTGTGACCTCATGGACTGTAGCTCACCAGGCTCCTCTGTCGATGGAATTTTCCAAGCAAGAACACTGGAGCAGGTTGCCATTTCCTTCTTCAGGGGATCTTCCCAACCTAAGGATTTCATGTCTCTTGCGTCTCCTATATTGGCAGGCTGGTTTTTTTTTTTTTTTTTTTTTACCAGCTGAGCCATCAGGGAAGCCCATTATGGTTACAGATTTGTCCATTTTTTAGATATGTCCATGTAAGTGTTGGTAAGAGTATATTTATTTCAATCTGTTTGAAAGGCAGTTTGTCACTGATTATGAAAACAATTTTAAGGTCTTTTGACATATGGATTTCACTTGTAGAAATTTCTAGGAACATTTAGCACAAATATAAAAGCATAAATACATGCTTTAGTATAGGATCATTTATAAGTGCAAAAACCTAAGAAAACCAAATATTCATCAACAGAGAAATGGTTAAATATTGATATAAAGTGGAGTGTTTATGCAGACAGTGAGATAGGTATATGTGTAGTGGAATGATAAGATGTCCTAGTTAAAGGGATGAAAATCAGGCAAACTGTAGGCGGCATGTTTGGTAGAATTTTGTTTTAAAAGAATCAGATTTTATGTGTTGGTGATTTTTGTGTATAGAAATTTTTTGAAAGAAAAGTTAACAGTAGTAGATAGCTCTAGGGAGTTAGACACTGGAGATGAACAGTAGTAGTAAAGGCTTTTTAGTATATGCCTGATTATTTTTTAAAATTTTTTACAGTGAGTATGGGTATCTTAGAATAAAGAGCTGGTTAAAATAAATACAGGAAGTAGTTGTCTCTTAAGTGTAGCCAAAAAAAAAAAAAAAATTGCTAATTATATTGAGTAGAATGAGTTTCTGTTAAACACCACTGAAAATTTTATTGAGATTTTCCATATTTATTGTTACATCTTCCTTTGCTCTTTCTCTTACCTGAATTGAAGATGAGGTTTTGTCTAGTGTGAGGTTTCAGGAATTTTGATTGACACGGTCAGAATTAGTAATAAAGGTAAGCTGAGAAAATTATCTTAAAAATTCTGACCAGTCCAAACAGCTTTTTGATAAAAGATATTTATTTCCTACAGATTCCTGGCATTCAAAACAGTTGGCTTTTAACACACTGATACTGCATCAACTTGACAATGAATTGGAATGCAAAACCAGAGAGTGTCACCTTACCACCACAGTATCCTAAAAAACAGGCATCTTTTTTGGAGCAAGGTTTAGTAAATACACTTACCACAACATCTCAAAGTTCTTTCCATCCTGGAAGTAACCAAGAACCATGCCTATTTCTCAGTAATACACATCCAGTTTCACAGCCGCTGCTCAACATCAGGAATCATAAGACTCCTCCACAAATCCCTATTTCTGATTTCCATAGTGGGACCATTGTGACCTCACAAACTTCAGTAGAAAGAATAACATATGCAAATGTTAAAGGACCCAAACAACTAAGTCACGATTTGCAGATTTCTTCAGGAGTTACACAAGATGTATGGTTGAACTCACCAGTGGGGAATTCTACGCTTTCTCATACAGGGGGAACTGTATCTCATCAAACTGGTTTTGGAACGAATATACCCAATGTGCATGCACTACAGAATCAGTTTCTAACATCAGATAGCTATTCTATGCAACTACATGTGATCCCTTCTAATTCTGGAAGAGTTCCTATAACTTATCAAGGAAACCCCAGACTTAACCTACCTTTGTCAGAGCAACAGGTTGATTGGGCACCTCAGCGTGCATCCAGTGGACTGACTTACCAAGATTACAGACCACTTCCAAAGCAGTACAATTACTCATCACGAAGCTTTTTGCAGGACACTACTGTTCAGAAACAAAACCCTATGTCATCTGTATCATTCCAAGTTAAAAATAATCAATCTCCAAATCCTGCACTGACATTTAAGTCAAAGCAGATTGCAGCTGTACCATCATATCAATATGCAGTTACTCAAACTGACAAAAGACCTCCTCCTCCTCATGACTGTAGATATGCAAGCCAGTCTTTGCAAAGTACTCCATGTGTTGTTAAACAATCCTCAATGGAAGTTCCTCAGAGTCAAGAAATGCACTTACCTGAAATGAGGAAAGACTTTTGCAGAGACTTTCAACAGCAGTGGCAAAACCTTAATGGAAATTTCAGTATGATGGGAAGTTCCTGTAACTTGAAAGTAAATACCAGTGTCACTCATCCTTTTAATGAACCTGTTAGATCATCTGTGACTGGTGCTCAGGCTCTTGCTCAAAATAATCAGGAGAGAAGAGTGGATTCTCAAAATCTAACTTCAAGTCAAGTACTGGACACAAGTGCCACAAAAGAAAAGTTAGTGAGGGATATTAAAACATTAGTAGAAATAAAAAAGAAGTTTTCAGACCTTGCAAGGAAAATTAAAATTAATAAAAATCTCTTGATGGCAGCAGGTTGTATTAAAACACCTAATACCTCTTATAGTGAATCAGCTCAAAATTCTGGATTGTCTCTGAAACAAACTGCCAAAATCCAGTCTGGACCACAACTAACCCTAGTCACACCAGAGACTGTGGAGGATAAACCACCAACAGTAATGGAATCTGCAGAAGAAACTAATAGAAAACATAGCGTGTTGAGTTCCAGCCTTCAGGACAGAAATTTTAACCAAGTCAGTTCTGTTTTACTAAATTCTGCCTGTTCAGAAAAGTTGCCAATACCAGAACAAGTCCATGATTTGGAAGTTGTGACTCCTTTAAAAACATCAACTGTTGAGGTAACTCAGGCACCATTAAAGAACACGCAGTTTTCATCAGGAAATTTTGCCAGCATTGCACAAAATGTGCCAACAAATTCTGAAATAAACTTTCTTCCTCATTCTACATCATCTGAGGAATATATTTCAAAATACCCAAATAAAAATAGGCTAATTCTCAGTTTACTTACTTCTGGAGATAAATCTCAGAAGAAATTATTAAAAGATACTAGTGAACGTATTCATGATTCTAAACAGCATAATTTTGAAATGAATCCAAATACTGAAAACATTGGTAACCAACTGAAAACCATGGAAATTGTAAATCCTCCAGGGACTTGTAATACAAATGCCAAAATTGCAGACACTTCTTGCTTTGAGTGTAAATCCTTTAATGGGGTGTCTTCTAACAGTGACTCTAACTTTTCCATGGAGTTGCTAGCAACATGTCTGTCTTTGTGGAAAAAGCAACCTTCAGAACCTAACAAAGAAAAACAGGGTAATGAGTCAAAAACAAACACAACAGCCATTGCAGTTTCAAAGCCCGCGCCCATATGTGAGAGTAGTCCATTTTCACCTGTGGGAAATTCTCAGAATAAGATAATAAACAGCTCACAAGAAACTGTTTCATCAGTAGTAGCACAAAATTATGAGTCTTCAGGAACAACTACTACAAAAGGGATTGCTGTAGTATCACCCTTAATTCTTTCAGATGTCAATACACTGTCTGTCAAAGATACAGCATCTGAAGCTTTACCTGAAACAGCATATCCAGTTATTAAAGAAGGCAGTGTTTGTAGCTTACAAAATAAATTGACGGAAAATACTGCTGCTTTGAAGATTAATGAACCAGTAACAAGTACTACAGGCATCACGATTTTCCCACTAATTGAGGACAAGCAAAGTGAGTCAACTAATGCTAGTTCAGAAGGCATACCTAATACCAATCAAGGAAAGCACAATGAATCAGAACCAGATATCCAGTGTCCTGTGAGTGATCAGCAAGCCTCATATATATCAAAGGACAGTAGTAGTGTGGACAGTGATGTATTACAGATTGGCAGTATTTGTTCTCTTGTTGAAGGTGATACCTCTTATGATTCCCAAATAGCAGAAATATTCAACTTGCTCCCTTTGCAAAAAGTTGAGCCACAGAAACCTCTACCCAATCACCAAATGATGAATAGTGGACAACAAAATGAACGTTTAGACAGCATCACTGAAAATAAAGACTTTGACTTTAAAAAAGATGAATTTGTGCAGTGCACAGATGTTTCAAATAAAATAACAGATCAGTCGGAATCACTGCAACCTCCAGCACTGGCACGTTTGAAGTGTGTTGAAGTAAAGAGTGGAATTCTAGAGGAAAGCCGTTTAGAGCATATCACTGAAAATGAAAGCATGGCAAATGATACGTGTTCATCAGCTGCTATTCAGCAGGATAGTTACCCTCAGGAAGCTGATTTGTCCTGCAGTTACACTGAACAGGATCCTACAACAGATGAAAGTCTCCGTGATAAGACATCTATCTTATACCTACATGATCAGCTGTCAGAACTTTTAAAAGAGTTTCCCTATGGTATCGAACCTGTGAACATGCATGAAAGTTCTGTGGTACAGCAGATGGCAGACCAAATCTCAGAAGCTCAAACTTGTGGTAAAACTGATTGTAACTCCAGAGGTTCAACAGACCAGATACAGATTACAGTATTAAACACAGATCAGATGAAAGAATTGTTTCCTGAACAGGATGATCAAGCCAGTGAGGTAGACAAATTGACAGAACCTCAGAAAGAAAAGCCTATAACAAAGGAAGAGAAACAGTGTGACCCACAGGCATGCAGAATTGAAGAACATTGTGATTCTGTACCATTGGATTCGGAAAAAGATGATGTCCGCTGCTGTGCGTTGGGGTGGCTCTCTATGGTCTATGAGGGAGTACCTCAATGTCAGTGTAATTCCATTAAGAAGTCAACTTCAAAAGAAAAAAAACAGACAAATCCATGTTCTCCTTCAGAGGCCAAGAGTTATAAACAAGGAGAGAGAACCTCGGACAGAGATGTTCCTGTTGCATTTAACAGTCCTCCAAATAATCCTCCAAAGATTCCTCTGACTTGTCCAGTTGAGAAAAAACATTTTCCTGAAACAAAGCAAAGCAGCAATATAAAAGATAAATCCAAAACAGAATGTAACAGTTCACTAAGGACAGAGCAAGAATTATCTGGTCAACCTTTATGTAAAGGTGATAAAAAAATGGATTCTTTGCAGAGTCACAAAAGAAAGAGAAAGCTGCAATTTCATGAGGTAGCTTTTCATTCTGCTAATAAAATTGCAAAATTTTCTCAGGAGAGCCTGCAGAGGAAGTTTATGGCACAAAATGTACGGCCACTAAAACCAAAGATGAGTGTTTTGACAAGCAAAACTAAAGATTTGAATATGAAGAATGGTTCTTTGGTACAATCAGTATCACCAGAAAAGAGAAAATTGAAATCAGGTGGCTCTAAACAAAAGTCTTTGGAAGAAAGGAAGTTAGATGAACGGATCGTACTTGATTCAGAGATAAAGAGGAAGAAACATGATAAACAAGAGCAGAATAAAAATGTGGCAGGTGGTGCATTTAAATTCTGTAATTTTTCAACTCCAAGTGAAAGAGCTTGGATTAAAGAAAAGACAGTATCAAATGTTAAATCCTCGGGCTCTAAGGATAGCTCATCTAAAATTAACAGAGTTCTATCACCAAAGGAGTATTTATCAAGGCAGAAGCATAAGGAAGCATTAAAGAAAAACTATCTGAAAAACAGTGATTCTCAGCATATGAGGCCCAGTAAACTTTCTGTGCAGGTGGAAAGTTGTGGGAAATCAAGTGAGAGACCCCATGGCAGTGTACAGACCTGTAAGGAATCATTAAATATTGGTTCAGGCCATGGTAAAAGCATCAAAACCCATCATTCCAAAGAGTCTAAAACATATATTTCAAGTAATATTAAAGGAACAGTTGGTGGAAAGCAGTCTGATAAAATGTGGATTGATAGAACCAAGCTAGACAAAAATTTAAATAATGAAGGTGAATTAAGCCAAATGTCTTCCCAAACAAAGGATCAAAGGAAGCTGTATCTGAACAGAGTTGCATTTAAATGCACTGAACGTGAGCGCATTTGTCTCACAAAATTAGACAATTCACCCAGGAAGCTTAAAGAAAAGAGACCAGAAAGTAAATCTAAGAACCTATTACCTGTGAAAGATAGCACAGAAAAACTAAGCATGCTGGAGTTTAAATTATGTCCAGATGGAGTGTTTAAGAATACAAACACTGTTGAAGACCAGAAGGATCTGCAGCACACATCCAGGAAGGAGCAAGCCCCTCTGCAAGGTCCAGTATGATTGTTTTTTGCTGGTGTCTGCAACAATGTAATGCATTGTAGGTCAACAAGTGGCAGAGCACCTCTCTTGACCTCTGCGTTTACTGAGGTTTTCTCAGTATGTTGATAGTTCACTGGTCAATATTTGTTTTAAAAGTTTTTGCCCCACTTGTTGTAAATTATATTACATTCACATTAATGACAAGGTTTATAAAATTTGCAAGGTTTTCCAAATACAAAAGATCTCCCTTTTCACTAAGGAGTGAAGAACATTCCTTGAGCAGTTATAAAAGTATCATGTATACATTATCTTAAGTCTTGCTTTTTGTTTAGTTGTTTGGGCTTAAAATTTCAGACCCCCAGTGATTTTGAAGTTTTGGTCTAAATATTAATAGATGTAATTGTTAATGAAATCTTTTTGTATATACAGAAGTAGTTCAACTTCTTGCCATCTTTGAGTCAGTTGATGACTATTATATCACTAAAGTTAAAGTGGTACCTTCTCTTATACCCTAGAATGGCAATCATGACTGTTCGTTAGCTGAAGGATAGAATTCTCAACATAGTGCTAGATGGAAGGAGAAAATAGGGGACTCAGTATTTGTGGTAGTAAGGAAATATGGAAGGGTTGTGGTTAGTATATGCAAAACATTGTGTTGAGAAAACCCAGATTGGAAAACTAAAGGATTTGAATGGAAATCTTAGTTTCTCTTGCACTGTTCAGACAGTATCTGTTGGGGTGTATAATGTTACAATGAATTAGTTACTTTTTCTTGGAAGGTGTATGGATATGTGAGTATAGAGAGTATAAATTTGTATTGATTACACTTGGTTCTTAAAAACTAGATTATTAGAATCTGAGGACCTGATTGTAACAGAAACGTTGGATATGGGTGCAGCAGTATGAGGTATGTTCTGTGTCATGTCTTTAAGTACATTGACATGTGTTGGTGTTCAGTCCAGGTGAGAGAAACATAATTACATTATGAAGATAAACTTTTTAATTGTGAGATTCAGTCACCTCATATGGAGAAAGCATTTTTTCAGGCCCTTTTTAGAGTTAATGTGTGAGTATAGCTAATGCCTTCTAAAATCTGTTTTAGGCTTACGTGGTTTTCCTTCATTATAGTACTAAAAGAGATGAGTAGCACAGTCTAGAGATCTGAAAATGAATATTTAAATAGTTTCAGGAATAAAAAGTACAAAAGAAGACTGGTTAAAACGTGTGACTGAGGAGAAAAGGATGCCGGAAGCCAACCAAGAAATAGGTAAAACTGTCTATATTTTAAGTTTTTATTTTACTTACCTGACACTCATAGGTAAGCTGGATTATAGTTCTGAAACTATTGGGATGCTTGGTTTCTATCCATATTCTTTTAAAAAATGATTCAGTGTTTGAATGAGTAGTAGGAAGACATTCTCCTATGTTTTCTGTCATGCTTTGGACAGAAAAGTAATGATCTGTTTCCTTTTAAGAAGAAATTTCTCCCCTTGAGTTAGACAAGGGGGTGGCATACTTTTCCTGTGTAGACATGCCCAATAAATATTAGGTTTTGCAAATCATGTCTCCTAAATACAAGACTTTAATGTTACAATAACATGAAGAAATGGCTGTAAAATAACAAGTGAGTATGGGCTATGTTCCAATTGAAGTTTACTAAAACTTATAGAGGCTGGGCTTGACCCACAGGCCTGTTAGCCTACCCTTAGTTAGATTATTTGCAAGTTAATTTAATTTTCAAAACCAAGTAGACAAAGATGTTCGTTTTTATCAGTGAGAAGTTAGATTATTTGATTAAAGTTACATAGCAGCAATAAAGAGAAGCGAGAGAGGAAGTGTGACAAAGGTTTATTATGTCTTCTGCATTGGCAGGTGGATTCTTTACTGCCAAGCCATCAGGGATACCCACAGAAGAGTTAAAAAATATGTATGAACAGGCATGTATGTATCTTCTATGTCGAAGATATATACAGGAAAAAAATTCAGCTGAATTGAATCAAAATAAAAAGGAATGAAGTCTTAATTAGAATAGGAAGACAATGCAAAGTGCAAAAAATGAATTGGTGAGAAAGTAGAAAACACACTCCTAAAGTTGGAACACAGAAAGTAAGACATGAGAAAGATGTAAATGGGTGTGGCGACTAGGGCAAGAAAGGTCTTTGGAAGTGGGAGGGGACATAACTTGCCTCAGAGATGAGAGGCATAACTGGAACCTGAGTCCAAAAATACTCAGAAGACGGACACATTCGCAGAGTGACCAGAGGCTCAGGAAACGTCATGAGCTAAACGACAGACCTGAAGACAACTGCAGACAGGATGAGCAATAAACAGTGAAGGTGGGACATGAGTGCTCAGGTTCATGATGAAAAAGACACAAACCAGGGCCCAGATGAGAGCTGCAGCAGGGTGAGAGGAAAGCCAAGAAACAAGTTTGGAGCTCTGTCAAAAGTCTAATGAGACTCGAGGAAATCATGAAAAAGCATACCAAGATGAAGAGACTAGGGAACTAGAGCAAGCTTAAAATGAGACAAAAACAAAGGTCGTCAACTCTTAGATGGCTATAAAAAATACATTTTAGATAAGTGACAGTAAATTTGGTGGCAGAGGTTGGAATGTAAATGGAGCAAGTGGTGAAACTGTCAGGCTGAGGTAGATGAGGAGGTGACAATCCAGTGGAAAACTGCTCAGAGCCCACCTCGGGGATCAGCATTCAGGATAGAAAGCTGACGTGGTCAGAGAAGAACTTATTAATTTAACAGTAACCATACTCTGTTACCAAAAAATGAATAATAATTAAGATGACAGAGTACTTGACCCATCCAAGCTGAAAGAAGTAAAACAGGAATTTTAATCCAGAAAGGAATGGCTAGAGCAGAAATGCTGAGTATAGGAACTCGGAATAGCTTCTCAGATAAAAAGGTACATTTAAAAATGCACAGAAAGAGGAATAGCTGGCTGGGCCCATCAAAAAAAGGATAGTGAGACTAACCATAGCACTATGGTTGAAAGAAACAGAAATACAGATATTTCTTAGAATACCTCGTGCATGGTAAGGCCAGAATATGCAAACTGTACTTCCATGTGCTCTTCGGAACTGGCTTGCCTTGGTGCATTTTATATTGCTAGTTTAGATGGTTGTTACGAAAGTCACATTCTTAATAGTATGCAAATAATAAGAGATTTTACTGGGTAGGAGTACAGGTAAAGGAGAATAGCCGTGGTCAGTGAAGATGGGGATGGGGTAGTAAATGGCCCGAAAGGAGAGGCTAGATGTCCTGTTTATATACTTTATAATTCTGTAGGTAAAGAGCCATTGTTTGTTACACTTAACTCTTTATTGCAAATAAGAATGCATGTTTTTCCTCTCAATTTATATTGATTGTACTGATCACTAACATTAAGAGTAACAAAGTAAAATTTTTGTTTCCTTAGATGATAATGTTTTGGCTAATTCAAGGCTCTCCAAGAGAAACTGCAGTGCAGATGGATTTGACATACTACAAAACCCAGTAAAAGATTCAAAAGCAATGTTTCAAACCTACAAAAAGCTGTACATGGAGAAGCGAAGCAGAAGTCTGGGTAGCAGTCCTGTAGAATAATTTTGAGACTTCAATTCTTCTGGTGGTTCTGTCTAATTACCACCAGAAAGTTTCTGTTAAATATTTTTCTGGAGAGGCTCAAGATTGCCATGATAAAATTTCTGAGTCTGGTTACCCCTAAGGTTATACATATCATTGAAATTAATTAAATTGGCTTAAGAACCTTATTTTGTGGGTAGCAGACATAAGAAATAGGGTATTTGTCAAGGAAACCATAAGCTGTTGAATTCTGACATTGAACCAAGTGTACCATTATTTTAAAAGAAATTTTTATACAGATCTTGTTTTGAAATGCTAACTATCCATCGTAAGGGAGATTTGTTCCTTATTTAAGGACTAGTTTATTTCCTCTGGGACTGTATTTTTGTTTCTAAAACTTTTTAGCAAAAGTTATTTTTTCAGAAATGCTCACTGTGAATGTCGAAGTATATTCTTTAGTGTTTTATACTGAATTGTTAACTTTTTGTCAGAAGTCTCGTTTTATACTTGTTAAACGGAATACAGTTTTTGGAATAATGTTTAAACATTACTTTTCATACTTGAAATAAACATTTATTTTTTAAAAACTAGGTTGGAAATGGTTTGATTTTAATTTTGTTGCCTATCCCCACAACAGCACATTTTAGAAAGGTGTTTTTAAAGAAACATGTTTTCAGGTTTATTCAGAAGAGGGGCAAAAATTTTTCTAGGTTCAGGAAATTTCACAGAAGGCAAAATAAAATTCTTCAAATGTTTCTGGGCTTTACTCTATGACAACTAGAAGTACAAATTTGTTGTTTTCATAAAACCTTAATGTTACAAGGTTTTAAAAATACATTTTAAAATTTCTTCTGGGAGTAGGGAGAAATGGAATATTCATTGGAAGTAATGATGGGGCTGCAGAGTCAAAAACGACTGAGCAACTGGAAAACAAGGGAAAAATGGGGAGTGAGTTAATGGAGGTATAGTTTCAGTTTTGCTAGTGTCAGTATTCTTAGCACTACAGAAATACGCACTTTAATAAACATCTTTGAGGTGGCAACTCATTTTTCACAAGTTTTAAAACTACTTTCTGAAGAGTAAAGATGGGGCTTATCAAAATATTAAGCAGCATGCTTCCATAGGAAAAGTCACAGTGCTCATCCTGAGTATTTGATGGTTTAAATGTCAATAGAAGTTTCAGTTAGAAAAGCAAAGTTGTAAAATGGCATCAGTTGAGGCAATGCAATAGTTCCAGACTAATAGTGGTCATTGGTCGTTGTGCTCTTTACTGCTGGGATCTCAAAAAAAAAAAAGTCTCCCTTAAGAATGTCTGATAAAGTCGTGCAAGTTGTTAAGTCTCAACCCCTGAATATACATCTTTTAAATATCCTAGGTGATGAAATAGCAAGCACATACAATGAACTATATGCATTCCAGAATGATGTAAAGCAAGAGAAGTAGAAAATCAATGGTGATGTTATGGTCATTGAGAAGAAGTAGTCCCATGGAACATCATTTTTACTTGAAGTCATTTGACATGTTTGTCTCAAACTACATCATCCTGATAATTCAAGGTGAATAAAAGTATTTGTTGCCAGTGATAAAATTTAAGCCTTCAAAGAAAAATTGGGGTTTTGGGGAATTTTTAATCCAAGACCATGCAATTGATAGCACCCCACTACCTGGACCCATAATCAACTCAATGAGAATATTAATGAACATAATTATTTTTGATATTGTACACCAAAGTGCCAGTATTTGGAACATCTATATAGCTTAGTGGACCAATATTTCTGATGACCAACGCAAAGAGATAAGAGATCCAGTCATAATGCCAGGTAGACCAATGGATTTTAATAAAACAGTGTGAAAATTTCTTTGTGGTATCAGCTTCTTGCCAGCTAGAAGTAAAGCTAAATTCATTGCCACTAAGTCTTTATGGAACAGTTGCTTGTCAACTTTTGATACAGTATCAGGAATGATGCATGATTATCTGAAAAGGCTGTGAACACACTATATAAAAAACTGTGTATTTGAGATTGGATTTTGTTGACATCAAGACAATATATCTCAGCAACAGAAGGTGCAAGTAAATTAGAGAATTCAGTTGTCTGCTATACAAAGTTAGATTTGCAAAAATGTAAAACAATGCTTTTCTCAAATTTGTTTAGATAATTATTTATCATAACTTTTTTTCTTTTGGCTGTGCCACTCAGCATGTGGATCTTAGTTCCCCAACCGAGGGAGCGTGGAGTCCTAATCTCTGGACTTCCAGGGAAGTTCCAAAATTTATTTAACCGTGTAATGGGGTTACTTTTAAATGAAAAATGCTTTAAAAATGTGTTTCAGTTTCTCAGGTTAAATTTTGAAAAAAGTCTATTGAGTTTCCTAAGTTTTTAAGATTGTAAAAAAAAAAAAAAAAAAAACTCTGGTTAAACTAGTGATTCTGGAACAAGCACAATTAGATGGATAAGTTTGGTCTCGCCTCTATCAAATAACTTGCAAATACTTTTCTCAAATCAGGTAAGATATTTAGAGTTGCACATGTGTACTTAACAGTGTTGAGGGACTTCCCTGGTGGTTCTGTGGCTAAGGCTCCTTGCTCCCAAAATAGGGGTTCTGGGTTCAATCTCTGGTCAGGGAACTAGATCCCACACACTGCAACTAATTTCACATGCCTCAGCTAAAAATCCTGCAAGCTTCAACTAAGGCCTGGCAAATAAGTAAATATTTTTTTTTTAATGTTCAATTGGCTCCTGTCACTATTTTGTTTAGAATTGACTGGCTTGATCTTGCTGTCCAAGGGACTCTCAGGAGTTTTCTCCAGTACCACATTGACAAGTACCAATGAATAATTAATAACATTGAATTTCAGCAGAGAATGAAGACTGCACTGACTTAGTAAAAAGAAATTGAATCTTTTAAGTGTTGTGAGGTTCAGGGCGATTGTGTATAGAATATTACTTTATGCATAATACAAAGAAAAGCCCCCAGGGAAAGAAAGGATGAAGAAGAGGTCCTTCAGGAAGAACGGAATTAAAAAATAGTAGAAAGTAGGGTGCAAAAGTGAAAGATAAATCAATAAATACCCACCTAAAGAATTGAGTGCAGAAAGTAAACTGTAATAAATAAAGACTAATTTTAGAGGAGAAATACAGAGTAAAAATATCTATCTGAATGGTGACGTTCTGGAGGGAGACCCAATAAGACTTGATAGGAGGTAGACAGGGTAAGGGAGAAAAGGGAGGAATCTTGTTTCTGGGTTGTGCCAGAGTGGGTGCTACTGAGTGAGTGGAGACATCACCTTGCCTGTGTGGGACCAGATATCTTGGGACTGGGGATTGATTGTCTTGAGCAAGTGGCCAGCTTTAATGGAGGTTTTGCAGTGACCAACTTCTTTTCCTGGAGGACAAGCTGTAAGGCCACAGTCTTAAACAAGAAAACCCACACTTCTTAGTGGTTGAGTCAGGGGTTGATTGTCTTAAGCAAGTGGCCAGCTTTAATGGAGGTTTTGCATTTGAGATATTTTAAATCCTGAAAGATGATGCTGTGAAAGTGCTGCACTCAATATGCCAGCAAATTTGGAAAACTTGGCAGTGGCCACAGGACTGGAAAAGATCAGTGTTAATTCCAATCCCAAAGAAAGGCAATGCCAAAGAATGCTCAAACTACTGCAGAATTGCACTCATCTCACAGGCTAGTAAAGTAATGTTCAAAATTCTCCAAGCCAGGCTTCAACAGTACATGAACTGTGAACTTCTGGATGTTCAAGCTGGATTTAGAAAAGGCAGAGGAACCAGAGATCAAATTGCCAACATCTGTTAGACATCGAAAAAGCAAGAGAGTTCCAGAAAAACATCTGCTTTATTGACTATGCCAAAGTCTTTGTGTGGATCACAACAAACTGAAAAATTCAGTTAGAAATACCACACCACCTGACCTGCCTCTTGAGAAATCTATGCAGGTCAGGAAACAACTGTTAGAACTAGACATGGAACAACACCAAGGCTGTATATTGTCACCCTGCTTATTTAACTTATATGCAGAGTACATCATGAGAAATGCTGGGCTGGAGGAAGCACAAGCTGGAATCAAGATTGCGGGAAAAATACCAATAACCTCAGATATGCAGATGACACCACCCTCATGGCAGAAAGTGAAGAACTAAAGAGCCTCTTGATCAAAGTGAAGAGGAGAGTGAAAAAGTTGGCTTAAAACAGAACATTCAGAAAACTAAGATCATGGCATTTGGTCCCATCACTTCATGACAAATAGATGGGGAAAGAGTGGAAACAGTGACAGACTTTATTTTGGGGGGTTCCAAAATCACTGCAGATGGTGATTGCAGCCATGAAGTAAAGACACGCTCCTTGAAAAGAAAGTTATGACCAACCAACCTAGATAGCATATTAAAAATCAGAGACATTACTTTGCCAACAAAGATCCATCTAGTCAAAGCTATGGTTTTTCCAGTATTCGTGTATGGATGTGAGAGTTGGACTATAAAGAAAGCCTAGCGCCAAAGAATTGATGCCTTTGAGCTGTGGTGTTGGAGAAGACTCTTTAATGTCCCTTGGACTGTGAGGAGATCAAACCAGTCAATCCTAAAGGAAACCAGACCTGAATATTCATTGGAAGGACTGATGCTGAAGCTGAAACTCCAATACTTTGGCCACCTGATGCAAAGAACTGACTCATTAGAAAAGACCCTCATTCTGGGAAAGATTAAAGGCCAGTGGAGAAGGGGATGACAGAGGATGATATGGTTGGATGGCATCACGGACACAATGGACATGAGTTTGAGAACTTCAGGAGTTGGTGATGGACAGGGAGGCCTGGCGTGCTACATTCCATGGGGTTGCAAAGAGTCGGACACAACTGAGCGACTGAACTGAACTTGCAGTGGCCAACTCCTTTCCTGGAGGACAGGCTGTAAGGCAACAGTCTTAAACAAGTAAACCCACACTTCTTAGTGTTGAGTCAACCCAGTATAGATTTTAGAGAGGAGTGGAGCTATGAACTTGGACCCAGGGCACCATATTCCCCGATAGCATTATTTTCTTGGATGGTATTTTAGGATAAATTTTAATAGAATGTCTGAGGTTTAATATAGGACCTTTATAATTTGTCCTACCATTTGCTTTGTCTAATTAGGATAGATTTATCTATGAGATAAATGGATTTTTTTTTTTTAAAGGTAGCCAGAAACCTAAACTCTTAACCTGAATTTAAAGAGAAGGGCAGGAAAGGAAATTTAGCCTTTCCTGTTTTAAGTCCTTTAGTTGCTTCCTTCCAATCTTTTATTCTCTTCTCCCTCTGTAACTCCAAGTTGGTGATTTGCTTGAGATTCCAGGCAATTGTGGAAATCCAGTGATCAGGAAACTGCTATATTTTAGTTATGTTGCATTTCATTGGTCACTGGAATGGCATGCTCTGATTGCTATGATTATACAGTGGAAGTGAGAAATAGATTTAAGGGACTAGAACTGATAGACAGAGTGCCTGATGAACTATGGACGGAGGTTCATGACATTTTACAGGAGACAGGGATCAAGATCATCCCCAAGAAAAAGAAATGGAAAAAAGCAATATGGCCGTCTGAGGAGACTGTACAAATAGCTGTGAAATGAAGAGAAGCAAAAAGCAAAGGAGGAAAGGAAAGCTATTCCCATTTGAATGCAGAGTTCCAAAGAATAGCAAGGAGAGATAAGAAAGCCTTCCTCAGTGATCAGTGCAAAGAAATAGAGGAAAACAAGAGAATGGGAAAGACTAGAGATCTCTTCAAGAAAATTGGAGATACCAAGGGAACATTTCAGGCAAAGATGGACTCAATAAAGGACAGAAATGGTATGGACCTAACAGAAGCAGAAGAAATTACGAAGAGGTGGCAAGAATACACAGAAGAATTGTACAAAAAAGATCTTCATGACCCAGATAATCACGATGGTGTGATCACTCACCTAGAGCCAGACATCCTGGAATGTGAAGTCAAGTGGGCCTTAGGCAGTATCATTACGAACAAAGCTAGTGGAGATGATGGAATTCCAGTTGAGCTATTTCAAATCCTGAAAGATGATGCTGTGACTGTGCTGTACTCAATATGCCAGCAAATTTGGAAAACTCAGCAGTGGCCACAGGACTGGGAAAGGTCCATTTTCATTCCAATCCCAAAGAAAGGCAATGCCAAAGAATGCTCATACTACCACACAATTGCATTCATCTCACATGCTAGTAAAGTAATGTTCAAAATTTTCCAAGCCAGGCTTCAACAATACGTGAACCGTGAAATTCCAGATGTTCAAGTTGGTTTTAGAAAAGGCAGAGGAACCAGAGATCACATTGCCAACATCTGCTGGATCATCGAAAAAGCAAGAGAGTTCCAGAAAAACATCTATTTCTGCTTTATTGACTGCCAAGGCCTTGACTGTGTGGATCACAATAAACTGGAAAATTCTGAAAGAGATGGGAATACCAGACCATCTGACCTGCCTCTTGAGAAACCTATATTCAGGTCATGAAGCAACAGTTAGAACTGGACATGGAACAACAGGCTAGTTCCAAATTGGGAAAGGAGCATGTCAAGGCTGTTTATTGCCACCCTGCTTATTTAATTTATATGCAGAGTACATCATGAGAAACGCTGGGCTGGAGGAAACACAAGCTGGAATCAAGATTGCCGGGAAAAATATCAATAACCTCAGATATGCAGATGACATCACCCTTAAGGCAGAAAGTAAAGAACTAAAAAGCCTCTTGATGAAAGTGAAAGAGGAGAGTGAAAAAGTTGGCTTAAAACTCAACATTCAGAAAACTAAGAACATGGCATCCAGTCCTGTCACTTCATGGCAAATGGATGGGGAAACAGTGTAAACACTGGCTGACTTTATTTTTTTGGACTCCAAAATCACTGCAGATGGCAATTGCAGCCATGAAATAAAAAGACGCTTACTCCTTGGAAGGAAAGTTATGACCAACCTTGACAGCATATTAAAAAGAAGAGACATTACTTCGTCAACAAAGGTCCATTTAGTCAGGGCTATGGTTTTTCCAGTAGTCATGTACAGATGTGAGAGTTGGACCATAAAGAAAGTTGAGCACTGAAGAATTGATGCTTTTAAACTGTGGTGTTGGAGAAGACTGTTTAGAGTCCCTTGGACTGTGAAGAGATCAAACCAGTCAATCCTAAAGGAAATCAGGCCTGAATATTAATTGGAAGGACTGATGTTGAAGCTGAAACTCCAATACTTTGGCCACCTGATGCAAAGAGCTGACTCATTGGAAAAGACCCTGATGCTGGGAAAGATTGAGGGCAGGAGGAGAAGGGGACGACAGAGGATAAGATGGTTGGATGGCATCACTGACTCAATGGACATGAGTTTGTGTAGACTCCTGGAGTTGGTGATGGACAGGGAGGCCTGGCGTGCTGTGGTTCATGGGGTTACAAAGAGTTGGACACAACTGAGCGACTGAACTGAACATATCCAAAATGTGGTTCCTACCTTGTGATACTGTTGGGTTAGGAAAAGATAATTCCAATATTGGGCCATGAATTTTAAATAATTATAAGTAGGCTCAAGCTCTTCTTTATTAGTCAAAATAGAAACCATTACATTCAACACATTTTTGGCAATGAGAATTAACTTTATTTATTCCTGTAGTGTAAAAATCTGTGCTTGGGATTCAACAAACTCTTGGAAAGCATCCTGCTGGTTGTAGAAGTGTTTTCCCTGCAAAAAAGTTGTCAAGATGCTTAAGAAGTGGTAGTTGTGTGAGGTCAGGTGAATATGGCAGATGAAGCAAAACTTTGTAGACCGATTCACTCAACTTTTGAAGCATTGGTTGTGTGACATGTGGTTGGACTTTGTCATGTATAAGAATTGGGCCCTTTCTGTTCACCAAAGCTGGCTGCAGGCATTGCAGTTTCCAGTGCGTCTCATCAATTTGCTGGGCGTAATTCTCAAATATAATGATTTCACTGGGATTCAGAAAGCTGTAATGGAACAGATGGGCAGCAGACCACCAAACAATGACCACTGCCTTTTTTTAGGGCAAATTTGACTTGGGGAAGTGCTTTGGAGCTGCTTCTCTGTCCAATCATTGAGCTGGTCATTGCTGGTTCATATATAAAGTTCACTTTTCATCACACATCACAATCCGAAATCATTTGTTGTTGTTGCATAGAATAAGAGAAGATGATACTTCAAAACAACAATATTTGGGTTTGTGGTCAACTCATAAGGCAGCAACATATCAAGCTTTTTCACCTTTCCAATTTACTTCAAATTGTTGACTGTAGAATAGTCAACATTCAGTTCTTAGGCAACTTCTTATGTAGTTGTAAGAGAATCAACTTCATTGATTTTTCTCAATTGATTGTTGTCAACTTCTGATGGCCGGCCACTACCCTGCTCATCCTCAAGGCTCTCGTCTCCTTTGCAAAACTTCTAGAACCACCACTGGACTGTATGTTCTTTAGCAGTTTCTGGGCCAGTTGTGTTGATGTTGCAAGTTGTCTTCAATGCTTTACAATCCATTTTGACCTCGAATAAAAAAAATCACTCTAATTTGCTTTTTGTTGAACATCATCTCCATAGTCTAAAATAAATATAAAATAAGCAGCAAGTAATAAGTCATTAAAAATATAAAGCAGGAAATGCATATTAAAGTGATATACAACATAACCACATTATTTAAGAGTGTATTCCAATATCAAATGGCAATTTTAACAATACAAAGCCACAGTTACTGCACCAACCTAATATATTTTCCAAACTCTATTTTTAAGATATCAAATCACTTACTTACTCATGACTGTATGGCCTGAGTAAAATATCAAGTTGTTTGGCTTGGGGAGAGTTACCACAACTCAGTTCTTTTTATTTTTTGTTTTTTAAAATTGATCTATAAATTCAAAGTCCTCCCAATCATAATCAAAACAAGTTATTTGTGAATATCAACAAACTGATTCTAAAAAAGACAGGCAAAAGACCCAGAATACTCAATGCAATACTGAAGGAGAATGGAGTTGAAAAACTGACATTCCCTGACTTGAAGATTTACTATAAAGTCACAATAATCAAAATAGTGTGATATTAAAGAATAAATAGTAGATCGGTGAAGCAGAGTAGAGAGACCAGTTGTTTCTCAGTCGCTCAGTCGTGTCCGAATCTTCACAACCCCATGGACTGCAAAACACCAGGCTTCCCTGTCCTACAGTGTCTCCCAGAGTTTGCTCAAACTCATGTCCATTGAGTTATGCCATCCAATGAGTTCATATCTCCTCCTGCCCTCAATCTTTCCCAGCATCAGGGTCTTTCCCAATGAGTTAGCTCTTCACATGAGGTGGCCAGAGCATTGGAGCTTCAGCTTCAGCATCAGTCCTTCCAACGAATATTCAGCATTGATTTCCTTTAAGATTGACTGGTTTGATCTCCTTGTAGTCCAAGGTACTCTCAAGAGTCTTCTCTAACACCACAGTTTAAAAACATCAATTCTTTGGCGTCAGTGTTCTTTATGGTCCATCTTTCACATCCACGCATGACTCCTGGAAAAACCATAGGTTTGATTATATGGACCTTTGTTGGCAAAGTGATGTCTCTGCTTTTTAATATGCTGTCTAGGTTTGTCATAGCTTTCCTTCTAAGGAGCAACCGTCTTTTAATTTCATGGCTGTAGTCATCATCAACAGTGATTTTAGAGCTCAAGAAAATTAAATTTGTCAACTGACAGAGGATGAGATGGTTGGATGGCATCACCGATTCAATGGACGTGAGTGAGCAAACTCTGGGAGATAGTGAAGGACAGGGAAGCCTGGAATGCTGCTGTCCATGGGGTCACAATAGTCTGACATGACTGAGCGACTGAATAACAGCAATACATCTATTAAAGGGGACAAAATTCAAAATACAAAACCAAATGCTAGAGAGGCTTTGGAGCAACCGGAGGTCTCATACATTGCTGGTCAGAATGCAATGCATTTCACCCACTTTGGAAAAGAGTTTGTGGTTTCTTACAGAAATAAACTCTTTTACCATATAATCCAGCAATCATGTTGCTTGGTATTTAGCCAAAGGAGTTGAAAACTTGCACACAGATGTTTATAACAGACTCTTTGCAACCCCATGGATTGTACCCCACCAGGCTTCTCTGTCCATGGAATTCTCCAGGCAAGAATACTGGTGTGGGTTGCCATTCCCTTCTCCAGGGGATCTTCCCGACCCAGGTATTGAACCTGGGTCTCCCGCATTGCAGGCAGATTCTTTACCATCTGATCCACCAGGGAAGCCTTATAACAGCTTTATTCATGTGAAAACTTACAAGCAAAAACGTTGTCTTCAGTAGGTGAATAGATAAAGAATGGTACATCTAGACAATGGGATATGATTCAATGCAAAAAAGAACAAATAACGAGCTACCAAGCCATGAAAAGCCATGGGGGAATCTTAAAAGCATATTACTTAGTGAATAAGAAGCCAACCTGAAAAACCTACCTCCATACTGTACAATTCCAACTAAGATATTCTGGAAAAGACAATGAAAATTCTATATATGATACTATAATAATAGGTACATGTCATTATTTCTTTGTCCAAATCCATAGAATATACAACACTAAGAGTGAACTCTAAGGTAAAATGTGGATTTTGGATCACTACAGATTCATCAGTTGTAACAAATGTACCACTCTGGTGGGGATATTGGTAATGGGAGAACCTATGCATGTGTGGGGTAGGGGTTACATGGGGTTCCTTCCTCAATTTTGTTGTGATCTTAAGTCTACTAAAAAATAAAGTCTTGGAGTGACATCAGCATTATAGTGGCATGATACCCTCCTTTTGTCTCTCCCCTTCAATTTACAATCAGTAAAACATCCATAACTCAACCAAGGTTCCTCTGACCAACACACCAAGACACCAGAGCTCTACATATCAGTACCTCAAGAGGGTGTACATTGGAACACATGGTAGAGGCAGAACTAGGGGAAAAGTGGAGGCCGTGCTTGCAATCCTAGCCACCAACCACCTGAAAGCAAAAGTACACAAAACTTTGAATAAGGTGATAAATATAATTTCAGAATCAGAAAATTACAACTCTATATCAGTATAGGTTGTTAAACAATTATAACATAAAGGTTAAGGGTAGGGGGGGAGCAGTAAAAATAACTATTTTACTGTCGTTTGGTCGCTAAGTCACATCTGACTCTTTTCCGACCCCATGAACTGTAACCCAACCTGCTCCTCTGTTCATGGAATTCTCCAGGCAAGAATACTGGAGTGGGTAGCCATTTCCTTCTCCAGGGGATCTTCCAGACCCAGGACTATAGCTACTTCAATTTGGTGGCAAACTTATAACATAAAATGAGACAACTTGCTACAACAAAAATATAAAAAGGTAAGAGGAAAAGGACAGAACTCACATAGCCAAGTAAAGAGAACATGTTATTGACAGAAAAAGGGCTATTTGAGACCTTTTATAGAAACCTCATGTTAACTACAAGTCTAGAGCAGAGACACAAAGCCTATTAAAAGAGGAAACTGAGTAGAACAGGAGTTGCAACAGCGGCTCAGGCTGCCCAGGCGGTGGGTCTATGACCCTGAGTGCAGGCAGTGGCAAGGTACCTTGTTTTTCTGACGAGTAATGACCATGCTGGAATGAAAGGAAACTATCTGTGCAGACCACTGTCTGTGAAATCTTTGAAGATGATAAAATAATGTTGGATTCTGCAGCGAGAGCCTCTGGATCAGCTATGTTGTAAGATGTTTCAGAAAGACAAGAAGCAACACAATAGTAGCAATTCCCAGAGCAGAAAAATCAGTACTAAGGGCAAGTCTGTAGATTCCAGCCTTGGGGGGCTTTCATGGTCCAGCAAGGTGGCAAACCTTGACACTAATTCCACCAAGACCTCAGGACAAAGCAACAATAATTCAGATACCTGTGCAGGATTTATGAAAAATATACATTGATGCAATTGAGAAACTGAAACACTCTGAAGGGAAAAGTCTTGAAGAGCCACTAGAACTGATAAATTATACAGATGTCACTCAGAAAGATAAAAAATTGCCTTTCATCCCTTTGGAGGAAGAATTTACTATGTAGGTTACCAAGTTTGGTATAGACGTATCCACATCAGATCAGTATGGTGTTTTACATGGGTATGATCTGTATTTAACCATCCAAATGGTACGTTATGATGATGATCTGGGTGCAGGAAAAAGCTTATTGGCTTTGAAGACTACAGATGCGAACAATGAAGAATACAGCCAGCGGGTTTACTAGTGCAATAGCCTGGAACAAGCACAAGCAATCTGTAAAGTTTTATCCACTACTTTGAACACTGTATTGACATCTGAGAAACCTTGAATTTTGCAGTCAACGGGAAGTTGACTTCAAGTGCAAGCTCAGCTGTTTTCTCACTAATTCTGTTTTCAATCTGTGGTGTTGAACTATTATGGAAATATAAGTGATCCTTTGCTCTAGATTTTCTGAAGAAAATGCAATGTACAAAATATCAATCATTTGTTTTTCTATTGTGTCTTATTTAGCAGTGAAAAAGAAGAGGAAACTGAGAAAAACAAAATAGAAAGCCATGGAACTAAAATGGCAGACAGAAATACAAACAAACAGAGAAACAATGGAGATATAGAGCAACTAGAAAATAAAAGATAAATGGCAGTACTAAGTTCTCATTTATCAAAAATCTTCCTGGAAATTGAATCCATGAATTAAAAGACAGAAATGGCTGATGAATTAAAAAACAAGACCCAACTAAATGCAGCCTCCAGAAGACTTAGTTCTAAAGACAAATTTAAGCTCAAAAGTGAAGGGATGAAAGAGGATACTCCAAGTAAATGAGAGCCCAATAAAGCAAATGTAGCCATACTTATTATATCCAACAAAAATAAACTTCAAGCCAAAAAACATAACAAGAGACAAAGATGGACAATATATGATAAAGGGGACAACTCATCAAGAAAACATAATGATTATTCACATATATGCATCTAACATAGGAGCACCAAAATATATAAGCTAATTATTAACAGATTTAAAGGGAGAAATTGATAGCAACACAATATAGTGGAGTATTTTAATACCCTACTTATATCAATGGATAGATTATTCAGGCAGAAAGTCAACAAGGAAACAGTGGCTTTAAAATAAAAAATTTATATCAGATGGGCTTAATAGAATCACAGAGAACATGCCAACCAAAAGCAGCAGATTACACATTCTTCTGAAGTGCATATGGAAAATTCTCCTGGATAGACCATAATTCGGAAAACAAAACAAGTCTCAATACATTTAAGAAAATCAAAACCATATCAGGCCTTTTTTTTTGCCACAATGATTATAATCTAGAAGAAAGCTGGAAAAATCACAAATACGTGGAAACTAAACAGCACGTTATTTAACAGCTATTGGATTTAACATAGAACTCAAAAGAGAAATAAAAACATATCTGAAGACAAACTAAAATGAAAACATGATATATAAAATCTAAGGAATGCAACAAAAGTGGTACTAAAAGGGGAGTTTATAGCAATGCAGGTCTACCTCAAGAAACAAGTAATAATTCAAATAAGCACTCTACCCTTACACCTAACGGAACTAGATAATGAAGAGCAAACAAGGCCCAAAGTCAACAGAGAGAAGGAAATAATAAAGATGTGAGCAGAAGTAAATACAATAGAGACTAAAAAAACAACAAAACAGATCAATGAAACTAAGAGCTGGTTCTCTGAAAAGAGAAATCAAATGAACAAAGTTTTAGCTAGACTCACTAAAAAAAGAATAAAGTCAGGAAAAAAGTGGGGAAATTACAATTGATACCACAGAAAGAAAAAGAAGTAGAATACCATGAACACCCATATGACAACAAATTAACAACCTAGAAAAATGGACAAATTCTTAGAAGCACACAATCTTCCAAGTCTGAATCACGAAGAAATAGAAAATCTGAACAAGCCAATCACTAGCAAAGAGATTGAAACAGTAATCAAAAACTTCCCAAAAAACAAAGTCCAGGACCAGACAGCTTCACTGGTGAGTTATCTCCCCAATTCAGAAAGGATATAAGACCTATATTCTTCTCAAACTTTTCCAAAAATTGAAGAGGAGGGAACAATTCCAAAATTTTACAAGACTAACATTACCAAAAGTGAGGACAATAAGAAAAGAAATTTACAGGCCAATATCCCTGATGTACATAGATGCAAAAATCCTGAACAAATTATTAGAAAACTGAGTATTAACGATACATCAGAAGGATTATATACTATGATTAAGTGGTATTTATTCCAGTGGTGCAAGAATTGGTTCAATAGTCACAAATTAATGTAATACACCACGTTAACAAAATGAAGTATAAAAATTATGCTATATCAATAGGTGTAGAAAAGGCATTTGACAAATTAAACCTGTTTTTCAAAGATTTCAATCTCATCCATGCACTATAAAGCTACTAGCCCTCACAGTGACCTGTGAGCCCAACTTTAGCAGGAGCTAAAGTATCTAGGATTTAGAGTCAGAGAGTAGTGATTTCATCCTGACTTTCTTTTTTTTTTTTTTTTTTTTTTTATTATTATTTTTTTTTCCCAGTGGGTTTTGTCATACATTGATATGAATCAGCCATGGATTTACATGTATTCCCAATCCCGATCCCCCCTCCCACCTCCCTCTCCACCCGATTCCTCTGGGTCTTCCCAGTGCACCAGGCCCGAGCACTTGTCTCGTGCATCCCACCTGGGCTGGTGATCTGTTTCACCATAGATAGTATACATGCTGTTCTTTTCAAATATCCCACCCTCACATTCTCCCACAAAGTTCAAAAGTCTGTTCTGTGTTTCTGTGTCTCTTTTTCTGTTCTGCATATAGGGTTATCGTTATCACCTTTCTAAATTCCATATACATGTGTCATCCTGACTTTCCAATGAGCTGATAGTGAGGCTGTGACTGGTAAGCACTGAGATACAGAATTCAAAGATGTAGTATCTGCCTTTATTCCTGGCAGAACAAGAATTTAATGTTTTTGCCTCATTGTGAAAGAATTCAGAGATGAAGCAGGGAGTTTAAAAAGTAAAGTGAATTTATTTAAGCAAGAATACTCAGAGGGAGAGCAGGTAGACAGGTAAGGAGCTGCTGTCCTGTGTTTCTTTGGCCAGCTGGTTATGAGCACCATGCAAATGAAGGGGCAAAATATTCATTGGGGAAGGAAGAGTTTGGGGGTCATATTCCTGATTTTCATCCCCACTCTATCTTCCTGAGGGGAGAAGGGATTTTTTTCTTACTGAGCTTAGATCGGAAGTGTCACAGCATAGGTGCATGATGGTGGCTTCTTATCTGCAAAGCTAGTTTTATTGCAATGAGAGCATATTAAGCAACAATTTACATTCACATACAGGAGATTCCTGCCTTCATCTTTCTTGATCTGCTTCCAGGACACTTACTGCCCAAAAGGTGTGGTTTCCTGTCAGTCTGCATGTTCCTGATTTCCTCTGTCTCCTTGAACCCCCGCTGTTTACAAGATGCATGATTTCCTGCCACCTGGCTCCTGCCCCCATTTCTCTGCTCTTATCTAACTACCTACCTGCTGTAAAACCTTAAAATTAAACACTAGCTGGCAACCCGGGCAAAGAAAGATTACAGAAAAACACTTTTTTATCAAGTAGCATTCACTGAGCACCTACCATGTGCCAGACACTATTCTTCACAGCACGGATGGTCGAAAGTACAGACTCTGGAATCAGCCTCCCTGAGTTCAAATCCTAGCTCTGCCATTTACTAGCTGTGCTACCTTGGACAACGTATTCAATACTTTACTGCAGGGAGCCGGCCTGAACGTACAGGCCCCTTACGGCCCTAAGAGAGAACAAAGGGTCTCTCTTTGTCCTGCCACCCCTTCTTGTTAAAGTATAGACTGGCATTTGTCTCCTTCAGGGAAAAACACCCCGGTGACCTTTTGCCTGTTTTCCTGGTGCTGATAAACTCGTCATGCTTGAAGCCTGTTTTCTATCTAGTTAATATTCTATTGATCTTAATCATGTTGGGCGCTATGGTAATGCTTTACTGATCTTAAGTGTAGGAATTTAAAACATCTGTGCCTGTAGCTCTGCACGTATGCAAACCTTTGATCTATTTTTAGTAACTCCTGTTAGCATATATATAGGTGTGGTATTCTTCAATAAAGTTGTCGGAATCAGACGCAAGCTGACTCCGTCCCTCTCAACCCCATCTTTCTGAGTCTTATTTCCTAGGTACTCTGGTGATTGCGTTCTCGACCAGTTGGTTTGCCGGCAGGCTGCGGCACTTTACCTCTCTCTGCTTTACTTTCCTCATCTATAAAAGGGCAATAATAGGAATTCCCTGTCAGTCCAGTGGTGAAGACTCTGTGCTTTCACTGTCAAGGGCAGAGGTTCCATCCCTGGTCGGGGAACTAAGATCCTCCAAGCTGGGTGGAGGATTTATTTTAAAAATTAAATAAAGGGGCAATAATAGCAATACATACCTCAGAGCATTATGATAAAATGAATTCCTAACTGTAAAGGCCCCATCCTTGATGGCTCAGATGGTAAAGAATATGCCTGCAATGCATGAGACCTGGGTTTGATCCCTGTATTGGGAAGATCCCCTGGAGAAGGGAATAGCTACCCACTCCAGTATTCTAGCCTGGAATATTCCATGGACAGTATGGTCCTTGGGGTTGAAAAGAGTCAGACATGACTGTGACTTTCACTTTCACTAAGACAATGCCTAGCACATCAGAAATTATATATAAAGTTTTGTTATATAATTAGTCTTAAAATCTGTCTATCAGGACCTTGGTGTCATGGTCCAGGCATGGGTTGGAAAAGAATTTCCAGATATGAGAGAGAATGAGAGGTAAATAAAGTTTATTAGAGTGGGAGATGCTGTTAGAACAGTGGGCCAGTTCAAGGGAGAACCGACTTTGAATGGGGTCCTTAGTCCATGTTTATACCCAGAGTACAAGGAGTAGGATAGGGGTCTTGCAGGTCATTTGCTGATTAAATGAAGCACATGTACTGGGTGGGGGAAGAGTAAGGCAAATACCTTCTCACTGTGTGGGGTAGGAAGGTAGACAGGTTATACTGCTCAGGAGGACCTGAAATCCATTAATAGTTACAGCATGGGGGAGGGAAGGATGATAAGGGTCTGATTTTTCCATTCCTGAATTCCAAGACCTTCCTTCTTTTTATCTGTTCTTTAGTCTTTGGGTCACCACACTTGGCATGGAAAAGGAACAATTTATTTTATTTAACACACTTTTCCTATTTTGAGAGGAAGATTATGAAATAAAGCACTAATTTAAATGTCAGTTTTAGAAATTCTTTCATCTGCTCCACAAATATCTATAGAATCCTCCTCTGAGACAGGCACTGTCCTGTCCAGTAAACAAAGTGTCAAAGAATTTAGAGCCCAGTGGGAAAGATAGCATGGAATAAGCATGCAAATAACCAGAAACTTAACAACTGAGGTTTGTGCCAGGAGGGAGAAGGCAGAGTGCCAAGAAAACTATAGAAAGAAGACAACCTAAACTGGGAAGCCTGGGGAAAAGTCCTAGGAAGTGATATTTAAGGTGAAATCTAAAGGATAAGGCTTAGAGGAGCAAAAAGGAGTGTAGAAGGGAAGTGGGGAAACATTCCAGGAAAGGGCACTGCAAATGTGAAGGCCTTGAATGTCAGAGGAATTTGGGGGTGCTTGAAGAAATGCCACAGGAATTTGGGGCATTGGGAAACAGTGAGAGAAGAGCAAACTGAGACATGAAAACTGACACTTAGGCAGGAGTCACAGAAGGCAGGGCCTTTTACCCATACTAAGGATGATGACAGATTACCTTTGGAGCAATAGGAAGGCGTTAGAAACCATGCACAGAAGTGCTGACAAGATCATATTTGTACTCTAAAACATCCCTCTGAATAAATGAAGAAGCAAAGTGTAGCAGACCTACCTACCATATTCTATTTTCTATAAATTCTCGCATTCAGTTAAAGTAACTAGGGATATTGTAGATGTAAAACAGTTAAAATTAATTGTTCAGCTTCTCCCTTCAAAGATGCAAGTCCTAATCTTGACTAAATATGTTTACTTGTTATATTGAGAAAGTGAAAGCAAAAGTCACCTAGCCGTGTCCGACTCTTTGTGGCCCCATGGACTATACAGTCCATGGAATTCTCCAGGCTAGAATACTGGAGTGGGTAGCCTTTCCCTTCTCCAGGGGATCTTCCCAACACAGGGATTGAACCCAGGTCTCCCACATTGCAGCCAGATTCTTTACCAGCTGAGAGCATACTAGTAATTATATGGGGAAAAAAAAAAAAACCTGACCTTGAGAATGTTAACAAATTTGTACTATTTGGCCTCAAAAGGCCAAGTGTTGTCATTTTATTTATCTGTGAAATTTTTTTCTGGCTGAACCATTTGTGGAATCTTACTTCCCCAACCAAGGAATGAACCCTGACACTTAGCAGTGAAAGTGTGGAATTCTAACCACTAGACCACCAGGGAATTACCAAAGTATTGTTATTTTAATTTGATTTTGATAAGTGATAGGAAAAAATGAGAGTAGGATATAAAAGAATAGATTGTACAAAACTACAATGAGGTATCATTTTATACTGGTCAGAATGGCCATCATCAAAAAGTCTACTACCAATAAATACTGGAGAGGGTGTGGAAAAAAGGGAACCCTTCAATACTGTTGGGGGGAATGTAAATTGATACAGTCACTATTACGCAGGTTCTTTAGAAAAACAAAAATACTATATGACCCAGCAATTCCACTCATGGGCATATACTCAGAGAAAACCATAATTCAAAAAGATACATGCACCCCGATGTTCATTGCAGCCCTGTTTACCATATCCAGGACATGGAAGCAACCTAAATGTCCATCAGTGGAGGGATGGATGAAGAAGATGTGGTACATGTATATAGTGGAATACTACCCAGCCATAAAAAAGAACAAAACAATGCTGTTTGCAGCAACATGGATGGACTGAAAGTCTGTCATATTAAGTGAAGTAAGTCAGACACAAGACAAATATCATATGATATCACTTATATGTGGAATCTTAGAAAAAGGGTACAAAGGAACTTATTCACAAAACAGAAGCAGAGTCACAGATATAGGGGAAATAACTTCTGGTTACTAGGGGATAGGAGGGAGGAGGGATAAATAGGGAATTGGGATTGACATACACACACTATAGTAAGAACCTGCTGTATAACACAGAAAACATGGCTCAATATTCTGTAATGGCCTATATGGAAAAAGAATTTTAAAAAATGGTGGCTATATGTATATGTATAACTGATTTGCTTTGCTGTATACCTGAATCTAACATGATATTGTAAATCATGTGTCCAATAAAATTTTTGGAAAAAAAAGATTATATTATTATTTTATATTATTACATTATTATTATTCTCTATTTGACAGAGAATTTTATTTACCTAAAAATTGTGAAAAAAAAATATCCATTTTATTGTCAAAATTTTTTCAGCTTCCCATAAGACCTACCAAAGAAATCTATTCAATCAAGCTGAGTTCACTGATGTTACTGCAGCATAGAAGAGACCACCTTGATTCAACTGTGACCTGGGAGTGAGGCTGCTGATTAGGGTAGGATTGAGGATTAAGAGTTTGAAGGCCTAGACCTGTGGTTTAAAGATGGTCCTTCAAGGCAGGGACTTGTTTGGAGCTAGGCAAAGTTTATGACTGCAAAGTGAAGATTTTAAAATAATTTTTGATAAGCAAACTGGTATCAGAGAAGCAAGCTCTTTGTCCAGGTGACCAAGCTGTTATTTAAATAAGAGAGCTATTCCTGTGGGTGATCTGCACAAACACACTGCTTGGCAGACATATCCTGAGGTAAGCAGTAAAGTTATTCATTCCTCTCAGTCCTATCTCCCTGGGTAAAAATTTCCTGGAACAAGAATTAAGACATGTAGTCTCTATTTTCACTTTCCTTTCAAAATCCACTAACAGGGATTAGTGGCAATCCAGTGTTAAGACACCGTGATTCCAATGTATGGGGGCACGGGTTCGATCACTGGTAGGGGAAATAAGATCCCACATGCTATGTGGTGTGGCCAAAAGTTAAATAAATAAAATCCACTAATACAAGAGATTGATGAGATGTAGTTCAGGAAAGTAGTTGCAACAAGTATAGTAAAGGATTAATATCTTCATGTATAAGAAATGATATTAATATTAAATATATATATGCTGCCATATATTGTTCATACAATCTTTAAATATGAAGACTCAAATAGGTTAAAATTAAAAGCATGAAAAAGTTATACCATGCAAACTCTAGTCTTAAGAAAACTGGAGTTGCTGTGTGTGTCGGACAGGCGGATTTCGGGACAAGGAATGTTAGCAGAGATAGAGATACATTTCATGATGATAAAAGGATCATCAAGACAACATAACAATGAAAATATGCAAAATATATGTGCACTTAATAACAGAGTTTCAAAACAGACTGTTATGTGGGAATGAAAGTGACAAAACTGAGAATTTTATTTTCTCAGTTATTGTTAGCAATGGTTTTCAATTATTTTTTCACCCCTCTCCCAATAACTAATAGAAAAATAGAAAGCAAAAAACAGAAAGAAATAAAGAAAACTTAAAGAAGGAATGGCAAAGTCAAGAGTCCTTCCTTGTCCTCGATCCGTACACCTCATCAGTCACAAAGTCTTGGAAATATAGTCTCCTCTACATTTCTTAAATCTGTTCTGTCATCCCCATTTCCATGAATTGCAGACATGAGCTGATCTCCTTCCCTCATTAGCTAGCAGCAATCTTATTTTCCTTTGGTAATCAGGATCAATTTTCCAGCCATTTGAGTGACACCCTTTCCTCTGCTTGTTATTTAAGTAACCTGAGTAACTTAAAATGGTAGGAAGAAATATCAGCTTTCAAACAAACAGAACTAGGTCAGTGCTCATATTCTTCTCACTGGATGCTGGGACCTCTAAGCCCTCTGAGTCCAATGATTATAAAATGGAAAGAAAACTTTCCTTAAGCAGATAATTATGTTTAAAAGTAAAAGGGCATACGAAGGAACGAAGTATTGGTACATGCTATAATATGGATGAACTTTGAAAACATGATGCTAAATGAAAGGAACAAAGCTAGTGGAGGTAATGAAATTTCCAGTTGAGCTATTTCAAACTTAAAAGACGCTGTGAAAGTGCCACACTCAATATGCCAGCAAATTTAGAAAACGCAGCAGTGGCCACAGGACTGGAAAAGGTCAGTTTTTATTCCAATCCCAAAGAAAGGCAATGCCAAAGAATGTTCAAACTACTGCACAATTGCACTCATCTCATATGCTAGCAAAGTAATGCTGAAAATTTTCCTAGTTAGGCTTCAACAGTTCATGAACTAAGAACTTCCAGATGTTCAAACTGGATTTAAAAAAGGCAGAGGAACCAAAGATCAAATTGCCAACATCTGCTGGATCATCGAAAAAGCAAGAGAGTTCCAGAAAAACATCTATTTCTGCTTCTTTGACTATGCTTCCAAGCCAGGCTTTAGCAATACATGAACCGAGAACCTCCAGATGTTCTATGCTTCCAAGCCAGGCTTCAGCAATACGTGAACCAAGAACTTCCAGATGTTCAATCTGGTTTTAGAAAAGGCAGAAGAACCAGAGATCAAATTGTCAATATCCGCTGGATCATCGAAAAAGCAAGAGAGTTCCAGAAGAACATCTATTTCTGCTTTATTGACTACGCCAAAGCCTTCGACTGTGTGGATCAAAATAAACTGTGGAAAATTCTGAAAGAGATGGGAATACCAGACCACCTGACCTGCCTCTTGAGAAACCTGTATGCAGGTCAGGAAGCAATAGTTAGAACTGGACATGGAACAACAGACTGGTTCCAAATAGGAAAAGGAGTACATCAAGGCTGTATATTGTCACCCTACTTATTTAAGTTATATGCAGAGTACATCATGAGAAATGCTGGGCTGGAGGATGCACAAGCTGGAATCAAGATTGCCAGGAGAAATATCAATAACCTCAGATATGCAGATGACACCACCCTTATGGCAGAGAGTGAAGAGGAACTAAAAAGCCTCTTGATGAAAGTGAAAGAAGAGAGTGAAAAAGTTGGCTTAAAGCTCAACATTCAGAAAACTGAGATCATGGCATCTGGTCCCATCACCTCATGGGAAATAGATGGGGAGACAGTGGAAACAGTGTCAGACTTCATTTTTTTGGGCTCCAAAATCACTGCAGATGGTGATTGCAGCCATGAAATTAAAAGACGCTTACTCCTTGGAAGGAAAGTTATGACCAACCTAGATAGCATATTAAAAAGCAGAGACATTACTTTGCCAACAAAGGTCCATCTGGTCAAGGCTATGGTTTTTCCAGTTGTCATGTATGAATGTGAGAGTTGGACTGTGAAGAAAGCTGAGCACCAAAGAATTGATGCTTTTGAACTGTGGTGTTGGAGAAGACTCTTGAGAGTCCCTTGGACTGCAAGGAGATCCAACCAGTCCATCCTAAAGGAGATCAGTCCTGGGTGTTCATTGGAAGGACTGATGCTGAAGCTGAAACTCCAATACTTTGGCCACCTCATGAGAAGTGTTGACTCATTGGAAAAGACCCTGATGCTGGGAGGGATTAGGGGCAGGAGGAGAAGGGGACGACAGAGGATGAGATGGCTGGATGGCATCACCGACTGGGTGGGCATGAGTTTGAGTAAACTCCCGGAGTTGGTGATGGACAGGGAGGCCTGGTGTGCTGTGATTCGTGGGGTTGCAAAGAGTCGGACACGACTGAGTGACTGAACTGAAGCCTTTAACTGTGTGGATCACAACAGACTATGGAAAACTCTTGAAGAGATGGGAATAGCAGACCACCTTACCTGTCTCCCAGGAAAACTGTATTCAGGTCAAGAAGCAACAGTTAGAGCTGGACATGGAACAGATTGGTTCAAAATTGGGAAAGGAGTACATCGAGGCTGTATATTGTGACACTACTTATTTCACTTATATGCAGAGTACATCATGATAAATGCTGGGCTGGATGAAGCACAGCCTGGAATCAAGATTGCTGGGAGAAATAGCAACAACCTCAAATACACAGATGACACCACACTTATTACAGAAAACAAAGAGGAACTGAAGAGCCCCTTGATGAAGGTGAAAGAGGAGAGTGAAAAACTGGTTTAAAAGTCAACATTCAAAAAACGATGGTCATGGCATCCAGTCCCATCACTTCATGGCAGATAGGATGAGGAAACAATGGAAACAGTGACAGACTTTATTTTCTTGTGCTCCGAAATCACTGCAGATAGTGACTGCCGCCATGAAATTCAAAGATGTTTGCTCCTTAGAAGAAAAGCTATGACCAACCTAGACAGCATATTAAAAAGCAGTGACATTACTTTGCCAAAAAAGGAACAGATAGTCAAAGCTGTGGTTTTTCTAGTGATCATGTATGGATGTGAGAGTTGGACCATAAAGAAGGCTGAGCACAGAAGAATTGATGCTTTTGCACTGTGGTTTTGGAGAAGACTCTTGAGAGTCCCTTGGACTGCGAGGAGATCAAACCAGTTAACTCTAAAGGAAATCAGTCCTGAATATTCATTGGAAGGACTGATGTTGAAGCTGAAGCTCCAGTACTTTGGCCACCTGATGTGAAGAACTGACTCATTGGAAAAGACCCTGATGCTGGGAAAGATTGAAAGCAGTAGGAGAAGGGGATGACAGAGGATGAGATAATTGGATGGCATCACCGGATGGCATCACGGCTCAAACTCATGTTTGACATGAGTTTGAGCAAGCTTTGGGAGTTGTGATGGACAGGGAAGCCTGGTGTGCTGCAGTCCATGGGGTTGCAAAAATTTGGAAATGACTGAGTGACTGAACTGAAATGAAAGGAACCAGTTGCAAAAGGTCACCTATTACATGATTTCATTCATATGAAATATCCATAATAGGCAAGTAAATCCACAGAGAGAAAGTAGATTAGTTGTTACTTAGGACTAGGGGAGGAGGAATGGAGGTCACTGCTGAGGGTACAGGATTTATTTTGGAGATGATGACAGTATTCTGGAATTAGATAGTGGTTATGGTCACAAACTTTGTGAAAATACTGAATCACTGAATTTTACACTTTATATGTATTGTGAATTATATCTCAATTTTTAAAAAGCAAGGGGAAAAATCACTTCATGGCAAATAGATGGGGAAACAGTGGAAACAGTGGCTGACTTTATTTTTCTGGGCTCCAAAATCACTGCAGATAGTGATTGCAGCCATGAAATTAAAAGATGTTTACTCCTAGGAAGGAAAGTTATGACCAACCTAGACAGCATATTAAAAAGCAGAGACATTGCTTTGTCAACAAAGGTCTGTCTAGTCAAGGCTATGGTTTTTCCAGTGGTCATGTATGGATGTGAGAGTTGGGCTATAAAGAAAACTGAGCGCCGAAGAATTGATGCTTTTGAACTGTGGTGTTGGAGAAGACTCTTGAGAGTCCCTTGGACTGCAAGGAGATCCAACCAGTCCATCCTAAAGGAGATCAGTCCTGGGTGTTCATTGGTAGGACTGATGTTGAAGCTGAAACTCTAATACTTTGGCCACCTCATGTGAAGAGCTGACTCATTTGAAAAGACCCTGATGCTGGGAAAGATTGAGGGCAGGAGAAGAAGGGGATGACAGAGGATGAGATGTTTGGATGGTATCACTGACTCAATAGACATGGGTTTGGGTGAACTCTGGGAGTTGGTGATGGACAGGGAGGCCTGGCGTGCTGCAGTTCATGGTGTCGCAAAGAGTCAGATGTGACTGAGCGACTGAACTGAACTGAGGGGGAAAAATGAATAGAAACTTTGTGAACCTCCATTCCTTGGCTCCTTGGCTCATGTATTTGGCTATGAGGGAGAGGTTGCCATGTAATTCCACTGGTTTAAGTCACACATTCATCTTGTATAACAATCCTGTGAGGTAATTTTCTTTTAGCTGATGTGGTCACTGAGCCATTCTACCACGTTGTCAAGCCAGAAGCTTCTGGGTTGCTGGGGCTTGTGATAATGCTAATGAATTCTGTAAGTATAATTTCAATCTATTATGTCCTTCTCTGCAAACAGATTCCTTGGTCTGAGGTGGTTTGAATGGAATATGAATGGCAATGAATGAGGCCTTCTGTTTAGTGCCAGTAGAAGCATTTTACACAGAAAAGGCAAATTCGTATCTGGAAAATGTTTCTATTCCCAAGAAGACAATATCTGCTCCTTGTATGATGGAAAGTGTCCAACACATCAGTTTGCCTCCAAATGGCTCACTGGTTCCTGGGAGAATGGTGTGTTCAATCAGGGGCTCAGCATGGCCTTGGCTTTTATCACATGGGGACTTAGAATAGGCAGAAGCCAGATCAACCTCAGTGAAGAAAAGCTCAAGCACAGCCTCCTTTCCTGTTGCCGTGTCACTTCATAAATTCACCTGTGAAGTAAGTACTAGGCAGCTGGAGAAAGAGGTTGACTGACATCCATAGGACAGAATGTACTGTCTATCTGATTATTAAGAGCTTTTCTGCCATAAATGTCCTCTGATGAGCATCGATATGGGTGATGGATTTGTCATACATGCCCATTCTGAGAGGTCCTCCACATAACTTTTCCTCTAGACTTCACCAATCTTCCAATTTTGTTTTTCTTAAGGTTCCATCCTGGAGGTCAACCCATTAGTCACTGTCCATGAATTAACATTTTCAAAATAGGATAAATAGCCATCCATTTCCAAAGTTAATAACCAAATACACTGGCTCTTCAGGCACTCTGGTACTTGCTTAATAGGTTTATCAAACCATATACTCTGGCATTTTGTATGGATTTCTGATAGTTGTTAGTTTTGATCTGTCTGGACTAGTCTGTAGATGCTACACAGATAAGTGAAGCAGTACTTTCTGTCTCTGCTCCACATTTAATCCCAACCAAGAATTTGCTCTTGTAGAGGCTGTGGGGTATTGGAGTATAAGTAACTAGAAATGATTTAGAGTATTGATTCTTCTCTGTTCTTGGTGGGCAGGCTATGATGACTTTGGCTTCATTACTGTCTTTTAGTATCATCTCTGAGAAGAGCTATAAAATACTTCTCTTGGAGTCAGCATACTGTACAAACCATATTTGGGTGTACCCAAATACTGTAGGGTACACCAGGACGCTACTTTCTTTCCTCACTCCTCATGAGGCCGTACATGCAGTCTGAAGGAAAGCTAGTACAGAAGGAGCGGTTATGACAGAATTCTGGGCTTCACGTTTATGTTTTAATTATGCCTTTAAGACCTGTCTGAGCTGGTAATGTACATACTATTTTCATTTAACAGTGAAATTCTGCTGCACTGGTTCAATTATAGAGCTTTGTGAATCAGATAACACTGCATTCCTGGGCAGTTGAGTCTGCATAGTCAATTCATGTCCTAAGAACAGGGCACAGTAGCAACCTAGGAGAGTCTCCTCAAATGGAGAAAACATGCTAACAAAAGAGGACATGGTGCTAAGGATTTTGCTAGGATTCTCCTAAAAGATGCTTGTGAGAGGTTTCAGACAGCACTGAAACTCCTTGTACCAATGGGCTTGTGGGGCCACTAGACCTGAGGAGCAGGGCAGGTTGCATCACAGCCTGGGCCTGCTGGGGAACTTTCTCTTATCTGAGGCCCCACAGAAATCTGGAGTCCTGCGAGTTACTTGATAAACTGCTTAGGGCAACACATCCAGAGGCCCATCAAATACTATGCCTCTTTGTGGTAGTGTTACTGAGTCCAAGCTCAAATTGAGAGACAAGGTATTGGGGCAAGGAATAGCAATGGAGAAGATAGCAGGTGAGTATCCCAACCATCTTACATGAGTTAGAATTCAGACTTCTTTTATATTAATAAGAGAGGTTAGTTGTTGCAGACTTCTTGGTGTAGGTTATACCCCAAAGAAGATGTGATAATCCTTTATTCTTGCAGCTATCCACATAGGTCTTGTATATTATTCCTGTAAGCCTCTGATAAGACAACTGTTATTCGGTTCTGCAACATTTTATCTCTATTTGAATGGAAAATGTTATACCTTTAAAGGTCAAGCCTGGGAGACAGAGTCTTGAGAATGGGCTATCATGCACATTTCATGCTGTAGGCAACATTCTTTTAGACCTAGGTGCAGAGCCAGCATGACTAAGCACCAGCAACAGAATACAAAGGTTACAGCTAAAGAAACAGATCCAATATGGAGTCAGTTTTGTTTTTCTCTAGAAGTGGTACAATTTGCACCAGACTACTTTCAGACACCCAAAACATAATTAATGTACCCAGCCCTTGAATTTTTTACAAGGTTTATTTCATATCCTCTGGCATACGTGTGCTTTTTTAAGTCTTTGGAGTGGGTAGCCATTCCCTTCTCCAGTGGATCTTCCCAACCCAGAGGCTGAAATTGGGTCTCCTGCATTGCAGGCAGATTCTTTACCATCTGAGCTACCAGAGGAACCCTTATTAAGTCTTATAGAATGGTCATTAGTTTCTGCTTATCAGGTCCAATTAGCATATCATCAAAGAAATGGACCAATGTTCTGTAGGATGTCAATATGACAAATTTCACTCTATAACAGAAAGCAAAGTGCTTGAAGGCAGATGTGTAAGTTACAACCAGGTACATGTGCTGTTATGGGTCCACATCCTAGTGCTGCTGAAGCCGTCTGTTGAGAAACCAAGTACTGCTCCTGGAGAGTTTGAGAACTCAGGTTTATTACTCCAGCAGGCCCTGAGAAGCTAACACTTCCAGCTCTGTACCCTGAACAAAGGAGTTACAGACTTTTTATAGACAGTACATAACACCAGACTTTAGTGGGCAGTGCTGACTTTTAATCAGTTCAGTTCAGTTCAGTCCCTCAGTCGTGTCCGAATAGACCAGTTCAAACTAGGAGTTCCGCTCAGGAGGGAACAGCAGTTAGGACACAGCAGAGGGGATGCCTGACCTTTACAGAAACAAACATGGCTAAGCAGGATTACAGGGGCTGGGTAATTGACAAGGGTGAGTGAGGCAAGTTTCTGTCTTCCCAAAACTATGTAACCTACATGATTTTCAAGGAGCTAGCCGAGTGCAGAAGCAGAATATGAGATTATTTCTAGCTGGGTACAAGTTTTTAAATTTTCCACTTCAATCTCCCCTCTTGATGACCCCTAAAGCTTATAAGGCATCAACCTCTTGATCTTCTTGGCTCAATGGCTGATAACTTTTCAGTGCTAGGAAGAGTGTGGTGGCCCTCCTGTTTGCAACGGAAATTGTCCTCAATAATAATGGCAAGAGACAAGGAAAGAGGAGGAGGTTTGTTTTGAATCCTCCTAGATAAGAAAACCACCCCCCAGATAACTCTCTAAGATTCCATCCCTTCCAGTCTGGACTGGAACATGAGCTATGATAGTCATCTTTCTGGTTATTTCTTCTATAACCTTACCGTTATCATCTATCTGTAGGCCACAGTTACTAAGATTGAACTTTCCACACACACCCCCTTCTGCAGTCAATAAGTAATCTAGGGCCAGGCAATTTTGATAAATAGCATCCTGGTTTGTTGCCACATCCTGGTTTGTTGTTCTGCCAGTAAATTAAGAGCTTTGGCCATTTCATTAGTAATAATTTCAGTCACCACCTGGAGCCAGATAATTCTGTTAAGCATGTAAATTGGGGTTCAGTAGTCCCAAAACCCATCTTCTGCCCATGTGGCTGGCCTGTAGTATTGGATTATGCATTTAGGAGGTCATACGTCATCTTTCCAGTCTCCAATCAGTAGAGACCTGTGCTTTTTGGTGGGGCCTCTCTCTTTATAAACTGGGACTCCCAATGATTCACCTTGGGCTAGGGGGAATAGGAAAAAGGAGAGATGGATAGTCCCCAGTACACATGACCCTGACCAGCTGGCTGGCAAAACTGAATATGCGTTAGTTCCACAAATCCAATATAATCTTTCTGGAGCAGGCCAATGGCCTTCAGTGGATAAGTCATCCCATTGAGTCTTTAAATTGGGGAAGCTTGCTAGAGGTTGAAGATTAGGCTCTGTATAACTTGGGCTTCCCCACCAACTAGAAATATGAGTAGTTGTATTTGGCCAAGACAAATGAGGTTTTCTACCAGATCATTGAATGATGGGCCCCACCGTGTCAGACAGTTTTGGGTTTTGTTTTTTTTTTTTGCCAATTATGGAAGTCTTTAAATGCCAAATTCTGACCCTGGTCTTCTTGAATTTCTGAATTGTTGAAGGGTCTTTGTGGATCTAATTCTTTAGTTCCCAGGGCCATTGGTCTCCCATATCAGTTCCTCCACACATAAAAAGAAGTAACCATCAAAGTCTGGGCTATGGTCTCTGCTAGGGCTAGAAACAGATTTTTAGTCTTGGCTGAAATAGGAGGGGGGCCACTTTCCATCTCTTCATAAAAGGAATGGAAGAGCCTATGTGTGGAAATCTGGAGTGGAACAGAAACGCTCTGAATATCAATACAGTTCTTGAGTCACTACCTCTCCCATTAATACAGATGTTGATTTGATGACCCTTTTTCCATTTTGGGTCTCTGAGGTTGAAAATAGTGAAATTGACTGGGTTACATGTCCCCAACTTACATTTGGGATCAACATTTCTTTTGGAGGAGGGCTACTTTGTCCTTATTCTCCCAAGTTGCTTCTATATTTTTCAAGTTTGTCCATCTGACACAGGCCCAGGTCCAACAGAAATACCAGGTATCTTCATAACACCCGGTGTTATGGCATGCCAGGTTACACATATATTTGTCATTGAATGCATATTCTTGTTCCCATGAGAAACCCCTGCAATTTAGAATTAGGGTTTTTGTCAGCAGCAGTGCATACATCAAAGTACACCAATGCCAGGTGTTCTAAATTTGTAATTTATGTTCAGTTAATCAGGAACCTTCCTTCTAGGTGGCAAACTTCTAACCAATTTTCATTGAGGGGGAAACCAGGGGTCAAAACAAATATATTGGTCTTCTTGTTGACAAATAGAACAGGTTGTTTTGTTATGTACATAAGTTTCCTTTACCTCTCCTTGGCAAGAGAAGTGAGTATGGTAAAGCAAGGTCCAAGTGACCCCCTGACCTGATCTATTCATGTGAATGCATAAAAGACATGTGGGGCCTGTTTTACTCTCTAATACACTACAGCTCAGCTAATACACTGCAGCTCAGCAGGATATGGGCTTCCCTGGTGACTTAGACAGTAAAGTGTCTGCCTGCAGTGCAGTGCGGGAGACCTGGGTTCAATCCCTGGGTTGGGAAGATCCCCTGGAGAAGGAAATGGCAACCCACTCCAGTATCCTTGCCTGGAAAATTCCCTGGACAGAGGAGCCTGGCAGGCTACAGTTCATGAGGTCGCAAAGAGTCGGATATGACTGACAGACTTCACTTTCACTTTCAGCAGGATATAAACCGCTATTATACAAAACATTTGATTCCACTTAACAATCCCACTACCTTTAGGTAGACTGTAGTCAAGGCAACCTTTTGTATCTGACTCACAGAAAGCATCAAGGCCAGTGGAATAACCAGCCCCATTTCAGCAGGGTGTCATCGTAACCCTGACTCTCTGATGTCCCTAGTCAAAGAAGGGAAGGCGGGGAGTGGGGTAGAGGGATGGGATATCTGACCAGGGAGTGATTACAACAGGCCCCTAATAGGGATGATACTCCCAACTACGACGAGATAGCAGACAGCTAATAGCAGCTTCTGACCCAAATTCCAGTCCTGGGGTGTGGCTGAAACTAGTTCTGTAGCAAAGAGAACAGCAGTAATGCCGATCAGGGAAGGGGCCAGGGTGACAATGGAAGCCCGTTCATATCCTGATAACTGGATCCTCAAGCTTCCACCATACATCGACCAGCCAGTTGACAGGATGTGGCTGGAGCAGGGCTGAAGAATCCTCAAGCTTCTGCCATGCATTGACTAGTCAGCTCCCGGAGTGACTACAGCAGAGCTGTTGATTTTGGATCCAGACCTTGAGTGGGTTCTTGGAGTCTTGAACATCTTCCAGATGTCCTTATCGTGGGGAGCTGCTGCTGTCTTGACTCTGGTGTGGTGGATCCAAGGGGTGACACCTGTAACTTTAACAGCAGTAGGGGTTGCCAGGACGACCATATGGGGGCCTGTCCAAACTGGTTGAAGTGGTTCCTTTTTCCAGTCTTTAACCCATACCTCATCTCCTGACTGATAGGGATGAATGCAATTGCAAAAAGGAATGGGAGTCCTTTCTAATGTTTCTCAGGTGATATGGCATAAGACTTCTCCCAGGGTCAGGAGATGTCAGGACATCTCCAGGTCATCTAGTTGCTGGTGGTCTCTCTTGAGCTTTCCTATCACTGGGGGTGGTCTCCCATATAAGATCTCAAAGGGAGAATAGCCTGAGGACCTCGGGGTGCATCAGGCTCAGAGTAAGGCTAGGGGTAGCATGTTGACCCAAGGTAACTGGATCTCCTAACAGAGTGTAGCTAATGTAGTCTTGAGGGTCCAATTCATGCACTCAACTTGCCCAAAGCTTTGTGGCTCTTAAGCAGTATGGAGCTTCCATTTGACTCCTAGTATCTTGGACAAGGTCTGCATTATCTCAGACACAAAGGTTGGCCCATTGTCAGACCCTATGAAGAGAGGTAGCCCATATCTCTGGATTATGTCTCTTAGTAGGGCCTTGGCCACCTGTCATGCCCCTTCAGTGCACATGGGGTAGGCCTCAGCCCATCCCAAATAGGAGCAGACTACCACAAGTAAATACTTATAGCCCCTGTAGGGCTTGACTTTAGTAAAGTCCACTTCTAAATCTTTAAAGGGCAGTGTTCCAACTATCTGCACCCCTAGGCTGGGTCTTGGTCTTTGAGTGGCATTGTTTTGCACACAAGTCACACATCTAGCATTGATCTGGGCACACAAGGATGGGAACTTAGGAACAAAATAGTAATGACTGAGTAAACTTTTCAGCACAGTTTTCCCTAAGTGAGTTGTCTCATGGTGCTGTTTCACCAGTTGGACTGTATATTGCTGGGGACAAAGAGTCTTTGGTCTGGAAGCTTCTACCAGCTCTCTTTTCCTTTTGTTCCTCCCTTATCTAAAGCCCTTTGATCTTCTTCCTTGGTATATCTCAGGGACAGAGGCAACTCTGGTGCCAAGAGGACCTTAGAGATTGGTTTAGGGCCCACTGTGGGACTCGGTTGGGTTGCCACCTCCTTGGTTGCCTGGTTGGCCAACTGATTCCCTTTGCTGACTAGATTGGTTCCTCTTTGATGGCCTTTGCAATGGATGACTGCCCCTTGGGAAGGCTTCCAGACTGCCTCTAACAGCTGAAGAATTTCTTCTTTGTTTTTGATCTCCTTTCCCCTGCTGTTAATAGTCCCTTTTCTTCATAAATGGCTCCATGAACATGTAACACAGCAAAGGTGTACCTTGAGACAGTGTAGATGTTACCTTGCTTTCCTTCAGTGTGCCTTAGCGCCTGGTTGAGTGCCCACAGCTCAGCCCCTTGTGCAAACCATTCTGTGGCAAGGCCTCAGTCTTTACTATCTCATCTGTTGTCATTATTGCATAGCCTGCCTTGCATTGTCCATCCTGGACGAAACTTCTTCTGTCAGTAAATAGTTCCAGTACCAGGTTCTGGAGGGGAGTGTCCATCAGTTCTGGCCTGCTCGAAAAAATTTCATCTATGACCACCTCGCAGTTATGATCGAGGGTTCCCACCTCTGTAGGTAAGTAGGTGGTGGGACTCAGCATCCGCATAATCTCGAGGTGGACCTGTGGGTTTTCACAAGGCAGTCCCTGATAGTGAGTCATCTTGGTGTTGGGTCAGTTACTTGTGCCCTTGGCTGTTCGTCAGCACAGTAACAGAGTGGGGAAATTTTACATTTATATTTTGTCCCACCATAAGCTTATCTGCTTCTCTGACCAGGACCACAGTGGCAGCCAATGCCCAGAGCCATGGCAGCCATCCCATGGCCACACAGTCAGTTGTTTGGACAGGCACATGACCAGGTGCTGCCATGGTCCAACTGTTTGTGTGAGGACCCCTAGTGCCATGTGATTTTTCTCATGCATGAAGAGGTTAAAGTCCTGTGTCACATCTGGCAGCCCTAATGCTGCCTCCTTACTTGTCTCGGAGTTCCTCCCTCTGGCCTGGTCAAGCCACTGGTCTGGCAGCTCAAGGGGCCAGCATGGTTGGAATCTCACTGGTGCCTCCAGAAACGTTGCAGAAGTCGGTCTGTGGAGAAACCAAGTACCCCACTCAGAGAATTGGAGAACTCAGGTTTATCATGCCGGCGCGGGGGCCCAGAGGAGTTAACACTTCTAGCTCTGAGCCCCAAAGAAAGAAGTTAAAGATTTTTTATAGACAGTGCATAACACCAGACTTTAGTGGGCAGTGCTGACTGTTGATAGGTCAGTTCAAACTAGGGGTTCTGCTCACTCTGGAACAAGGTTAGAACACAGCGGGGGTGGGGGGGGGGAGTGGGGATGCCTGACCTATATACAAACATGGTTAAATAGGATTACAGGGGCTGAGTAATTGACAAGGGTGAATGAGGTAAGTTTCAGCTCTTAGCACTGTTGCAAGCTTCTGTCTTCCCAAAACTATGTAACCTACATGACTTTGCAAGGAGCTAGCTAAGTTGCAGAAGCAGAACAAGCATGAGGTTATTTCTAGCTGGGTGCAAGTTTTCAAATTTTCATCTTCACTAGAAGTTGAAAAAATTAAGATCAGGAGGCAGGAGGGCTTCCTGGTCCTAGATAGGACCCACAAGGGACCTGGGACCCATAAGGGACCTAGATAAGTCATCTGACAGGCTTTGCCTGGTCTTAATCCTATCTGGCAAAAACCTGTGGGAATCCTAGTGACTGAGAGATCCACTTGTGGGAATTTCCCACCCATCTTATTAATTCTATACCATCTAGTAAGAAACATATAGCCAAATAGCCACATGAAGTATTTAGGTTTAAATTAATTAAAATTAAATAAAATTAAATTTAATTAAAATTAAAGTTAAAAATTCTGTTCTTCAATAGACACATGTGCCTAGCAGCTACACTGTTAGCCAGATATAGAACTACTGGGCAGTGCTACTATGAAGTCAGAGTGGAAGTAGCCAATGATATCCCCCTACTTAACCAACAAACAAGATTCCCAAAGGCCTATCAAACCAACCCATACACTTATGGTCACTCAATCTATGACAAAGGAGGCAAGAATATACAATAGAGAAAAGACAACGTCTTCAGTAAGTGGTGCTGGGAAAACAGGACAGCTACTTGTAAAGGAATGAAATTAGAACATCCTCTAGCACCACACACAAAAATAAACTCAAAAATGAATCAGAGACTTAAATATAAGGCAAGAGACTATAAAACTCTTAGAGGAAAACAGGCAGAAAACTCCTTGACATAAATCTCAGCATTGTCCTCTTTGATCCACTTCCTGGAGTAATGAAAATAAAAACAAAAATAAATGGGACCTAATTAAACTTAAAAGCTTCTGCACAGTAAGGAAGCCATAAACAAAATGAAAAGATAACCTATAGAATGGGAGAAAATATTTGCAAATGAAATGACCAACAAGGGATTAACCTCTAAAATATACAAACAGCTCATGCAGCTCTTCATTAAAAACAAACAAAAAAACCCCAAAGCAAAAGAACAAATCAATCAAAAAATGGGCAGAAGATCTAAACAGATACTTCTCCAAAGAGGAAATACAGGTGGCCAAAAAGCACATGAAAGATGCTCAGTATCACTGGTTATCAAATAAATGCAAATTATAGCTAAAACGAGCTAAATTACCTCACACTGGTCAGAAGGGCCCTCATCAAAAAGTCTATAAACAATAAATGCTAGTGACAGTGTGGAAAAAAGGGAACCCCCCTTACACTACTGGTGAGAATGTAAATTGTTACAGTCACTATGGAGAACAGATTGTAGGGTCCTTGAAAAAGTAAAGATAAAATTACCATATGATCTGCAATTCCACTCCTGGGAATATACCTGAAGAAAATTCAAAAAGATCCATGGACCCCAATGTTCATTGCAGCACTAGTTACAATAGACAAGACATGGAAGCAACTTAAATGTCCATTGACAAAGTAATAGATAAAGAAGATGTGGCACCTATGTAAATAGACTATTACTCAGCTATAAAAAAGAACAAAATAATGGCATTTGCAGCAACATAGATGGACGTAGAGATTTTTTTTTCTTTTCTTTTTTTTTTTTTTTGAGATTTTCATACTGAATGAAATAAGTCAGATAGAGAAAGACAAATGATATCACTCATATGTGGAACCTAATTTTAAAAAGCAGTAAATGAATTTATTTACAAAACAGAAACAGACTCAAAAGACTTTGAAAACAAACTAATGATTACCCAAGGGGAAACTTGGTGGGGCGGGATAAATTAGGAACTTGGGCCTAACATACACACACTCCTATATATAAAATAAATAACCAACAAGGACTACTGTACAGCACAGGAAACTCTACTCAATATTCTATAATAACTTGTATAGGAAAGAGTCTGAAAAAGAATGGATATATGGATATATATAACTGAATCATTTTGTACATCTGAAACTAACACAAAATTGTAAATCAACTATACTCAATACAATTATTTTTTTCTAAATGTTGAAAAAGCAGACATCCCTGGTGGTCCAGTGGTTAAGAATCCACCTGCCAATGCAGGGGACATGAGTTCAGTCCCTGGTCTGGGAACTAGGATCCCTCATGCTGGGAAACTAAGCCTGTGCAACACAACTACTGAGCCCACACATTCTAGAGCCATTCATTCACAAGAAGAGAAGCCACCACAATGAGAAGCCCACCCACTGCAACTAGAGAGTAGAGTTCCCTCACTGCAATTGGAAAAAAGCCCACGTGCAGCAACAAGGAGCCTGTGCATGGCAAGGAAGACCCAACACAGCTTTGTTGTTGTTCAACCTCTAAGTCATGTCCAACTTTCTGCAACCTCATGGACTCTAGCATGCCAGGCTCCTCTATCCTCCACTGTCTCCCAGAAATTGCTCAAATTCATGTCCATTGAGTCAGTGATGCTGTCTAGTCACCTCATCTTCTGCCACCCCATTTTCCTTTTGTCTTCCATCTTTCCCAGCATCAGGATCTTTTCCAATGAGTTGACTCTTTGCATCAGACGGCCAAGTATTGGAGTTTCAGCTTCAGCATCAGTACTTCCAATGAATATTCAGTGTTGATTCCCTTATAGGATTTACTGGTTTGATCGCCTTGCTATCCAAGGGACTCTCAAGAGTCTTCTCCAGCACTGCAATTTGAAAGCAACATTTCTTCAGTGCTCAACCTTCTTCATGGTCCAACTCTCACATCTGTACATGACTACTGGAAAAACCATAGCTTTGATGATAGGGACCTTTGTCAGCAAAATGATGTCTCTGCTTTTTCATATGCTGCCTAGGTTTGTCATAGCTTTCCTTCCAAGGAGGAAGGGTTTTTCAATTTCCTGGTTGCAGTCACTGTCCACAGTGATTTTGGAGAACAATAAAATAAATAAAATCTCTCACTGCTTCCACTTTTCCCACTTCTGTTTGCCATGAAATGATGGGACTGGATGCCATGATCTTAGTTTTTTTAATGTTGAGGTTCAAGTCAACTTTTCACTCTCCTATCATCCTCATCAGGAAGAGTCTTGGGAATAAACACCAGGACTAAACAGAGTAACGATATATAGTCTTGATGTACTCCTTTCCCAATTTTGAATCAGCCATTGTTCCATGCCCAGTTCTAACTGTTGCTCCTTGACCTACCTACAGGTTTCTCAGAAGGCAGATAAGGTGGTTTGGTATTCCCATCTCTTCAAGAATTTTCCACAGTTTGTTGTGATCCACATAGTCCAGAGCTTTTGTGTAGTCAACATGTAGATGTTTTTCTAGACCTCCTTTGCTTTCTCCATGATCTAATGAATGTTGGCAATTTGGTCTCTGATTCCTTTGCCTCTTTGAAAGCCAGCTTGTGCATCTGAAAGTTCTCAGTTCATGTACCACTGAAGCCTGGCTTGAAGGATTTTGAGCACAACCTTGCTGACATGTGAAATGAGCACAATTGTGTGGTAGTTTGAACTTTCTTTGACTTGCCCTTTTTTGGGATTGTAATGAAAACTGACTTTTCCAGTTCTGTGGCCACTGCTAAGTTTTCCAAACTTGCTGACATGTTGAGTGTAGTACTTTTACAACATCATCTTTTAGGATTTGAAATAGCTCAGTTGGAATTACATCACCTCCACTAGCTTTGTCCATAGTAATGCGTCCTAAGGCCCATTTGACTTCATACCCCAGGATGTCTGGCTCTAAATGAATGACCACACCATCATAATTATCCAGGTCATTAAGACCTTTTTTGTGCAGTACTTCTGTGTATTCTTGCCACTTCTTAATCTTTTCTGCTTCTGTTAGGTCCTTACCATTTCTGCCTTTCATCATGCCCATCCTTGCATGAAATGTTCCCTTGATATCTCCAATTTTCTCAAAGAGATATCTAGTCTTTCCCATTCTATTGTTCTCCTTGATTTCTTTGCACTGTTCACTTAAGGAGGACTTATCTCTCCTTGCTATTCACTGGAACTCTTCATTCAGTTGGGTATATCTTTCCCTTTCTCTCTTGCCTTTCGCTTTTCTTCTTTCCTCAGCTATTTTAAAGCCTCCTCTGACAACCACTTTGCCTTCTTGCATTTCTTTTTCTTTTGATCACTGCCTCCTGTACAATGTTACAATTAGACCTGATCCTTTGAATCTACTTGTTACCTCTACTATATAATCATAAAGGATTTGATTCAGGTCATACATGAATGGCCTAATGGTTTTCTCTACTTTCTTCAACTTATGACTGAATTTTGCAATAAGCAGCTCATGATCTGAGCCATGCTTAGGTCCAGATTTTGTTTTACTGACTGTATAGAGCTTCTCCATCTTTGGCTGCAAAGAACATAGACAATCTGATTTCAATATTGACCATCTGGTGATGTCCATGTGTAGAGTCATCTCTTGTGTTATTGCAAAAGGGTGTTTGTTATGACCAGCATGTTTTCTTGACAATATTTTGTTAGACTTTGCCCTGCTTCATTTTGTACCCCAAGGCCAAACTTGCCTGTTACTCCAGGTATCTCTTGACTTCCTACTTTTGCATTCCAATGTCATGTGAGGAAAAGGACATCTTTTTTGTGTGTTAGTTCTAGAAGGTCTTGTAAAATCTGTCAACTTCAGCTTCTTCAGCAACTGCTCCTCCCATGCCCCCAAAAAGTTTAAAGTAAAAGTCTGTCAAACCACATAGGAAATCTTTATACAGATTCTGCTGGTCACTTAGTCTTGGTTTTGGCTGTCAAGATCATGCCTGCTTGTAGTTGCTACACAGGTAAATGAACCAGTCCTCTCTCTCTGCTTCAAATTTAATTACATCCAAGAATTTATTTTGCTCAAGGCTGTGGGATGTTGCAATCTAAGAAATTCCAGGGCTGTTTAAAAGAGTTATTTTCTTTCTAGTGATAGATATAATGATGTTGGTTGCAATTAGGATTCACTTTTTATTGGTCACATGACACCCACATGTCCTGGTATGTCTTAATATTTATTTTTTAATAATCCCACTTTTAAAAATTTTCTGATCCACTAATGCTTCACATAAGTGATACATGATGGATTCTTATATTTTTGGTTAGGTTTCATGTTCTTATCAATGTGATAGTTATTAACATATCAGTTCTTTCATCTATAGAGGAGGCATCAAGAAGAGTGAGGAGCTCTGGAGTCAAGTCAGAGAACTGGATTTGAAACTTGGCCTCTATTACTCACTTAACACAAGTTATCTAACCTTTTTAAGCCCAAATATTCACTCTTTAATAGTCATTCACTTATTCATAAAATAAATAGCTTTAAAAAATAAACTAGGAATTGGGTAAATAATGGTGAGGAAAACAAGTGCTTTTTCTGTTTCACACTGGGGATAAAGATCCCTGAATCTCAAGGTGGTGTGTGCATTAAACGAGATAATATGTGTCAAGTGTTGAACAATAAATTGGCATAGCACTTGACAAATCTTCTAAAAATGAGGACATTTCATGCACTTACAGATACTTGAGCACCTTTCATGTGTTAGCCTGTGCTGTCTACTTCAGTGGCCACAAGTCACATATGGCTATTAAGTATTTGAATTTCATACAATTTAGGATGAGCTGTACAGGGAAGATATATACACTAGAATTCAAAAGAAAAGAAAAAGATAAAAAATATAATAATTTTTATATTAATTACATGTTGATAATACATTTTAAATATATTGAGTTAGATGAAATATATTGTTAATTTCACCAGTTTCTTTTTACTTTTTTTTAACACAACAACTAGAAAACTTAACATTGTATATGTAGTGCACATTTCTTTTTTTTGTTTTGTTTGTTTTTTTTCATTTATTTTTATTAGTTGGAGGCTAATTACTTCACAACATTGCAGTGGGTTTTGTCATACATTGACATGAATCAGCCATGGAGTTACATGTATTCCCCATCCCGATCTCCCCTCCCACCTCCCTCTCCACCAGATTTGCACATTTCATTTCTATTTGACAGCACTGTGCTAGACAATAGGCACTGTGAATACAAATATAACTAACTCAGGGTTCCTGCACTCAAGGAGCAGCTAGAAATTGAGAGTAATTGTAATATAATGCAATAAGCACTCCTATGGTATTTCCAGTGGTCATGTATGGATGTGAGAGTTGCACTGTGAAGAAAGCTGAGCCCCGAAGAATTGATGCTTTTAAACTGTGTTGTTGGAGAAGACGCTTGAGAGTCCCTCGGACTGCAAGGAGATCCAACCAGTCCATCCTAAAGGAGATCAGTCCTGGGTGTTCATTGGAAGGACTGATGCTGAAGCTGAAACTCCAATACTTTGGCCACCTCATGCGAAGAGTTGATTCATTGGAAAAGACCCTGATGCTGGGAGGGGTTGGGGGCAGGAGGAGAAGGGGACGACAGAGGATGAGATGGCTGGATGGCATCACCGACTCCATGGACATGAGCTTGGGTAAACTCTGGGAGTTGGTGATGGACAGGGAGGCCTGGCGTGCTGCGATTCATGGGGTCGCAAAGAGTCAGACACGACTGAACAACTGAACTGACTGACTGACAGCAGTAGAAAACTCAGAAGGGTAATCTACAAAGAGAGAAACAGAGAAAATATCGTGAAGCGCAGTGCAGAAAGAAGTCTAACTCTAAGAGAAAAATTGATTCTAAGGAAAGGCATTTCATGAGGTTCTTTGCAGATGATTTGAGTGATGCTAACAGAGTTTCCAAAGCCCCTTGAATACCAGTGGAATTTAGACATAGTAGTGATATCTCAAGTGCACATAGTTCTGCCCAACTGAAGCAATTCTGTGGGACTGGATCATTGAAAGAGTTCCTGTGACTTTGCAGGATATACTTAGGTAATTTTTAAAAAGAAGTATGTATGTAGTACAGCAGAGATAAAAAAAAGTGCAGGCATCCAGAGAGAGCTGAGTCTTCTGGGTACAGCTCCCAGGGCCCTTTCTTAGGCTATGGACTACGAACTACCAAGACAGGAGCAAGATGCAGCAATCTCAGGGATGCAGAGGAACAGGTCTACCCAGGGGTCTTTTATCCTCTGCACTAGGTAACTAAAACCAGTCTATGCAGCTGGTTAACCAAGTGTATCACTGTCTATCCTTATCTAGGCCAATGAGCCACACTTCCAGGCTTCCCTGGACTAAGCATCAGTTCAGTCCAGTTCACTCAGTTTTGTCTGACTTTTTGAGACACCATGAATCGCAGCATGCCAGGCCTCCCTGTCCATCACCAACTCCTGGAATTAACCCAAACTCAAGTTCATCGAGTTGGTGATGCCATCCAGCCATCTCATCCTCTGTCGTCCCCTTCTCCTCCTGACCCCAACCCCTCCCAACATCAGGGTCTTTTCCAAAGAGTTAACTCTTCACATGAGGTGGCCAAAGTATTGGAGTTTCAGCTTCAGCATCAGTCCTTCCAAGGAACACCCAGGACTGATCTCCTTCAGGATGGACTGGTTGGATCTCTTTGCAGTCCAAGGGACTCTCAAGAGTCTTCTCCAACACCACAGTTCAAAAGCATCAATTTTTCAGCACTCAGCTTTCTTCACAGTCCAACTGTCACATCCATATATGACCACTGGAAAAACCATAGCCTTGACTAGACGGACCTTTGTTGGCAAAGTAATGTCTCTGCTTTTAAATATGCTATCTAGGTTGGTCATAACTTTCCTTCCAAGGAGTAAGCATCTTTTAATTTCATGGCTGCAATCACCATCTGCAGTGATTTTTGGAGCCCCCCAAAATAAAGTCTGACACTGTTTCCACTGTTTCCCCATCTATTTCCCATGAAGTGATGGGACGAGATGCCATGATCTTAGTTTTCTGAATGTTCAGCTTTAAGCCAACTTTTTCACTCTCCTCTTTCACTTTCATTAGGCTTTTTAGTTTCTCTTCACTCTCTGCCATAAGGGTGGTGTCATCTGCATATCTGAGGTTATTGATATTTCTCCCGGCAATCTTGATTCCAGCTTGTGCAATCTCCAGCCCAGCGTTTCCCATGATGTACTCTGCATATAAGTTAAATAAACGGGATGACCATATACAGCCTTGATGTACTCCATTTCCTATTTGGAACCAGTCTATTGTTCCATGTCCATAAGCATAGAGTTACTCCAATTACACAGAAAGTTCTTGTGTCCATTTAGCCTTCCATCCCCAAAGAATAAAGAACGTAGGATTTCATTTAGGAAAAGACTCTTAGGTAGCCTCTAAGATTGTCCATAGTGATCCCTCCACCTTCTTTAAAAAAAAAAAAAAAATTATTTATTTGCCTGTATCAGGTCTTAGTTGTGGCATGGATGATCTTTCATTGAGGTGCACAGACTCTCTAGATGTGGCACATGGACTCTTTACATATTAATACTTGAGGTGTTGCAGGAAAGTGGACCCTTCCAGGGCCCAAATAGGGCTCTTGTCTAACACTCAGAAATGAATTGTCTGAGGAGACATATGTGCTGACAAAGCAAGAGATTTTATTGGGAAGGAGTGCTCAGGCGGAGAGCAGGAGGGTGAGGGAACCCAGGAGAACTGCTCTGCCATGTGGCTCGCAGTCTCAGGTTTTATGGTGATGGGAGTAGTTTCCGGGTTGTCTTTGGCCAATCCTTCTGACTCGGAGTCCTTCCTGGTGGTGCATGCATTCCTCAGCCAAGATGGATGCCAGTGAGCAGGATTCTGGGAGGTGGTTGGACACGTGTGTCCTTTTGACCTTTCCCAAACTCTTCTGGTTGGTGGTGGTTTACTAGTTCCTAGTTACTTACGAGGACCTCCTGTCATAAAGTAACTCATGAAAATGGTTACTATGGTGCCTGGCCAGGGTGGGCAGTTTCAGTCAGTGTGCTTTCCCTAACAGTGGCACTTGGCATGCAGGATCTTAGTTCCCTGACCAGGGATCAAACCTGCATCCCTTGCATTGCAAAGGCAGATTTTTAACCATTGGGCTTCCAGGGAAGTCGCCCTTATTTATACCCTTGGATAGCCCCCTCACCTTGAGTGCACCTTGGATCTTGGCAACCTACTCCTAACACATAAAACAGCAAAAATGATAGGATGTCACTTCTGAGAATAAGTTACAAAAAGATTATGACTTTCATCCTGCCTGCTCTTTCTCACATCCATGTTCTATTGTTTTGACAAAAGTTAGCTGCCATTTTGTGTTGCCAGAGAAGAGTCAATTCTGAATCCATGTTGGAACTGTTTCTTTGACTTGCTTTATATTGTTTTTCTTATTATAATCATGCATAATGGCTTGCCTCAGAGGACCCTGCGCCAAGAAGAGATGGCAAGAATACACAGAAGAACTAGACAAAAAAGATCTAATGACACAAATAATCACAGTGGTGTGCTCACTCACCTAGAGCCAGACATCCTGGAGTGCAAAGTCAAGTGGGCCTTAGGAAGCATCCCTAAAAACAAAACTAATGGAGGTGATGGAATTCCAGCTGAACTATTTCAAATCCTAAAATATGATGCTGTGAAAGTGCTACACTCAATATGCCAGCAAATATGGAAAACTCAGCAGTGGCCACAGGACTGGAAAAGGTCAGTTTTCATTCCACTCCCAAAGAAAGGCAATGCCAAAGAATGTTCAAACTACTGAACAATTGCACTCATTTCACATGCTAGCAAAGTAATGCTCAAAATTCTCCAAACAAGGCTTCAATATTACATGAACTGAGAATTCCAGCTCTTCAAGCTGGGTTTAGAAAAAGCAGAGGAACCAATATCAAATTGCCAACATCCATTGAGTCATAGAAAAAGCAAGAGAATTCCAGAAAAACATCTACTTCTGCTTCATTGACTATGCTAAAGCCTTTGACTCTGTGGATTACAGCAAACTGTAGAAAATTCTTGAAGAGATGGGAATATCAGACCACCTTACCTGCCTCCTGAGAAATCTGTATGCAGGTCAAGAAGCAACACTTAGAACTGGATATGAAACAATAGACTGGTTCCAAATTGGGAAAGGAGTACGTCAAGGCTGTATATTGTTATCCTGCTTATTTAACTTATATGCAGAGTACATCATGCAAAATGATGGGCTGGATGAAGCACAATCTGGGATCAAGATTGCCAGGAGAAATATCGATAACCTCAGATATGCAGATGACATCACCCTAATGGCAGAAAGCGAAGAGGAGCTAAAGAACCTCTGAATGAAAGTGTAGGAGGAGAGTGAATAAGCTGGCTTCAAACTCAGCATTCAAAAAACAAAGATCATGGCTTCTGGTCCCATCACTTCATGGCAAATGGATGGGGAAAAAATGGAAACAATGAGGAACTTTATTTTGGGGGGTCTCCAAAATCACTGCAGATGGTGACTATAGCCATGAAATTAAAAGACACTTACTCGTTGCAAGAAAAGCTATGACAAACCTAGACAGCATATTAAAAAGCAGAGACATTTACTTTGCCAACAAAGTTTCATTTAGCCAGTGCTATGGTTTTTCCTGTAGTCATGTATGGACAGGAAAGTTGGACCATAACATAGGCTAAACACTGAAGAATTGATGCTTTTGAGCTGTGGTATTGGAGAAGACTCTTGAGAGTCCCTTGGACTGCAAGGAGATCAAACCAGTCAATTCTAAAGGAAATTAACCCTGAATATTCCTTAGAAGGACTGATGCTGAAGTTTCAATACTTTGGCTGCCTGATGTGAAGAGATGGCTCATTGTAAAAAACCATGATGCTGGGAAAGATTTAAGGCAAAGAAGAGGGCAGCAGAGAATGAGATGGTTAGATAGCATCACTGACTCAACAGACATGAATTTGAGTGAACTCTGGGAGATAGTGAAGGACAGGGAAGTCTGGCATGCTTCGGTCCATGGGGTTGCAAAGAGCTGGACATGACTGAGAGACTGAAACATCAATGCTTCACTGTTAAATTAAAGTGACTTTGTTTAGCTAACAGAGAGATATTCTAACCCTGCCCACCTGAATGGCTGCAAGAAAGAAAAGATGAAAACATCCCTTCCAGAAGCTGGTCATTCCCAGAGGTGTTTTGCAAGACTGATGGCCCTTTTCATTTTACTTCCTCATTGTCTCTCTCTCTCTCTATTCTGCCTTCGACTTTAGCTCTTCAACACTTCTCTCTGTGGTTCTATAAAAAACCTGGCATCCAGGCTCCGATAAGATGGCTATTTGGTGGCTCAGCTGGTAAAGAATCCACCTGCAATGCAGGAGACCCGGGTTCAATCCCTGGGTTGGGAAGATCCCCTGGAGAAGGGAAAGGCTACCCACTCCAGTGTCCTGACCTGGAGGATTCCATGTAGTTAATAGTTATAGTCCATGGGGTTGCAAAGAGTCAGGCATGACTGAGTGACTTTCACTTTCATTTTTAGACATTAGTGTGCCATCTCCTTGGTCAGATGGCTTTCTGAATAAAGTCATATTCTTTGCCTCATTAGCTCATCTCTTGGAATTATTTTCCTGTTGTGTGGCAAGCAAAGTGAGCTTGGACTTGGTAACTGTTGTAGAGAATGAAGAGACCTGCATGGCAAAGAACTGAAAGAGGTTCCAGGCCAATGCCTATAAGGAACTGAGGCTCTCAGCCAATCTAACAGCTTGAGAAGCCTGAATCCTGCCAAAAATCACATGAATGAACTTAGAAGTGGATCTTTTCAGTCAAGCCTTCAGGTGAGACTACAAGCTCAGCCAACACTTGACTGCAGCCTTATGACAGACCTTGAGGAGCACCCAGTTATGCCACTTCCAGACCTCTTACCCACAGAACTGTGGCATAGTAAATGCTTATTGTTTTGAGCCCTGCACAATGACAATAATGTATGCTAGGATCTAACAATGAACTGATAGTACATTCCAAATATCCAAAGTTGGTAGGTTGTACTGAGTCATAAATGAAGAAAGAGAGGCAGGAAGCAAAGTTAAGGTCACACTGACACAGGAAAAGGTTAAGGCAGAAAAACACAAGGCCATAGAAATTTTAAGTGCAAAGCCAAATACAGGTGGAAACTGAAGGACAGTCTGAGTACTATGGTAGAATTATTTAGAAGGCATATTCTGGCCAATTCAGTTCAGTTCAGTTCAGTGGCTCAGTCGTGTCTGACTCTTTGCGACACCATGAGTCGCAGCGTGCCAGGCCTCCCTGTCCATCACCAACTCCCGGAGTCCACCCAAACCCATGTCCATCGAGTCAGTGATGTCATCCAGCCATCTCATGCTCTGTCGTCCCCTTCTCCTCCTACCCCCAATCCCTCTCAGCATTAGGATCTTTTCCAATGAGTCAGCTCTTCGCATGAGGTGGCCAAAGTATTGGAGTTTCAGCTTCAACATCAGTCCCTCCAATGAACACCCAGGACTGACCTCCTTAGGAGGGACTGGTTGGATCTCCTTGCAGTCCAAGGGACTCTCAAGAGTCTTCTCCAACACCACAGTTCAAAAGCATCTTCGGGGCTCAGCTTTCTTCATCGTCCAACTCTCACATCCATACATGACTACGGGAAAAACCATAGCCTTGACTAGATGGACCTTTGTTGGCAAAGTAATGTCTCTGCTTTTAAATATGCTATCCAGGTTGGTCACAACTTTCCTTCCAAGGAGTAAGCGTCTTTTAATTTCATGGCTGCAATCACCATCTGCAGTGGTTTTGGAGCCCCCAAAAATAAAGTCTGACACTGTTTCCCCATCTATTTCCCATGAAGTGATGGGACCAGAAGCCACGATCTTAGTTTTCTGAATGTTCAGCTTTAAGCCAACTTTTTCACTCTTAATTAGTCCCGTACTTATATTCATAGGCTTATATTATAGGGTTTCCCTGGTGGCTCAGAGGTTAAAGTGTCTGCCTGCACTGTGGGAAACCTGAGTTCGATCCCTGGGTAGGGAAGATCCCCTGGAGAAGAAAACGGCAACCCACTCCAGTATTCTTGCCTGGAGAATCCCATGGACAGAGGAGCCTGGTGGGCTACAGTCCATGGGGTCGCAAAGGGTCGGACGCGACTGAGCAACTTCACTTTCACTTTCACTTTATATTCATGGAGAAAGGGTAAGTGATGATGATATTCACCATGGAACAGAAATGCTTCTTGGTAACTGTAGGCAATTGTTGATTTTAGTATTTGGGGTCAAATTAGAAGATTTTTGATGGTTATATTCTTAGATGTTATTTTATTAGCTTAAAAGCTGTTTAATCTTAAATTAATTTTCTATAGTTCATTTTTCTCATATGTATAAACAAAGACAATGTAACTTCCTGGTTTACGGTGAATATTAACTTTTCATTAATGAGAGACAATGAGTATGGGTTAATTAATAAACAGTGCACTTGAATCTGACCAGAAAAATTAACTATCCATACATTTTGTTTTCTCTGATATTCTTTGAAACATCTAAAAAGAACTGAGAGATTTCCTTGATGGTTCAGTGGTTAAGACTCCAGGCTCCCAATGGAGGGGGCATGGGTCAATCCCTGGATGTGGAAATAAAATACTGCAAGAGGTACGGCACAGCCAAAAAAAAAAAAAAAACAAAAAAAAAACTACAATCTGAAAGTGTTAAGGAACACAGGTTCATGTGCTTCCTGCACAGTAAGGCCAAACAAACCAAAACATTGAAGTTGGGAGCTAAGAAAGATTTATTGCAAGGTCATCCAAAAAGATGAGTGGCTCCTGCTCCAAAAAACCCAAACTCCCACAAGGGTTTCAGCAAAGCAATTTTGAAGGCAAGTGAGGCAGGGGTGAGGTTGGTTGTTGCAGACTTCTTGGTGCAGGAATTCTTTGTTCTTGCAGGGGTCCAGGAAGGTCAGTTCATGAAGTTTCCATAAATCTCCAAAAGACAATGTTATTCTCTGTTTTGCAAACTTTTACCTCTATATGAATGGAATCTTAAAGATCACAGCCTTGAGAATAAGATGTCCTGTATATTTCAGGCTGTACACAACATTATTAACTCAAAGCAAAAGCAATAGAAAATAAAAGTTAAAGTAAAAAAAAAAAACGAAACAAAACAGATATGATATGGAGTCAGATTTGTTCTCTATAACAAAAGGCCTGGGGTTTCCTTGGTAACTTAGCAGAAAAGAATCTGCCTGCATTGCAGAAGCCAAAGAAGACAGGGGTTCGATCCCTGGGTGAGGCAGACACGCTGGAGGAGGGCGTGGCAACCCACTCCAGTGTTCTTGCCTGGAGAATCCTGTGGGCATAGGAGCCTGGTGGGCTACAGTCCATAGGGTCGCAATGAACAGGACATGACTGAAGCGACTTAGCATGCACACACGCATAACAAAAGGCCTAGTGAAAATCTAGAAAACTTTCTACTATTTTTCATCATAATTCATTTTCCATTGTTCAGTGAATACAATCTTAATTCATAGTATTATTATTATTTTAATTATGAAAATATTCCCACCACCAAGTCTTTAAAACATTCATAATCTCACCTTTCTTTTTATGATCTGAAGGTTTTTACTTATTTATTTTTATTGAAGTATAGTTGATTTGATGCTTTTCAACTGTGATGTTGGAGAAGACTCTTGAGAGTGCCTTCGACTCCAAGGAGATTCAACCAGTCGATCCTAAAGGAAATCAGGCCAGAATATTCATTGGAAAGACCAATGCTGAAGCTGAAACTCCAGTACTTTGGCCACCTGATGGAAAGAACTGATTCATTGGAAGAGACCCTGATGCTGGGAAAGATTGAAGGCAGAAGGAGAAAGGGAAGACAGAGGATGAAATGATTAGATGGCATCACTGACTCAATGGACATGCATTTGAGCAGGCTCCTGGAGTTGGTGATGGACAGGGAGGCCTGGCGTGCTACAGTCCATGGGGTCTCAAAGAGTCAGACACAACTGAGCAACTGAACTGAACTGATAGTTGATTTACTACGTTGTGTTAATTTCAGGTGTTACAGCAAAGTGATTTAGTCATATATATATATATATTGACATATATATTTTTGCCAGATTTTTTTCCCATTACAGGATTCCCTGATAGCTCAGCAGGTAAAGAATCTGCCTGCAATGCAGGGGACCCAGGTTCAATTCCTGGGTTGGGAAGATCTGCTGGAGAAGGGATAGGCTACCCACTCCAGTGTCCTTGAGCTTCCCTGGTGGCTCAGCTGGTAAAGAATCCACGTGCAATGTGAGAAACCTGGGTTCAATGCCTGGGTTGGGAAGATCCCCTGGAGAAGGGAAAGGCTACCCACCCCAGTATTCTGGCCTGGAGAATTCCATGGGCTTATAGTCCATGGGGTTGCAAAGGGTCAGACACGACTAAGCAACTTTCACTTTCACTAAAGTGATATCACATGATGTTTGCCTTTTTCTGTCTGATCTACTTCACTTAATATGATAAACTCTAGGTCCATCCATATTGTGGCAGATGGAATTATTTCATTCTTTTTAATGGCTGAGTAACATTCTATTGCATATACATGCTATCCATATCTTCTTCACCCATTCATCTGTCAACAGGCATTCAGGTTGCTTTCATGTCTTGGCTATTGTAAGTAGTGCTGAGGAGGTTGTCTGAGGAGGCCTTACAGAGAGTTGAGAAAAGAGAAGGAAAAGACATTAGAGGAAAGGAAAGATATACCCACCTGAATGCAGAGTTCCAAAGAATAGCAAGGAGAGATAAAGCCTTCTTAAGGGAGCAATGCAAAGATAGAGGAAAACAATAGAATGGGAAAGATTAGCCATTTCTTCAAGAAAATTAAATATGAAGGAAACATTTCATGTAAAGATAGGCACAATAATGGACAGAAATGGTATGGACCTAGCAGAAGCAGAAGATACTAAGAAGAGGTGGCAACAATATACAGAAGAACTGTACAAAAAATCTTAATGACCCTGATAACCACAACGGTGTGATCACTCACCTAGAGCCAGACATCCTGGAGTGTGAAGTCAAAGGGGGGGTCCTAGGAAACATCACTACAAACAAAGTTAGTGGAGGTGATGGAATTCTAGCTGAGTTATTTCAAATCCCAGAAGTTAAAGTGCTACACTCAATATTTCAGCAGACTTGGAAAGCTCAGCAATGACTACAGGACTGGAAAAGGTCAGTTTTCATTCCAATCTCAGAGAAAGGCAGTGCCAAAGAATGTGCAAACTACTCTACCGTTGTGTTCATTTCACGTGCTTGTAAGGTAATGCTCAAAATCCTTCAAGGTAGGCTTTAGCAGTACGTGAATGAAAAACTTACAGATGTACAGCTGGGTTTGGAAAAGGCAGAGGAACCAGAGATCAAATTGCCAACATTTTTTGGATCATAGAGAAAACAAAGGAATTCCAGAAAAACATCTACTTCTACTTCATTGTCTATGGTAAAGCCTTTGATGTGTGGAATCACAACAAACTACGGAAAATTCTTGAAGAGATGGGAATATCAGACCACCTTACCTGCCTCCTGAGAAACTTGTATGCAGGTCAAGGAGCAACAGTTAGGATGGGACATGGAACAATGAACTGGTTCAAAATTGGGAAAGGAGTATGTCAAGGCTGTATATTGTCATCCTGTTTATTTAACGTATATGTAGAGTACATCATGTGAAATGCCAGGCTGGATGAAGCTCAAGCTGGAATCAAGATTGCCGGGAAAAATATCAATAACCTCAGATATGCAGATAACACCACCCTAATGGCAGAAAATGAAGAGGAACTAAAGAGCCTTTCCATGAAGGTGGAAAAGGAGAGTGGAAAAAAAAAATTGGCTTAAAACTCAACATTCAAAAAACTAAGATCATGACATCCAGTCCCATCATTTCATGGCAAATAGATGGGGGGAAAATGGAAACAGTGAAGGGCTTTGTTTTCTTGGGCTTCAAAATCACTGTGGACAGTGATGCACCCATGAAATTAAAAGACAGTTGTTCCTTGGAAGAAGAGCTATAACAAATCAATACAGCATATTAAAAAGCAGACATTACTTTGCTGACAAAGGTCTGCATAGTCAAAGCTATGTAGTCATGTACAGATGTGAGGGTTGAACCATAAAGAAGGCTGAGCCCTGAAGAACTGATGCTTTCAAATTGTGGTGCTGGAGAAGACTCTTGAGAGTCCCTTGGACAGCAAAGAGATCAAACCAATCACAAAGGAAATCAACCCTGAATACTTTTTGGAAAGGCTGATGCTGAAGTTGAAGCTATGATATTTTGGCCACCTGATGTGAAAAGCCACCTCATTGGAAAAGATCCTGATGCTGGGAAAGATTGAGGGCAGGAGGAGAAGAGTCAACAGAGGATGAGATAGTTGGATGGTATCACTGACTCAAAGGACATGACTTTGAGCAAGCTCCAGGAGATGGTGAAGGACAGGAAAGCCTTTTGTGCTGTAGTCCATGGGGTTGCAGAGTCGGACACAGCTGAACGACTGAACAACAGTAACAGGAACATTAAGATGCATGTGTCTTTTCAAATTAGCGTTTTTGTGTTTCCTGGATATATACCTAGGAGTGGGATTGCTGGATCACACGGTGACTCTGTTTTTAGTTTTCGGAGGAACCTCTATGCTGTTGTCTTTGTTGTCTGCACCAATTTATTAATATATTCCCACTAACAGTGGGCTTCCTGGTGGTTCAGACGGTAAAGCATCTGTCTGCAATGCTGGAGACCAGGGTTCGATCTCTGGGTCAGGAAGATCCCCTGGAGAAGGAAATGGCAACCCACTCCAATACTCTTGCCTGGAAAACCCCATGGACAGAGGAGCCTGGTAGGCTACAGTCCATGGGGTCACAAAGAGTCAGACACGACTGAGCGACTTTACTTTAAACGGTGTGGGAGGATTCCCTTTTCTGTATACCCTCTCCAGACATCTTTTCATGTGCCCGTTGGCCATCTGTTTATCTTCTTTGGAGAAGTGTCTATTTAGATCTTCTGCCCATTTTTTGATTGGGTTGTTTGCTTTCTTTATATTGAGCTGTATGGGCTGTTTGTGTATTTTGGAAATTAATCACTTGTCAGTTGCATCATTTGCAAATATTTTCTCCCATTCTGGAGGGCCTGTTTTCATTTTATTTATGGTTTCCTTTGCTGTGCAAAAGCTTTTAAGTTGAATTAGGTCCATTTGTTTATTTTTGCTTTTATTTCCATTATTATAGGAGACAGAGTCAAAAAAATATTATTGCAATTTACGTCAAAGAATTTTCTACCTATATTTTCTTCCAGGAGTTTTATAGTTCACATTTAGGTCTTTAATCCATTCTATTTTTATATGTGGTGATAGAGAATGTGCTATTCTCATTCTTTTACATGTAGCTGACCTTTTCCCCTACAACCACTTATCTAAAAGACTTTCTTTTCTCTATTGTATATTCTTGCCTCCCACCACGTACTGAATTAGTACATCCATCACCTCAAATATTTGTCTTCTTTTTTGTTAAACCATTTAAATGCTACTCTTTTAGCAAATTTCAATTATATAATACAATTTCAATTACTGTTTAATGTAGTGTTATCAACATAGTCACCATGTTTTACATTAGATCTTCTATCTTATCTATTTTATAGCTGAAAGTTTGTGTTTTTATCAAATTTTCCCTATCCCTCCTCCTCCCAGTCCCTGGTAAAACTTATCTACTCTGTTTCTATGAATCTACCTTTTTTTTTTGTTTAGATTTTGCATATAAGTGATACTATGCCAAATGTGTCTTTCCTCTGTCTTTCATGTTTCACTTAATATAATACTGCCATGTTTCATCCAAGTTGTTGCAAATGAGAGGATTTTCTTCTTCCTCCTAGCTGAATAATGTTCCATGTAAGTATCTTCTTTATACATTCATCTGTTGGACACAAGTAATTTCCGTATTTTGGCTGTTGTGAATAATGCTGCAATGAACATGCAAGTGCAGATATCTCTTAGATATTCTGTTTTCATTACCTTTGAATATATAGCCAAAAGTCAGGTTACCGGATGATGTTGTAGTTCTATTTTTTTATTTTTGAGAAACCTCCATACTGTTTCTATAGGGACTATACCCTATACATTCCCACTGACAGGGCACAGTGGTTCCCTTTTCCCTCTATCCTTGCCAACACTTGTCATCTCTGGTCTTCTTGATGATAGCCATTCTAATAGACATGAAGTGATAGATATCTCATTGTCATTTTGACTTGCAACAGGGAAATCCCCAATGATTAGTGATGCTGAGCACCTTTTCATGCACTTGTTGGCCATTTGTGTGTATCCTTTGGAAAAATCTCTATTCATATCCTCTATTCATTTTAAAATTCAATTAATAAATATATAATGATTTTATAAATAAATCCCAGTTCATTGAAAAATGTAAATGCACATTGTTTCCATACTCCTTTTCTTTGACCCAGATCAAAGTTTTTCTAAATTTCTCTTTACAGTTAATGTCTGTGTAGCATGATGGGATGAGGTCCAGATTCCAATTCTTATGTCTAGTCCAATATAAAGTTTTCAGGCAGCCTGTGTCAAAATCCAGAAACTGTTAAAAATAAAACCAAATCAATAAAGCTGTATCCAGTAAGAGTTTATTGTGCATAGAAGAATAGTTTTAAAACTGGGAGTTTTCAAGTGAATGGTGGCATTAAGCACAGAGACATGTTATAGGATGGCTTATATATTGAAAACACAAAAACTATTTAATCTTTATAATCATTGGTTATAGTAGTGGGGTTTTTCCAAATGACAAGGGATTGGTTAAAAGTGATCTTCATATGCCATTTTAGGCAACCTAAAACAATTTAGATCAATTTAGGTTTAGTTTATGATTTTCAGGGGCATTTACAATCCAAGTTAAGTTTCGCTTACTCTGCAGAATAAGCTATACTAGGTTTTTGCTTATGTGGCTTAACTGGTTCTGTCTGCTCAGGAAATTTTCAAGTGTGATCTCAATTTTGTATTTTAACACCTTTATTCTTGTTCACTCCAGAAATTAACTTAAATGCTTTCTCTTAAACAATGAGCAATTAAGGAAGGATACAAAACACCTGCCCACCAAAAGCATAAGCAGACAAGTTCAAAATTAAAAGTTAAATTTGAACCATGTGATGCTGAAGCAAAATCATCTCATACAGCATCTCATCCAACCTTCATTTAAGGATGAAACTTTTAGTTAAAGAAAGAGCCTGAATGAGAACTCAAGTTGCCTCATTATACTCATTGGTCATTGAATTACCATATATTTATTAAGCACAACATTGTGCCAAACACTAGTGAGTGCTCATTAGACAAAAAGAATAAGATAGATAAGGTTTCAGCCCTTGCCAAGCTTACAATCCAGTGGGAAACAACTACAAAAATTGAATAAGGAAACTGTATCATAATAAATTGCATTAAATGCTATAAAGATAAAACTAAGACTGCTTTATAAAAGAAAAAAAGAGGGGGAATAACTAAAACAGATCAGATGGCTAAGTTTCTCTTAAAAGAGATAACATTTAAGTAGAAAACTAAAGGATGCTAGAGAGCCTACTATGGTTGTTTCAGGGAAAATCTTCAGGAAGAGGGAAGACCATGTGAAAGCCCGGGATAGGAAAGAACCTGTGTATTCCAGAACTAGAGAAAATGCCTGGATATTAGGAGCTCAGTGAGTAAAGGGTGCAGCTTGTTTTGTCTTTAGCATCCTTAAAAAAAAACAAAAAAACAAAAAAAAACTTGTGCTGCAACCCAGTAAGTAAAATACTTGAGAATACCCTCTTTTCTGGGGCTTCCCTGGTGGCTCAGTGGTAAGGAATCTGCCTGCCAATGCAGGAGATGTGGGTTTGATCCCTGGGTCAGGAAGATCCCCTGGAGAAGGAAATGGCAACCCACTCCAATATTTTTGCCTGGGAAATCCCATGGACAGAAAGCCTGGTGGGCTACAGTCAATAGTGTCACAAAGAGTCCAGTGTGACAAAGCAACAGCTTCTATGATGGAAAAGCTGAGCAGAATCCAACCTAAATGAATGCATTAGCATGTGAAGGGACCAGAACTATACCTGACTCATAATAGGTACTCAACAAATGTTGGCTTCAAAAAAGACAATAATAAGAAGCCTTATTCTTCCTCCCTCAACTTTCCAGGTGTCCCCTCAGGAGATTCAGAGAAATACCTCAGCTTCCAAAGAACAGAACTTGATAATCACTGCACTGTTGCTGCTGCTTCACAGAGGAATATGAATTTCTGAAACTATTGCTCCTAAAATCAACTAAATACAAGGGGTATGAAGGAACCTTGATTAATGAGAAATTCTGATTAAAAGTTGCCTATGGGTCTTGATTTATGGAGAATCTTGAACAACACATAATGGTAAGAGAGAAGGAGCAGTGTGAAGAATCTCAGATAAGGCCCAACTGGTGCAGTAAACAAAGTAAAAATGAGAGCAACCAAGAAAAGATAGATAGATGGCAAAATGCATCTGGTCCAGTGCTTTTCAAACATTCAGGCATGAGGATCACCTGAAAAAGCAAAAACAGCCCCAGAGCTTCTGATTTAGCAGATCCGAGCTGGGTCTTGAGAATTTTTACTTCTAACAAATTCCTAGATGATGCTGGTACTGCTAGCCTAGGGACCGCACTTTGAGAACCACTGGTCTAGATCCTAGAAACCTGAAAAAATTAAAAAGAAGCAAATGGAGGGACAGGTCATACTCAACTATGAGGTCCTTTTGACTGAATCTCACATAGTTACAGGTGGGTAAGGGTCAGCCACTCACGTGCACTCTCCCTACCAGGTTACAGTGAAAGCATGTCTGTGAAGCCCTGCTCAGTAAATTCAATATACTCTCTGTCACTTTAGATGCTCAGAGCACACTTAGCCAACAAGTTCTTTCAGTTAATCAAGATAAGAGTCAGGCTCACAGACCCCAGATCCTCTGAGCTGATGGCTGGATGCAGGTTGTTTAGGGATCAAGATTTGGGTGCTGTCCTTTAGGTCCACAGGCTTCCAGAGCTCTGTTCACGAAAGCATGGGAACATTCCTAAAATATTTCAGCCAATCCACTTTTCTTGAATATCACTAATTACACTAATAAAAATCAATTTTTAAAACTCACTATGATAATTTGTAAAGATGCTGGGCTTTTAGAAGCAGAGAACTCAAGTTTATAGTGCCAACTTCTAGATTATAGCCTTCCTAGTAAAATGCTAGATACCCCCATTGGTGCGCTACCCTATAGGACACTTACTCTGCTTATCCTAATGTGTTTGATGACAATTACTTTGTAAGGGTCACAAGACATTGTAAGGCGAGCACGAGAAAAAGAGAGCGAGCCGGGCAGTCAGGCAGAGAAAGATTTACTACAGGAAGAAAAAAAGTGAGTAGCTTTAGAGAGAAATCAGTGCTCCCCCTTTTACAGCCAATCTTTCTTATACCCTAGTGATGGGAAATTGTGCCCTGAAGGAAAGGACCCTTAGCTTATCTTTAGTTTGCTGCTGGGGTCTTGTGATCACATAGTCGGAGGGGTCTCATGGTCGGGTGGTCTTGTAGTCTTGAGAAACTGGCACCAGCAGGGAAAACCAGGATGTCTCCTTAAGGAAAAACCAGGATGCCACCAGGGCAATGTGGCCACTGTGACTTCATCCCTTGTTTGTCGGATCATCACAATGGGCCATAATTTTAACAATACACTATGAGTCCGTTGCGGATCCTAATAGATACAGTAAAATTTCAAAAGTGAAAAATGATTTTTGATAAAGTTGAGGAAAGATAATATTCACAGATATAATGGAAAGTGGGGTATACTCTATTTTGGGGGGCCATGTGGCTCATGGAATCCTAGTTCCCTGACCAGAGATCAAACCTCCGAAGTGAAAGCACATAGTCCTCACCACTGGGCCACCAGGGAAGTCCCAGGGTATATTCTGATTTAGCTTAGCATGTTGTTGGTGGACTAAGAATGATCTGGGGAAGAGAAGATCTTAAAATTCTTTAAGTTCTGATTGCAACAGTGCCTGCGCCTGCTCTCCCTTCTTCCTTTCTCACCTTCCCAGCTCCTTCATGAGACACCTTCTTTAAATAACTTGTGCTGCAATGTGTCAGTGTGCTATTTATGGTGATTTATCCTGAGTCAGATAGAGTGGAGGACAGAGCACGAATCTGTGAGTAGGGAGGTTCACCACGTGTATTGTCTTCCAAACAGTACCATTTTGAGATTAAAAGGAGGTGTGAAAAATAATTTATGGATACTTCCAAGATTTTTGAAATATATGTGTATTGATCAACAAATTAGTTATATTATTTTGGTGGATCTATGAAAGAAAATTTAATTCCAAACTACTTTCAAAATAGTATTCTAAGAAATAAAAAATAAGATCTATCTGTATATGTTAGACCAGAAATTAAAAATTTATGTTGATTATACAAATATTAAAAATACATGAGCAAAATAATTATCTTAGGTACATATTCACATATCTTAATCAAGTTTTCTTCTATTTTTCAGCTTTATTGAGGAATAATAGATAAATAAAATTGCTCACATTTAAAGTACAATATGATGATTTGACATACATATATACTTTGTGAAATGATCACCACAATCAGTTTAACTAATACATCCATCCACTCATATAGCTATCTGTGTGTGTGTGTGTGTGTGTGTGTGGTAAAAATACTTAAGGTCTACTTGTGGCAAATTTCAAACACACAACAAAGTAATATTTACTACAATCACCATGTGGTACATTAGCTCCCCAGAACTTATCCTTCTGACAAATGAATCCTTTGACTAGCATTTCCCATCTTCCCACATCCACCTTTCCCCTCAACTCTCTGGCCCTGGTAAACATCATTCTGTTCTATTTATATGAATCAACTTAAAAAAAAAAAAAGGATTCCACAAATAAGCAGAATCACACAGTTTTTGTCTTTCATTGGCTAATTCCACTTAGCATTATGTCCTCTGGATTCATTCCTTTTTTGCAAATAGCAGAGTTTCCTTTCTTCTTCACTGTGTGTGTGTGTGTGAGAGAGAGAGAGAGAGATAAATCACATCTTTATCCACTCATCTGTTGACAGACACATAGTTTGTTTCCATATCTTGGCTACTGTGAGCAATGCTGCAACGAACATGGGAGTGCAGCTACCTCTTGCAGATGACGACTGTTTCTTTCAGATACAGGTATACCTCAAAGATATTGCGAATGCAGTTGCAGACCACTGAACTAAAAAGTTGCAATAAAGCGAATCCATGATTTTTATTTTGGTTTCCCAGTGTATATAAAAGTTATCTTTACACTATATTGTATACTCTTAAGTACACATGTCTTTAAAAACAATGGGCATACCTTAATTTAAAAATACTTTATTGCTAAAAAATGCCAACCATCATCCGAGTCTTCAGGAAGTCATAGTCACATTTGGACAAGTGGAGGGGCTTGCCCAAGTGTGATGATGGTTGCTGACTGATCAGGGTAGTAGCTGTGACAATTTCTTTTATTTATTTATTTATTTTACTCTTTTTTCCCCCCCATTTATTTTTATTAGTTGGAGGCTAATTACTTTACAATATTGTAGTGGATTTTGTCATACATTGACATGAATCAGTCATGGATTTACATGTATTCCCCATCCCGATCCCCCCTCCCACCTTCTTCTCCATTGGATTCCTCTGGGTCTTCCCAGAGCACCAGGCCCGAGCACTTGTCTCATGCATCCAGCCTGGGCTGGTGATCTGTTTCACCCTAGATAATATACATGTTTTGATGCTGTTCTCTCGAAACATCCCACCCTCGCCTTCTCCCACAGAGTCCAAAATTCTGTTCTGTACATCTGTGTCTCTTTTTCTGTTTTGCATATAGGGTTATTGTTACCATCTTTCTAAATTCCATATATATGCATTAGTATACTGTATTGGGCTTTATCTTTCTGGCTTACTTCACTCTCTATAATGGGCTCCAGTTTCATCCATCTCATTAGAATTGACCCAAATGTATTCTTTTTAATGGCTGAGTAATATTCCATTGTGTATATGTACCATAGCTTTCTTATCCATTCTTATGCTGATGGGCATCTAGGTTGCTTCCATGTCCTGGCTATTATAAACAGTGCTGCGATGAACATTGGGGTGCACGTGTCTCTTTCAGATCTGGTTTCCTCAGAGTGTATGCCCCGAAGTGGGATTGCTGGGTCATATGGCAGTTCTATTTCCAGTTTTTTAAGAAATCTCCACACTGTTCTCCATAGCGGCTATACTAGTTTACATTCCCACCAACAGTGTAAGAGGGTTCCCTTTTCTCCACACCCTCTCCAGCATTTATTGCTTGTAGACTTTTGGATAGCAGCCATCCTGACTGGTGTGTAATGGTACCTCATTGTGGTTTTGATTTGCATTTCTTTGATAATGAGTGATGTTGAGCATCTTTTCATGTGTTTGTTAGCCATCTGTATGTCTTCTTTGGAGAAATGTCTGTTTAGTTCTTTGGCCCATTTTTTGATTGGGTCATTTATTTTTCTGGAATTGAGCTGCAGGAGTTGCTTGTATATTTTTGAGATTAATCCTTTGTCTGTTGCTTCATTTGCTATTATTTTCTCCCAATCTGAGGGCTGTCTTTTCACCTTGCTTATAGTTTCCTTTGTTGTGCAAAAGCTTTTAAGTTTCATTAGGTCCCATTTGTTTATTTTTGCTTTTATTTCCAATATTCTGGGAGGTGGGTCATAGAGGACCCTGCTGTGATTTATGCCGGAGAGTGTTTTGCCTATGTTCTCCTCTAGGAGTTTCACAGTCTCTGGTCTTACATTTAGATCTTTAATCCATTTTGAGTTTATTTTTGTGTATGGTGTTAGAAAGTGTTCTAGTTTCATTCTTTTACAAGTGGTTGACCAGTTTTCCCAGCACCACTTGTTAAAGGGGTTGTCTTTTTTCCATTGTATATCCTTCCCTCCCTTGTCGAAGATAAGGTGTCCATAGGTTCGTGGATTTGTCTCTGGGCTTTCTATTCTGTTCCATTGATCTATATTTCTGTCTTTGTGCCAGTACCATACTGTCTTGATGACTGTGGCTTTGTAGTAGAGTCTGAAGTCAGGCAGGTTGATTCCTCCAGTTCCATTCTTCTTTCTCAAGATTACTTGGCTATTCGAGGTTTTTTGTATTTCCATACAAATTGTGAAATTCTTTGGTCTAGTTCTGTGAAGAATACCGTTGGTAGCTTGATAGGGATTGCATTGAATCTATAGATTGCTTTGGGTAGTATAGCCATTTTGACAATATTGATTCTTCCAATCCATGAACACGGTATATTTCTCCATCTGTTTGTGTCTTCTTTGATTTCTTTCATCAGTGTTTTATAGTTTTCTATGTATAGGTCTTTTGTTTCTTTAGGTAGATATACTCCTAAGTATTTTATTCTTTTTGTTGCAATGGTGAGTGGTATTGTTTCCTTAATTTCTCTTTCTGTTTTTTCATTGTTAGTGTATAGGAATGCAAGGGATTTCTCTGTGTTAATTTTATATCCTGCAACTTTACTATATTCATTGATTAGCTCTAGTAATTTTCTGGTAGAGTCTTTAGGGTTTTCTATGGAGAGGATCATGTCATCTGCAAACAACGAGAGTTTCACTTCTTCTTTTCCTATCTGGATTCCTTTTACTTCTTTTTCTACTCTGATATCTGTGGCTAAAACTCCAAAACTATGTTGAATAGTAGTGGTGAGAGTGGGCACCCTTGTCTTGTTCCTGATTTTAGGGGAAATGCTTTCAATTTTTCACCACTGAGGGTAATGCTCGCTGTGGATTTGTCATATATAGCTTTTATCATGTTGAGGCATGTTCCTTCTACTCCTGCTTTCTGGAGAGTTTTAATCATAAAAGGATGTTTAATTTTGTCAAAGGCTTTCTCTGCATCTATTGAGGTAATCATATGGTTTTTATCTTTCAATTTATTAATGTGGTGTATTACTTTGATTGATTTGCAGATATTAAAGAATCCTTGCATTCCTGGGATAAAGCCCATTTGGTCATGATGTATGATTTTTTTAAATATGTTGTTGGATTCTGTTTGCTAGAATTTTGTTAAGGATTTTTGCATCTATGTTCATCAGAGATATTGGCCTGTAGTTTTCTTTTTGTGTGGCATCTTTGTCTGGATTTTGAATTAGGGTGATGGTGGCCTCATAGAATGAGTTTGGAAGTTTACCTTCTTCTGCAATTTTCTGGAAGAGTTTGAGTAAGATAGGTGTTAGCTCTTCTCTAAATTTTTGGTAGAATTCAGCTGTGAAGCCATCTGTTCCTGGGCTTTTGTTTGCTGGAAGATTTCTGATTACAGTTTCGATTTCCTTGCTTGTGACGGGTCTGTTAAGATCTTCTATTTCTTTGTGGCTCAGTTTTGGAAAGTTATACTTTTCTAAGAATTTTTCCATTTCTTCCAAGTTGTCCATTTTATTGGCATAGAGCTGCTGGTAGTAGTCTCTTATGATCCTTTGTATTTCAGTGTTGTCTGTCGTAACCTCTCCATTTTCATTTCTGATTTTGTTAATTTGGTTCTTCTCCCTTTGTTTCTTAATGAGTCTTGCTAAGGGTTTGTCAATTTTGTTTATTTTTTCAAAAAACCAGCTTTTAGCTTTGTTGATTTTTGCTATGGTCTCTTTAGTTTCTTTTGCATTTATTTCTGCCCTAATTTTTAAGATTTCTTTCCTTCTACTAACCCTGGGATTCTTCATTTCTTCCTTCTCTAGTTGCTTTAGGTGTAGAATTAGGTTATTTATTTGACTTTTTTCTTGTTTCTTGAGGTAAGCCTGTAATGCTGACAATTTCTTCAAACAAGACAACAATGAAGTTTTCCACATTGATTGATTCTTCCTTTTATGAACAATTTCTCTATAGCATACAATGCTGTTAGATGACATGTTACTCACAGTAGAAATGCTTTCAAAATTGAAGTCAATTCTCTCAAAACCTGCCACTGCTTTATTAACTAAATATATGTACTGTTCCAAATTCTTTGTTGTCATTTCAATGGTCTTCACATCATCTTCACCAGGAAAGATTCTATCTCAAGAAACCACTTTCTTCATTCATAAGAAGTAACTCCTCATCCATTGGAGTTTTGTCACAAGTTGTAGCATTCAGCCACATCTTTAGGCTCCACTTCTAATTCTAGAATCTAGGATAGTGAATATTTTCCAGAAGGTTTTCAATTTACTTTGCCCAGATTCCATCAGAGGAATAACCATCTATGGTAAGTTATAGCATCATAAAATGTGCTTCTTAAATAATAAATTTGGAAAATTGAAATTACTCCGTGATCCATGGGTTGTAGAATGGCTGTTATGTTAGCAGACATGAAAACATTAATCTGGCTGTACATTTCCAGCACAGCTTTTGGATAATGAGCTCCATTTTATATGCCAGGAAGAATATTTGTGATTCATGGAAAGACGGCAAAATATCAATATTGATAGGAGTTTGGAGGCAAGTAATTCCAGCCCTCATGGATGACTTTCAGAGGTTTAAGACTTCAGTGAAGGAAGTAACTGTAGATGTAATGCAAATAGCAAAGGAATTAAAATTAGAGGTATTTTTAAACTGAGGTATGCACAATTTTTTTTAAGACATAATATGGTCATACACTTAATAGACTACAAGTATCAGTTTAGTTCAATTCAGCCTCTCAGTCATGTCCGACTCTTCGACCCCATGGGCAGCATCATGCCAGGACTCCCTATCCATCACCAGTTCCCAGAACTTGCTCAAACTCATATCCATCGAGTCGGTGATGCCATCCAACCATCTCATCCTCTGCCATCCCCTTTTCCTGCTTTCAATCTTTCCCAGAATCAGGGTCTTTTCCAATGAGTCAGTTCTTCGCATCAGCTGGCCAAAGTATTGGATTTTCAGCCTCAGCATCAGTCCTTCCAATGAATATTCAGGACTGATTTCCTTTAGGATTGACTAGTTTGATTTCCTTGCTGTCGAAGGGACTCTCAAGAATCTTCTCCAACACCACAGTTCAAAAGCATTAATTCTTCAGTGATCAGCTTTCTTCATGGTCCAACTCTCACATCCATACATGACTACTGGAAAAACCATAGCTTGACTAGACAGACCTTTGTTGGCAAAGCAATGTCTTTGCTTTTTAAGATGCTGTCTAGGTTGGTCATGGCTTTTCTTCCAAGGAGCAAGTGTCTTTTAATTTCATGGCTGCAGTCACCATCTGCAGTGATTTCGGAGCCCAAGAAAATACAGCCTGTCACTGTTTCCATTGTTTCCCCATCTTTTTGCCACGAAGTGTTGGGACTGCAAGCCATGATCTTAGTTTTTTGAATGCTGAGTTTTGTTTTTTTCTTTTTTCACTTTTTTTTTTTTCCATTTATTTTTATTAGTTGGAGGCTAACTACTTTACAATATTGTAGTGGTTTTTGTCATACATTGACATGAATCAGCCATGGATTTACATGTGTTCCCCATCCCGATCCCCCCTCCCACCTCCCTCTCCACCTGATCCCTCTGGGTCTGCCCAGTGCACCAGGCCCAAGCACTTGTCTCATGCATCCAACCTGGGCTGGTGATCTGTTTCATCCTAGATAATAAACATGTTTTGATGCAGTTCTCTCTAAACATCCCACCCTTGTCTTCTCCCACAAAGTCCAAAAGTCTGTTCTGTACATCTGTAAGCCAGCTTTTTCACTCTCCTCTTTCACTTTCATCAAGAGGCTCTTCAGTTCCTCTTCACTTTCTGCCATAAAGCTTGTATCATCTGCATATCGGAGGTTATTGATATTTCTCTGTGCAATCTTGATTCCAGCTTGTACTTTATCCAGCCTGGCAATTTGCATGATGTACTTTGCATATAAGTTAAATAAGCAGGGTGACAATATACAGTCCTGACGTACTCCTTTTCACTTTCACTTTATCAGTTGAAGAAGCAGTAAAATAATTTTATAGATAGGGGAGACATACAACATGAGCAAAGATGTTCCTACATGCCAGAGACTTATATGTTTATTTGGAGAAAGTGAGAAGTTTAATATGGCTGGCACACACACAAAAGCCATAATGTTGGAGCATGGGGTGAAAGTAAAAATAGTTTGTGAAAATAAAGACTAACTGAATGAGAACAAGCAAAAGTTATTCAGAGCTTGCTATAGCAAGGGAATCAGTCACCATCACTTGTGTTTGGCAGAGACTCCAAGGCAGGCAGATGAGTGGGAAAATTTTATAGTGGAAAAAAGAGAAGACTTTGGTTAGTAACTGCCAGCTTCCCTAATTTTTGCCGTGGATTCCGACTAGGAACCAACCAGAGAAAGCCAATTATGCTCTTCTAATCAATCACACAGGATGTTTCGTTTCTAGTTAGTTGGTCACCAGCTTTTCCATGCCAAAAACCTTTGATCATAACATACCTGGAGGCATCCCTTTTTCCACTATAAAGATTTCCCTCTACCTCTACCTGCCTTGTCTTTATTAAATTGCGAGTAATTGTGGCTGACTCCACAATAGCAAACTCTGCATAAAGAGCCTTTTCTTTTTCTCATTTGGGTGGTCTTTGTTTATTTCCACACAGTCAAGTTTAAGCTACTATATGGACCTTCTTAGATCTCCTCTTCAACTCTTGCCTCCTCCAATAATATAGTGAAGACGCTTAGTCATGTCCAACTCTTTGCGACCCCATGGACTGTAGCCTACCGGGCTCCTCTGTCCGTGGGATTGTCCAGGCAAGAATCCTGGGGTTGGTTACCATTTCCTTCTCCAGGGGATCTTCCCAACCCAGGGATCGAACCCAGGTCTCCTGCATTGTAGGCAGACGCTTTTACCATCTGAGCCACCAGGGTGATACCAGTTACCTGGTGCTAGTGGTAAAGAACCCATCCGCCAGTGCAGAAGATGTAAGAGATGCGGGTTCAATCCCTAGACCCCCTGGAGGAGGGCATGGCAACCCACTGCAGTATTCTTTCCTGCAAAATCCCATGGACAGAGGGGCCTGGTGGGCTACAGTCCATGGGGTCACAAAAAGTTGGACATGACTGAAGCGACTTAGCATGCACTCATGCACATATCTAAATCTTCTAAAACATACAAAATAATACAGTGTTGCATTACTTGTAGCTGCCACTATTGGTGTCCCTATCCATGTTCCTGACACTATAGTATATCCTTGGCTGATTTCCAATGGTCTGAGCGTTTTCTCTGATGGCCTGCATTTAAACATCCGCCCAGGAGTCCTGACCACTTACTGAAGGCAATTGGTGTATAAATACCTCAGCTTTCTCATCACTCTGGTGAGATGAATGAGAGGCCTGCTTTCTACACAAATTCCCAGAGTTCCCCAGCAGGATTAAGCTGCAGTTGCTCACAATAGCAGCTGACTTGATAACTCATCCTTTCTTTAATTGCCTTCCTTTTCATCTTTGTCTCACTTCTCCGTTCCTCTAACCTAAGATCACATCCCAAATAAATTACTTGCTTTCAAATCTTTTCTTTAACATCTGCTTCAGTGGAAACCCAAGTGAATATAGTGTTTGAATTAAGAATAACCCAAATCACCTTTATTCTAATAACTAACAACTGGAGAAAGAAGAGGAGGGCCACCCCTCAATAAGTTTTCACTGTGATATATGTCATGAAAAAATAAAGAAAAGAAAAAGGAGAGATTTGGTAATGCCATAATAATTCAAAGTATAACATGTATCTTACTCATTAAACAATTTTCTAATGAGAATAAGTTGCATTTCTTTAATGCAGTTTTTTGAATTAACACAAAATTAAATGTAGAAGATTTCAATGCAAATGGTTAAAGACAGAATCAATAGCAAAAATAATGTTTTGGAAGAGTTTAATTTCTTCATGGAATGGAAGAAAACTCGACCAGAAATCTATCATTTATGGTAAACGGGGAGTTTCACCAATAGTTAAATAAAGAAGTCAATGTTTTAGCAGTGGTTCTCAAATGTTTTTGACTCAGAACATATTAATACTTTTAAAAATTATTGAGAACTTTAATGAAACTTTATTTACACAGTTTATATTTATCAATATTTATTGTATTACAAATTAAACTAAGAACTTAAAAGGTTTATTAATAATCCATCTTATTTTTTTGTTTTACAGCATTTTTATTTTATTTTTTAAGTATATATTTTATTTATTTTATTTAAATTATTTATTTATTTTACTTTACAACATTGTATTGGTTTTGCCATACATTGACTTGAATCCGCCTTGGGTGTACATGTGTTCCCCATCCTGAACCCCCCTCTCTCCCCATCCCATCCCTCTGGGTCATCCTAGTGCACCAGCCCCGAGCATCCTGTATCATGCCTCGAACCTGGACTGGTGATTCATTTCACATATGATAATTTACATGTTTCAATGCCACTCTCCCATATCATCCTGCCCTCGTCCTCTCCCACAGAGTCCAATAGACTGTTCAATACATCTGTGTCTCTCTTGCTGTCTCTCATACAGGGTTATCATTACCATCTTTCTAAATTCCATATATATGCATTAATATACTGCATTGGTGTTTCTCTTTCTGACTTACTTCACTCTGTATAATGGGTTCCAGTTTCATCCACCTCATTAGAACTGATTCAAATGTATTCTTTTTAATGGCTGAGTAATATTCCATTGTGTATATGAACCACAGCTTTCTTATCCATTCGTCTGCTGATGGGCATCTAGGTTGCTTCCATGTCCTGGCTATAATAAACAGTGCTGTGATGAACATTGGGGTGCACGTGTCTCTTTCAGATCTGGTTTCCTCAGTGTGTATGCCCAACAGCGGGATTGCTGGGTCATATGGCAGTTCTATTTCCAGTTTTTTAAGGAATCTCCACACTGTTCTCCATAGTGGCTGAACTAGTTTGCATTCCCATCAAGAGGGTTCCCTTTTCTCCACACCCTCTCCAGCATTTATTGCTTGTAGACTTTTGGATAGAATAATCCATCTTAAATTGCAATAAATAATTGTGAAAAACACAATTTATTATTGAAAAATAATAAACCTCCCAAAACAATTTTCCCTGAGAATGGAGGCATTGTTTTACATTTTTACAAATCTCTTTGATGTTTAGCCAACCAGAAGACAGCTTGATTCTCATATCTGCCATAGATTCATTCTGTTATACCAATGTCATGCAGCCTCTGGTACACTTCTTTCTACATTCATAAGAGAAAGAAAGTTAAAAACAACAACAACAACAACAAATAATGGCATAGCATTATTTTGAAAATAGTTTTGACCTTCTGGAACCCCTGTAAAGATTTGAGAGTTCCTCAGGGTCTCTGAACTACACTGGAAGAACTGTTGATTAAAGGATACATAAATCAGGGCGCACACATTCCAATGAATATTGTTACACCATAGGAGGTAGAAGTTGAGATACCCAGTCTTTCTTATCTTGGCCTTTGGTACCTTTCTAACCGCTGGAGCTACTTCATTATCTCCTTATAAGGAAGTAACACCCTCTTGCTAACTGACAAGTCTCCAACATCTGTTGCTCATATTCTTCCTATTGCTATTTATTGCTGATGCACATGCACCCTGTGCATAAGGATAAGGACTTTCCAGCTTCTGAAGCACAGAGGCTTGGAGGAATGGAGCAGGGGAAATATGCCAGCCACTGGTAGAAATCTGACAGGTCCAGCTTTTGGAGCATGACTAATCTTCACATGACTTGACCACATTTCTTTGGTTGAATCATGGAGGGAGAGTCAAGCTTCTTTCTCTTATAGCAAAGTGATTCAGTTATACATGTGTGTCTGTATATATATATACATTCTTTTTTAATATTCTTTTCCACTATGGTTTATCTCAGAATATTGTATATAGTTCCCTGTGTTATGCAGTAGAACCTTGTTGCTTACCCATATTGTTCCCTTCTTAATACAAGCTAGGCAGCAGGGAAGTTATATCATTTATATTACATATTTTTCATTACAAAAGAGAGACATTATCTTTCATTTTTCAATTAAAATTGATATGATGTACATATATGTAGCAAAAATATTCCTGCATGCTAAAGTCACTTCAGTCATGTCAGACTCTTTGTGACCTTATGGACTGTAGCTCCTCTCTCCATGGGATTCTCCAGGCAAGAGTACTGAAGTGGGTTGCCATGCTCTCCTCCAGGGGACCTTCCCAACCTAGAGATTAAACCTGCATCTCTTACCTCTCCTGCATTGCCAGGTGGATTCTTTACCACTAGCACCACCTGGGAAGCTCAAAGTATCTTTCCAACAAGCTAATTCATCCTATAGACTACAACTTTGTATCCTTTAATCAACATCTCCCCATTTCCCCCACCTCTCTCTCCCACCAAAAACTAAAAATAGAACCATATGACCCAACAATGTATCACTGTATATATATTCAAAAGAAATAAAATCAGTACCTCAAAGAGACATCTGCACACCCAGGTACATTGCAGTATTATTCACAATAGCCAAGAGATGAAAAAAGAAATAAATACCCAAGTATCTGTTGAGAGATGGATAAAGAAAACTGCAGTGTGATATACACAGGTACACACATGCACATATACAGTGGAATGCTATTCAGCTTTGAAAATGAAGGAAATCTTGCCATTTGCAAAAACCTGGAGACAGTATGCTAAGTGAAAGACGCCAGACACAGAAAGAAAAAAAAAAAAAAAAAAAACGTGTAATCTCATGAGTATGTGAAATCTAAAAAAGTCAAACAGAAGTGGAGAGTAGAAGAGAGACATTCCGTAAGTCCAAAATTGTAAGAGTAAACAAAACATACAACTGCAATTGGAACTGTTGACTTAAAAAAATGCACAACTTGAGAGCTGTGAGTTAAGTTTCATGGGGGGCAAAATGAGGACTGCAGTCTAGGAGACAGCACCTCAGAGAGCTCTGAGAAACTGTTCCAAAGAGCTAGGGGGGAAAGATCAGTATATATGTGATTTTGGTGAAGGGGGAATAGATGCAATTAAGTAAATATTTTCCCAGAAATTTTCTGCTGGTCTTGTGAAGCTTTGCTAGTCATGAGAAACAGTAGTCACCTTGAAGGATTTTAGTGCCTTTCTAGATATGGGAGATAACAAGAATTGGGCTCATAACATCGGCGCCTAAAAATATCCAACTAACTGAAGACCTGCCCTGCTAGTTGTTCTCTGAGCAGAGTGCCTCATTTCTGCTTTGCACCCTGAGCTGCTTTCAGGGGTTGTTGAAGGTCAGCAGCTGCAGCAAGCAGCACACAATTTAATCCTCGTAGAGGTAGATAGGTAGATGGCACGTGCCCACGGTAAGTGCCAATTTGTAGTTGACAGAACAAAGCACAAATACAAAGCACCAAATACAAAATAGTGGTGGCTTGAGACTGAGGGTGGAAAGCATACCAGAGGGACTTTAACTTCAATATTTTTTTCTTTTATTAAAAAAATTCAAAGCAAACATTGCTAACTTAATACTTGCTAATTGCTGGAGGTAGGTATTTTGGTGTTTAAGGGCAAATATAAATAGTAAGAGACTTAATTCTCCCTCTTAAAAATGAGGGAAGAGGGACTTTTCTGGTTGCCTAGTGGTTAGGATTCTGGGCTTTTACCACCATGGCCTGGGTTCAATACCTGGTCAGGGAACTGAGATCCCACAGGGCAAGACCAAAAACAAACAAACAAACAAAAAAAACAAAGTGAGGGAAGAAACTCCTCTCTTTTCTTAGAGCATTTTCTTTAGAAACTTGTAAGTGTAAATTCTTTCTCTGCCTCTTTGAGATGTATGTAAATCTTTTTAAAAGACTTTTTACCAGTTTTGTAACCCAGGGACACTTTCTCAAGGAGCTGGGGGCCATCTCTTTGAAGTGTAAATATCAAGGGAGAGAATGCCTTTGTCTAGCAGTTGAGATTCTAGGAGCCTATCTTTGGTGGGTACTTTGCTCCAAATTGTAAAACTAGTTCCTCTCAGAAAGACATGATAAGTCCATTTTTCTTCATATAAAGTCAGTTAACTCAGATGGCTACTCCAATTTCCAGGTGAACTGAGGATGTGTGCCAAACTGTGTTCTCTTACTTGAGGGCTAGTTATTGTTTATCTTCAGAACATGTGTGTGATGGGTTGTATCTGTCTGGCTATATAAAAGGGTGAGACTTTTTTCTATCTTTGCAATCTCTTAAGACACCAACCTGGGCTTCCCAGGTGGTGCTAGTGGTAAAGAACCTGAATACAATGCAGGAGACATAATAGGCATGGGTTTGATCCCTGGGTAGGGAAGATCCCCTGGAGGATGGCATGGCAACCCACTTCAGTATTCTCACCTGGACATGGACATGGACAGAGAAGCCTGGCAGGCTACAGTCTATAGGCACAAAAAGTCGAACTGAAGCAGCAGCAGCAGCAAAAGGACACTGCCTGTGATACACCTTACATTCTAGTTTAATACTTACTCAATTTAAAAAACTTGGTTTCTTTTTCTACTACCTTCAAGGAGAGGTTTGAGAACTAGAATATTTCTTGCCATATAAATAAACAAGGATGTCACAGTCATCAGTGATGGCAGCCTTCCAATGTGAGCCAATGAGCCCTGAGGGAACTCAAGGAGGAGAATATCTGCTATCTAGCAGCCTTCAGACTACAGCCAATCCCGATGGTGAGCCCTGAGGAAAGGAGGCTCAGGGTGTGAAAAACACAGGAAACTGGCCCCAGATAGTTGAGGTGCATATCAAATGGATGATTTCAGTGAGCCCAGACTCTTGCATCTTCCCATACAAAGAAAAGAGCTAAATTCCTTAATTTGAGGTATCTTATTTTCTTTAATTAACAATAATCTTTTGATGTTCAGGCTACCTGTTTTTTGTTGTGAAACTTCTATATTACCTGGCTCCTTCCTTTGTCTCCTCAGAGCATTTTTCTCAGGGTTATTTGAGATACTGTCTTCTGGGCTTGAAGTTCTAAAAATTCCCACCAAATGAAACATAATTCTCAATTTTGGGGCTGGCGATTTTAAGTAAATAGATTTATTTAAGTCAATAGATTTCTTGGGCTAGAGAAAGATTTTGTTTCTAATACTCTCCCTGCACACCCCAATAAGGAAGAAAAAAGATATATTCATGAATCACTACTAAAAAACGTTGTCTACTTTCCTATATTGCTCTTTCCTAAAGCAAAATTTATTTTGTTTAATAACTAAGCTATTTTTCCTCATGCAGTTAATTTATGAAAGGAGTTTTTGCCTTTAAAAGTCTAAAAAACTGCATTAGGGCCTTAGTATTAAATACATTTTCAAGACTAAGACGCTTTAGAGGAAGAGTTTTTTTCCCTCTTAAAAATGTTTTCTAGTATCTGTCAACTGGGAAAAAAAAAAGCACAATGTAAATGTTGAGAATTATGTTTTATGTGGGGAATTAGTGAAGATTTAAGCCTTAGATAGCTTTGAGAGACTGTTTTAGAGAGGCAAGAGAGGAGCAAGGATACATAGACATTTTTGGAAAAAAAAAAACATGTAAGTAGTTGACCATTAAAAGATAACTGCCAATTAAAGACAAGGTCTTCCCAGGTGACACAATGGTAAAGAATCTGTCTGCCAGTGCAGGAGATGCAAGAGACATGAGTTCAATCACTGGGTCAGGAAGATTCCCGAGAGTTGGAAAATAAAACCTGCTTCAGTATTCTTGCCTGGAAAATTCCATGGACAGAGGAGCCTGGCAGGCTACAGCAAAGAGTCAAACATGACTGAGCATATACCTACACAATTAAGAAAAAAACAACTTGATATCTCAAGTTAATTTAGCACTTTTCTATGTATGAGAAGATGAAGGAGTCGGGGCTTAATGAAATTATTCCTTTGATATGCACCTTATCTAGGGCCAGTATCCTGTTTTTCTCAGTCCTGAATTCCTCAGCAAGCACTGTCAGGAGGTGGATGGCTGCAGGGGCTGATGGCTTGATGACTACAATGTCCTTTGTTTACTGATAAGGTAGATGACATTCTTCATCCACAAATCCACAGCAATTTCTTCTTTGATCCAAGATTTATTTATATTATTTCCTTATTTTTTATTGAAGTTTATAGTTGACTTACAATATTATGGTAGTTTCAGGTGTATAACAAAGTAATTCTATGTTTTTATAGATTACACTCCATACAGTTATTATAAAATATTGTAAAATATGTCTTCTGTGCTGTACATTATATCCTTGTAATTTGTGTGTTTCACAACTAGTAGTACTTTCTAGCTTTTGATCCACTTCACCTATTTTGTCCCTCCTCTCACCCTCTCCCCTCTGATAACCACTAGTTTGTTCTCTGTACTTATGAGCCTGTATCTATTTCTAGAAGAGTTTTAAACCTAAAACAGTACAGTGAAATTCATAGGGGATTTCTTATTTTAATATAGTATATGCTTTTAAAATATAACATAATTTTTCCTAGCTTTACTGAGAAATCCTCATCCATCAGAGGGCAGACAGAATGAAAACCACAGTCAGAGAAAACTAGCCAAAATGATCACATGGATCACAGCCTTCTCTAATTCAAGGAAACTATGAGCCATGGCATGTAGGGCCACTCAAGACTGACAGGTCTTGGTGGAGAGTTCTGAAAAACTTTTGATAAGTTTTATCAGAGTTCTGATAAAACTCCAGTGGTCCACAGAGAAGGGAATGGAAAACCACTTTAGCATTCTTGCCTTGAGAACCTCATGAACAGTATGAAAAGGAAAAAAGATATGACACTGAAAGATGAACTGCCCAGGTTGGTAGGTGACCAATATGCTACTGGAGAAGAGCAGAGAAACAGCTCCAGAAGGAATGAAGAGGCTGAGCCAAAGCAGAAACAACACCCAGTGGTGGATGTGTCTGGTGATGAAAGTAAAGTCTGATGCTGTAAAGAACAATATTGTGTAGGAACCTGGAATGTCAGGTCCATGAATCAGGGTAAAATTGGAAGTGGACAAACAGGAGATAGCAAGAGTGAACATCGACATGTTAGGAATCAGTGGACTAAAATGTACTGAAATGAGCAGATTTAACTCAGATGACCATTTTATCTACTACTGTTGGCAAGAATCCCTTAGAAGAAATGGAGTAGCCCTCATAGTCAAAAAAGAGTCTGGAATGCAATACTTGGAAGCAATCTCAAAAACAAGAGAATGATCTCTATTCATTTCCAAGGAAAACCATACAATACTAAAGTAATCCAAGTCTATGCCCCAACCACTAATGCCAAAGAAGCTGAAGGTGAAGACATACAAGACTTTCTAGAACTAACCAAAAAGATATTCTTTTCATCAGAGGGGACTGGAATACAAAAGTAGGAAGTCAAGAGATACCTGGAGTAACAGGCAAGTTTGACCTTGGAGTACAAAATAAAGCATGGTAAAGGCTAACAGATCAAAGGCTAATGCACTGATCATAGCAAACACCCTCTCCCAACAAGACAAGGGACAACTTTAGGATGGTCCTAAGATGGCAGAGGAATAAGACAGGGAGACCACTTTCTCCCCCACAAATTCATCAAAAGATCATTTGAATGCTGAGCAACTTCCACAAAACAACTTCTGAACGCTTTCAGAGGATACCAGGCACCCAGAAATTCAGCCCGTTTTCTTTGAAAGGAGGTAGGACAAAATATAAAAGACAAAAAAGAGAGACAAGAGAGTTAGGGACAGAGACCCATCCCGGGGAGGGAGCTGTAAAGGAGTTTCCAAGCACCAGGAAAATCTCTCACCTGCAGGTCTGTGGGGAGTTTTGGAATCTCAGAGGGCAACATAACCGGGAGGGGAAAAAAAAACAACCATGGAATAAGCTCCTAACTGCAACTCCCAGTAAAGAAGTAGCCCAGATGCTCACGTCCACCACCAGCAAGTGGGGGCTGAACAGGGAGGCGTGGGCTGCATGCTTAGGGTAAGGACCAGGCCTGAATACCTTGAGGACAATCTGAGGGAGCTAACGTGAGATAGCAAACCAGACTCAGGGATAGCCAGAGAGAGAGAACTTTCCTGTGAAAAGCTCTAACCTAAGGCACAGCCTGGCCTGCTCACAGAACAAAGGACTGAGCGAATACCAAAAGAGAGCTAGCTGGCTGCGGACTGGCCCATTCCCTCTCTGCAGGCAAAGAGGCAGGCAGGTGACAGACAGAGCCGGAAAGCAAGGGGTAATCTCGGGCTCAGAGACAGCATCCTCCACCAAACTGGGAGCAGGCTTCCAGTTGCTAACCAAGTCTTCCTGGGATTCTGGACAGTTGACATCAACCAGGAGGGTCGCAGCCAGAGATCAGCTCCCCAGAGGAGACACACAGCACACCTGAGACAGCACTCTCCCAGCGCACCCAGGAAACCAAGCAGCCGGGACTGGGGAAGTGATTAAGACACACAGACCACCTGGGACAGTGTGTTCGCCAAGCACCTGGTAGCCTGAGCTTCTTGAACCTGGGAAGGGCACAAAACGCATGTCCAGCCAAGTCTGTGCCTTTGTGGAGTACCCAAGAACCTGAACCTGAGCAGCTTAGACCTGGGAAATGCATGAAACCCAGGGCCCGCCATAGACAGTTCCCCTGCAGAGCAACCTGGAGCCTGAGCAGTGTAGACCGGGACAGCACACGCACCATGAGCTGGGGCAAACCCAGTCTGGTCCATACACTGCAAGCACTCCCAACACACACCAGTGATATTTGTTTGCAGTGTTTCTTTCAATCCACAGCACAACTGAAAAAGTGGGCCTAAATAAGTGACCACCTTCGTCCCCTTGTGTCTGGGTGGAAATTAGACACTGAAGAGACTTGCAAACAGAGGAAGCCAAAATAAACAAAGAAGAGGGAACCACTTTGGAAGTGACAGGTGCAACACATTAAAACCCTGTAGTTAACATTGACTAAGCATTGGAAGGGGCCTATAGACCTTGAGAAGAAGTATAACCTGGAACAAGGAACTATCTGAAACTGAACTGACCCCACACTGCCCTCAACATTTCCAGAAAACTTCCTAGATGTATTTTTCCATTCTTTTTTTAAGTTCTTTATTACTCCTTTAATTTTCATTTTTATAACCTACTATTACTTTGCAGAAAAAGACCCTATTTTTAAGGCAAATTTCATATATACATATTTTATAATTTTTGTGATGGATTTTGTTTTGTATTTTTAATATTGTAATTTTGAGAGTCTAACCTCTAGATTTTTAATCTTTACTTTTTGGTATTTGTTATCAATTTTGTACCTTTAAGAATCTAATCTTCAGTATCCATTTTTACTTAGGGGTGTGATTACTGGCTTGATTGCTATCTCCCCTTTTGACTCTCCTTTTTCTCCCCCAGGTCATCTCTATCTCCTCCCTCTCACTTCTCTTCTCTACTTAACTCTATGAATCTCTCAGGCTGTTCTGGTCTGTGGAGAACACTTAGGGAACTGATTACTGGCTAGATTGCTCTCTCCTCTTTTGATTCCCCCTCTTCTCCTGGTCACCTCTATCTCCCTCCTCCCCCTTTTCTTCTCCATGTAACACTGTGAATTTCTCTGGGTATCTCTCACTGTGGAGAATCTTTTCACCATTAGCCTAGATGTTTCATCATCTGTGCTGTATGGATGGAGAAGTCTTGAGGCTACTATAAGAACAAGACTTGAAAAAAAAAAAAAAAAGAACAAGACTGAAAACCAGAGGCAAGAGGCTTAAATTCAAAAACTTGAGAACACCAGAAAACTCCTGACTTCAGGGAACATTAATTGACAAGAGCTCATTCAAAAGCCTCCATACCTACACTGAAACCAAGCTCCACCCAAGAGTCAAGAAGTTTCAGAGCAAGACATACCAAGCTAATTCTCCAACAACATAGGAACATAATCCTGAGCATTAAAATACAGGCTGCCAAAAGTCACATCAAACCCATAGACACCTCAAAACTCACTACTGGACACTTCATTGCACTCCAGAGAGAAGAGATCCAGCTCCACACACCAGAACACCAATGCAAGCTTCCCTAACAAGGAAACCTTGAAAAGCCACTAGTCCAACCCCACCCATGGGGAGCAACCTCCACAATAAAGAGGAATCAAGAACTTCCAGCATACAGAAATGTCACCCCAAACATAGCAATCTAAACAAAATGAAAAGGCATAGAAATAGTCAGCAGGTAAAGGAACATGATAAATGTCCACCAAACCAAACAGAAGAGGAGGAGATAGGGAGTCTACCTGAAAAAGAATTCAGAATAATGATAGTAAAAATGATCCAAAATCTTGAAAACAAAGTGGAATTACAGATAAATAGACTGGAGACAAGGATTGAGAAGATGCAAGAAATGTTTAACAAGGACCTAGAAGAAATAAAAAAGAGTCAAGCAATAATGAATAATGCAATAACTGAGATCAAAAGCACTCTGGAGGGAACCAACAGTAGAATAATGGACACAGAAGATAGGATAAGTGAGGTGGAAGATAGAATGGTGAAATAAATGAAGCAGAGTGGAAAAAAGAAAGAAGAATTAAAAGAAATGAGGAGACCCTCAGAGACCTCTGGGAAAATGTTAAATGCCCCAACATTCGAATCATAGGAGTCTCAGAAGAAGAAGACAAAAAGAAAAGCCAGGAGAAAATATTTGAGGAGATAATAGTTGAAAACTTCCTTAAAATGGGGAGGGAAATAGCCACCCAAGTCCAAGAAACCCAGAGAGTCCCAAGCAGGATAAACCCAAGGTGAAACACCCCAAGACACATATTAATCAAATTAATGAAGATCAAACACAAAGAACAAATATTAAAAGCAGCAAGGGAAAAGCAACAAATATCACACAAGGGAATTCCCATAAGGATAACAGCTGATCTTTCAATAGAAACTCTTCAGGCCAAAAGGGAATGGACATACTTAAAGTGATGAAAAAGAAAAATCTACAACCCAGGTTACTATACCCAGCAAGGATCTCATTCAAATATGAAGGGGAAATCAAAAGCTTTACAGACAAGCAAAAGCTGAGAGAATTCAGCAACACCAAACCAGCTCTTCAACAAATGCTGAAGGATCTTCTCTATACAGGAAACACAGAAAAGGTTTATAAACTCAAACCTAAAACAGCAAAGTAAATGGCAGCAGGATTATACTTATCAATAATTACTTTAAAAGTAAATGGGTTGAATGCCCCAACCCAAAGACAAAGACTGGCTGAATGTATACAAAAGCAAGACCCCTATATATGCTGCCTACAAGAGACTCACCTCAAAACAAGGGACACATACAGACTGAAAGTGAAGGGCTGGAAAAAAATATTTCACGTAAATGGAGACCAAAAGAAAACAGGAGTAGCAATACTCATATCAGATAAAATAGACTTTGAAATAAAGGCCATGAAAAGAGACAAAGAAGGACACTACATAATGATCAAAGGATCAATCCAAGAATAAGGTATAACAATTATAAATATATATGCACCCAACATCGGAGCACTGCAATATGTAAGGCAAATGCTAACAAGAATGAAAGGGGAAAATAACAGTAACATAATAATAGTGGGGGACTTTAACACCCTACTCACACCTATGGTTAGAGCAACTAAACAGAAAATTAGCAAGAAAACACAAACTTTAAATGATGCAATGGGCCAATTAGACCTAATTGATATCTATAGGACATTTCACCCCAAAACAATGAATTTCGCCTTTTTCTCAAGTGCACACGGAACATTCCCCAGGATAGATCACATCCCAGGCCATAAATGTAGCCTTGGAAAATTCAAAAAAATTGAAATCATTGCAAGCATCTTTTCTGATCACAATGTGATAAGACTATGGGAAAAATATTAAAAATACAAATATATGGAGGCTAACCAACACTCTTCTGGATAACCAACAAATCACAGAAAAAATTTTAAAAAAATCAAAATATGCATAGAAACAAATGAAAATGAAAACACAACAACCCAAAACCTACAGGATTCAGTAAAAGCAGTGGTAAGGGGAAGGTTCATAGCAATACAAGCTTACCTCAAGAAACAAGAGAAAAATCAAATAAATAACCAACTTTACACGTAAAGCAACTAGAAAAAGAAGAAATAAAGAAACCCAGAGTAGGTAGAAGGAAAGAAATCATAAAAATTAGGGCAGAAATAAATGAAAAAGAAACAAAGAGACTATAGCAAAAATCAACAAAGCTAAAAGCTGGTTCTTTGAGAAGATAAATAAAATAGACAAACCATTAGCCAGACTCATCAAGGAAAAAAAGGAGAAGAATCAAATCAACAAAATGAGAAATGAAAATGGAGAAATCATAACAGACAACACAGCAAAGCAAAGGATCATGAGAGACTACTATCAGCAACTATATGCCAATAAAATGGACAACTTGGAAGAAATGGACGAATTCTTAGAAAAGTATAACCTGCCAAAATTGAACCAGGAAGAAATAGAAAATTTTAACAGACTCATCACAAGCACAGAAAACAAAAACATAATAAAAAATCTTCCAACAAACAAAAGCCCAGGACCAGGTGAACTCTACCAAAAATTTAGAGAAGATGTAACACATATCCTACTCAAACTCTTTCAGAAAATTGCAGAGGAGGGTGAGCTGCCAAACTCATTCTGTGAGGCCACCATCACCCTAATACCAAACCAGACAAAGATGCCACAAAAGAAGAAGAAGAAGAAGAAAAGAAAGAAATCTACAGGCCAATATCACTGATGAACACAGATGCAAAAATCCTTAACAAAATTCTAGTAAACAGAATCCAAAAACATATTAAAAAATCATACATCATGACCAAGTGGGCTTTAATCCCAAGGATCCAATGATTCTTCAATATTTGCAAATTAAACAGTGTGATACACCAGAGAAACAAATGGAAAGACTAAAAACCATATGATTATCTCAATAGATGCAGAGAAAGCCTTTGACAAAATTAAACATCCACTTATGATTTAAAAAAAAAAAAAAAAAAACACCCTCCAGAATGTAGGCATAGAAGGAACACGCCTCAACATAATAAAAGGCATATATGATAAACCCACAGCAAACATTATCCTCAATGGTGGAAAATTGAAAGTATTTCCCCTAAAGTCAGGAACAAGACAAGAGTACCCACTCTCACCACTATCATTCAACATGGTTTTGGAAGTTTCAGCCACAGCAATCAGAGAAGAGAAAGAAATAAAAGGAATCTAGATTGGAAAAGAAGAAGCAAAACTCTCACTGTTTGCAGATGACATGATCCTCTACATAGAAAACCCTAAAGACTCCACCAGAAAATTACTAGAGCTAATCAATGAATATAGTAAAGTTGCAGGATATAAAATTAACACACAGAAATCCCTTGCATTCCTATACACTAACAATGAGAAAACATAAAGAGGAATTAAGGAAACAATTGCATTCACCATTGCAACGGAAAAAATAAAATACTTAGGAATAAATCTACCGAAAGAAACAAAAGACCTATATATAGAAAACCATAAACCACTGATGAAAGAAATCAAAGGTGACACAAATAGATGGAGAAATATACCATATTCATGGATTGGAAGAATTAATATAGTGAAAATGAGTATATGATCCAAAGCAATCTATAGATTCAATGCAATCCCTTTCAGGCTACCAATGGTGTTTTTCAGAACAAATAATTTCACAATTTGTGTGGAAATACAAAAAAAAACCTTGAAAAGCCAAAGCAATCTTGAGAAAGAAGAATGGAACAGGAGGAATCAACCTGCCTGACTTCAGACTATACTACAAAGCTACAGTCATCAAGACAGTATGGTACTGACACAAATACAGAAATACAAATCAGTGGAACAAAATAGAAAGCCCAGCGATAAATTCTTACACCTACGGACACCTTATCTTTGACAAAGGAGGCAAGAATATACAATGGAGAAAAGACGATCTCTTTAACAAGTAGTGCAAGGAAAACTGGTCAACCATTTGTAAAAGAATGAAACTAGAACACTTTCTAACACCATACACAAAAATAAACTCAAAATGGATTGACGATCTAAATGTAAGACCAGAAACTATAAAACTGCTAGAGGAAAACATAGGCAAAACACTTTCTGACATAAATCACAGCAGGATCCTCTATGACCCACCTCCCAGAGTAATGGAAATAAAAGCAAAAATAAACAAATAAGGCCTAGTTAAAATTAAAAGCTTTTGTACAATGAAGGAAACTATAAACAAGGTGAAAAGACAGTCTTCAGAATGGGAGAAAATAATACCAAACAAAGCAACTGACAAAGAATTAATCTCAAAAACATGCAAGCAGCTCCTGCAGCTCAATTCCAGAAAAATAAATGACCCAATCAAAAAATGGGCCAAAGAACTAAACAGACATTTCTCCAAAGAAGACATACAGATGGCTAACAAACACATGAAAAGATGCTCAACATCACTCATTATCAGAGAAATGCAAATCAAAACCACAATGAGGTACCACCTCACGCCAGTCAGAATGGCTGCTATCCAAAAGTCTACAAGCAATAAATGCTGGAGAGGGTGTGGAGAAAAGGGAACCCTCTTACACTGTAGGTGGGAATGCAAACTAGTACAGCCGCTATGGAGAACAGTGTGGAGATTTCTTTAAAAACTGGAAATAGAACTGCCATATGACCCAGCAATCCCGCTGCTGGGCATGCACACTAAGGAAACCAGAACTGAAAGAGACATGTGTACCTGAAATGTTCATCACAGCACTGTTTATAATAGCCAGGACATGGAAGCAACCTAGATGCCCATCAGCAGAAGAATGGATAAGAAAGCTGTGGTACATATACACCATGGAATATTACTCAGCCATTAAAAAGAATACATTTGAATCAGTTCTAATGAGATGTGTGAGACTGGAGCCCATTATACAGAGTGAAGTAAACCAGAAAGATAAGTACCAATACAGTATACTAACGCATATATATGGAATTTAGAAAGATGGTAATGATAACCCTATATGCAAGGCAGAAAAAGAGACACAGATGTATAGAACAGAATTTTGGACTCTATGGGAGAAGGCGAGGGTGGGATGATCTGAGAGAACAACATCGAGACATGTATATTATCAAGCGTTAAACAGATCTCCAGTCCAGGTTGGATGCATGAGACAAGTGCTTGGGGCTGGTGCACTGGGATGACCCAGAGGGGTGGGATGGGGAGGGAGGTGGGAGGGGAGTTCAAGATAGGGAACACATGTAAATCCATGGCTGATTCATGTCAATGTATGGCAAAAACCACTACAATATATAAAATAATTAGCCTCCAACTAATAAAAATAAATGAAAAAAATAAAAAATAAAAAGCAGAGACATCACCTTGCCAACAAAGATCCATATAATCAAAGCTATGGTTTCTCCAGTAGTCATTATGGATGTGAGTTGAACCATAAAGAAAGTTCAGCACTGCAGAATTGATATTTTTGAACTGTGATGTTGGAGAAGACACTTGAGAGTCCCTTGGACTGCAAGGAGATCAAACCAGTTCATCCTAAAGGAAATCAGTCCTGAAAATTCATTGGAAGGACTGATGCTAAAGCTGAAGATCTAATACTTTGGCCACCTGATGTGAAGAGCTGACTCCTTAGAAAAGACCCTATGCTGGGAAAGATTTATGGCAAGAGGAGAAGAGACTGACAGAGGATGAGATGGTTTGATGGCATCTCTGACTCAGTGGACATGAGTTTGAGCAGGGTCCGGGAGACAGTGAAGGACAGGGAAGCCTGGTGTGCTGCAGTCCATGGTATTGCAAAGAGTTGGACACAACTGAGTGACTGAACAACAAATAAAATTGTATTCATTTAAGGTGTACAGATTCATGTTTTCACAGATTCATATTATCTATTTTTAAATGATTACAACAATCAAGCTAATTAACATATCCATCACCTCAGACCAGTTCTACATGTGTGTGTTGAAAGTGGTGTGATTTAAATTTTAAAAAACAATGCCTATCTTTTGCCAAATTTTAAATCTTCTAAGATCAGGGTCATTGTTTTAATTACTGCTATAACTCTTACTCCTAACATAGTGATGGGTACAAAGAAGATGTCCAATAACTTTTTAGTTGAATAAGTGAGAAGTTAGATTTGTAAACAAAACCAAAACAACAGCTATGACTTGAAAGATAAACAAGACATAAGTAGATGATGCTACAATCCACACTTGTAGTTAGTTCTCTTTGCATATAGGCTCTTTATGTCTCTGCAGCTTGTGTTTAGGTATGTGTATGTGTATGTGGGATTCACCCTTTATCTCTGTCTCTTCTGTTAGCCCTTCATTTCTCATTCTTTCCTAGGCTGTCAGTGTCCCTTTTCAACACTTCTTTTCTTCCACTCTCACTGCTTTCTCTTTGGAGTATATTTTGCTTTGACTTACTTGTTGAGTAGAATTATATACTCTGTATTTCTTAGAAGCAAGTGGCTTAATTTGAATTAAACTGTGTAATAACTTGTATAACTATTTGTATCAATGGTCATTAATAAAAAAAACCTTTGTCCTCCTTGTCCAAATTAGTCTAACTCTTTGTTAAGTGAAAAAAATAGTGAAGGTTTCTGGTTTCTGGGTTCTACATGTAAGGAGGTTAGAAGTGCAACACTTGTAACAACAAGTAAAGTGCTGAGCAGACTGAAAAGTAAACTCTTCTTGGATCTGTGAGAGGAGAGGGCACAGGGCAAGCTGCTTCCCCCAAGACTGTAGAGACAGACTGGCAAATATGTGGAATCCAGGCCTTGCAGAGAAGAGACTAAAAAGTAAAAGCATCATGGGAAAGAGTACCCAGACAGGAAACCTGAATTGTAATTGACAAATTGTTGGAGAGGTTCAGTATGAACAAGTATGTGAGTTAAAAGCTCTAGGGGGACTCAGTCATAGAGGGGACACTACATTTTTGTGAGTTGTACCTCCAGGAGCTCAAACAGGTTCTCACAGTAGATATCAGAGAAAATATCAGTGCTTCTGGCCAGGGGATGGAAAGGAACCATTTTGAAATATATTAGAGCACTCAGTTCTAGCAAGGCCTGCCCTCAGGGGAAGTTAAGCAAATCCTAATGAGCTGGGATATTATTAATATCAGAGACTAATTGAACTGGGAGAAGGAAAATACCCAACTCCCACACAATCTAGTCATGCTGCCCCACCTAAGCAGGGAGAAAAGGCTGCAAAACACTTGTGAAGTTCATAGTTCAGAGGCAGAGGCTCACTAAGATTGAGACCTACCTGTAGTACTATGGAATGCTTCTTATCCCCCTCACACTTCACCACATTGCTAAACTCCCATTTATAGTAGTTTTTACCTTGTATATACTGTCTGGCTATCAAGAAAAAAACTTCAAGGCATGCTTAAAGGCAAAAAGCACAATTTGAAGAGGTAGAGCAAGCATCAGAGCCAAACAAGTCAAGGATGTTGCATTTATTAGACTGGGAGCTTAAATTATCTATAATATGCTAAGAATTACATCTGACTTCTCAGCAAACATGCAAGCAAGAAGAGAGTGGAATGAAATACTTAAAGTATTGAGAGGAAAAAAAACAGCAATCTAGAATTCTGTACTCTGTGAAACTATCCTTCAAAGGTGAAAAAGAAATAAAGACTTACTCAGACAAATAAAAACTGAGGGAACCTGATGCCAGTAGACCTGCCATGCAAAATACTAAAAGAAGTTCTTTAGAGAAAAGGAAAATTGTATAGGTTGGAAACTCAGAGGTACATTAGGAAAGGAACAGCACTGAAGAAAGAACAAATGGAAGTAAAACAATAACTTTTATTTTTCTTATTCTTAATTGATCTAACAGATAACAGCTGCTCAAAATAATAGCAGCAATGTACTTGATTATGTATGTTTATGTATATATCTTATATACGTATATACATGCTTATTGTTGTTGTTGTGCTCAGTCATGTCTAACTATTTCCAACCCTATGGATTGTAATAGCTCACCAGGTTCCCCTATCCATGGAGTTTTATGGGCAAACATACTAGAGTGGGTTGCCATTTCATACTCCAGGAAATCTTCCCAGTCCAGGAGTCAAACCCACAGCTCTTGGATCTCCTGCATTGGCAGACAGAATACTTTTACCATTGTGCCATCTGGGAAGCCCTATATATATGCTATATATACTTTTAATAAGTGAAATGAATGACAGCAATGATACAAGGGATAGGAGGAAGGAGTTAAGATTATTTTATTATAATAGGTACTCATACTACCTGGGAAAAGGTATACTACTGTTATTTGAAAGTGGACTTGGATTAATTATAAATGTATATTGCTAACTCTGCGCGGTCCATCGCAGCCAGTGCGAACTGGACATGGAACAACAGACTGGTTCCAAATAGGAAAAGAAGTACGTCAAGGCTGTATATTGTCACCCTGCTTATTTAACTTATATGCAGAGTATATCATGAGAAACGCTGGGCTGGAAGAAGCACAAGCTGGAATCAAGATTGCTGGGAGAAATATCAATAACCTCAGATATGCAGATGACACCACCCTTATGGCAGAGAGTGAAGAGGAACTGAAAAGCCTCTTGATGAAAGTGAAAGAGGAGAGTGAAAAAGTTGGCTTAAAGCTTAACATTCAGAAAACTAAGATCATGGCATCTGGTCCCATCATCTCATGGGAAATAGATGGGGAGACAGTGGAAACAGTGTTAGACTTATTTTGGGGGTCTCCAAAATCACTGCGGATGGTGACTGCAGCCATGAAATTAAAAGACGCTTACACCTTGGAAGGAAAGTTATGACCAACCTAGATAGCATATTAAAAAGCAGAGATATTACTTTGCCAACAAAGGTCCGTCGAGTCAAGGTTATGGTTTTTCCAGTGGTCATGTATGGATGTGAGAGCTGGATTGTAAAGAAAGCTGAGTGCCAAAAAATTGATGCTTTTGAACTGTGGTGTTGGAGAAGGCTCTTGAGAGTCCCTTGAACTGCAAGGAGATCCAACCAGTCCATCCTAAAGGAGATCAGTCCTGGGTGTTCATTGGAAGGACTGATGCTGAAGCTGAAACTTCAATACTTTGGCCACCTCATGCGAAGAATTGACTCATTGGAAAAGACCCTGATACTGGGAGGGCTTGGGGGCAGGAGGAGAAGGGGACGACAGAGGATGAGAAGGCTGGATGGCATCACCAACTCGGTGGGCATGAGTTTAAGAAAACTCCGGGAGTTGGTGATGGACAGGGAGGCCTGGTGTGCTGCGATTCATGGTGTCGCAAAGAGTCAGATACGACTGAGCGACTGAACTGAACTGATTGCTAACTCTAGGGAAACCATTAAAAATGGTAAAAAAAAAAAAAAAAAAAAAAATACATATATGTGTGTGAGTATTTGCATATATCTGTGCAGGAGAAAGGAAAGAAAATGGAATCATAAAAATCTCAATTAAAATGACAAAAAGGAAAGAGTGAAAAACCAAAAAAAAAAAAAAAAGAAAAAGAGACAACGAACAAGGGCAAAAAATATAGAAAACAGTAATAGATAGGGAGGTATTAATCTACTATATCAATAATCACTTTGAGGGTCTTCCCTGGTGATCTAGTGGTTAAGGGGGCACAGGCTCAATCCCTGATCAGGGACCTAAGATCCCGCATGCTGCACAGAACACCCAAAAGTTTTTTAAAAATTACTTTGAATGCCAATGGTATAAATGTACTAGTTAAAAGACAGATTGTCAGAGTGGATCAAAACACACAAAAAATTTTGCTTTCTACAAGAAATTCACTTTAAGTATATTCATTAAAAACACATATAGATTAAAAGTAAAGAAAATATGCCATAAAAATACTAATCAAAAGAGAGCAGGAGGAGCTAGCTAAATTAATTTGACACAGAGAAGACTTCAAAGCAAGGAAGGGTATCAGGGATAAAGAAGGGCATTAAATAGTGATAAAGGGATGAATTCTCCAAGAATACGTAATAATCTTAAATATGTATGAATTTAACAACAGAGCAAAAAATGTAAGACAAAAGCTGATAAAATTGCAAAGAGAAATAGATGAATCCACTATCATGGTAGGAGACTTCAACACTCCTCTGTCAGAAGAGGACAGATCCAGCATGCAGAAAATCAGTAAGAACACAGTTGAACTCAATAGCACCATTAATCAACTAGATGTAGTTTACATGTAGGGACTACTTTACCCAGCAGCAGCAGAATAGACATTGTTTTTAAGTTTATATGGAATGTTCACCAGAATAGACCACATTCTGGGCCAATAAGCACACCTTAACAAATTTAAATACATAGAAATCATACAATCTCCACTCTAAATACAATAAAATTAAATAAGAAATCAATACTAGAAATACAACTGTAAATACTAAAATATGTGGAGGTTAAACATCATACTTCTAAATAACATGCAGTTTATGTATGTTTTTCTTGGGCTTCAAAATCACTGCAGATGGTGACTGCAGCCATGAAATCAAAAGACGCTTGTTTCTTGGCAGGAAAGCAATGACAAACTTAGATAGTGTGTTGAAAAGCAGAGACATTACTTTGCCGACAAAGGTCCATATAGTCAAGGCTATCGTCTTCCCAGTGGTCATTTACAGTTGTGAGAGCTGGACTGTAAAGAAGGGAGAACACCAAAGAATTGCTGCCTTTGACCTGCGGTGCTAGAGAAGACATCTGAAAGTCTCTTGCACAGCAAGGAGATCAAATCAGTCAACCTTAAGGAAGATCGACCCTGAATCTTCACTAGAAGGACTGATGCTGAAGCTGAGGCTCCAGTGTTTTGGTCATCTGATGGAAACAGACAACTCACTGGAAAAATCCCAGATGCTGAGAAAGATTGAGGACAGAATGAGAAGAGGGCATCAGAGGATGAGACGGCAGGATGGCATCACCAAAGCAATGAACATGAACTTGGGCAAACTTTGGGAGAGGGTGAAGGACAGGGAGGCCTGGCGTGCAGCAGTCCATGGGGTTGCAAAGAGTCAGACATGACTGGGTGACTAAACAGCAATAAGGAAAAAATCTCAAGAGAAGTTTTAAAATATTTTGAATAAATGAAAATACAACTTATAAAGACATGTGGGAGGTAATGAAAGCAAAGCTCAGAGGGAAATTTATAGTAATGAATGTATACAAGAGAAAAAAGGAAAGATCTAAAGCCAATGATCTGTTTCTACCTTAGGAAATTAGAACAAAAATAGCAAATCAAAAGCAAAGTAAGAAAAAAATTAGAGCAGAAATCAATAAAATTGAAAACAGGAGATCAATAGAGGAAATCAATGAAACTAAAAGCAGTTTCTTTGAAAAGATCAATAAAATCAATATGCCTCTAAACAAGCTAACTAAGGAAAGAAAAAAGGGAGTGGACACAAATTATTAATGTCAGAAACAAAAGAGAGAACATCACTACATATCCCATGGACATTAAAAGGATACTAAAGGAATATTAAGAACAACTCTTGACCACAATTTTGATAAACTAGATGAAATGGACCAATTTCATGAAAGACACAATCTGCCAAAACTCAAGCAAGAATAAACAGACCCTCTGAACAGACCCATATCTATTAAATAAATTGAATCAGTACCTAATAATATTCCAAAACAGAAAGCACCAAGCCCATGTGGGTCATTGGTGAATCCTACCCAACATTCAAGGATGAAATTATGCTAATTCTCTACAATCTCTTCAGCGGACAGAAGCAGAGTGAATAGTTCTGTGAGGTTCATATTGCCCTAATGACAAAAACAGACGAAGACAATAGTGGGGGGCGGGGAACTACAGACCAATAACTCTCATGAACATAGATGCAAAAGTCCTCAACAAACATCAGCAAATTGAATTCATTAATGCATGAAAAGAATTACAGACCATGATGAAGTGGGATTTATCCCAGGCATGCAAAAACAGGTTCAACACTCAAAATCAATGATGTAATTCATCAAATAGAGAGGCTAAAGAAGAAAAGTCAGAAAATTGTGTCAATGGATGCGGAAAACACATCTGACAAAATCCAACACTCACTCATGATTAAAACTGTCAATAAACTATGAACAGAGGGTAATTTCCTTAACTTGATTTAAAAAATCTACAAAATACCTACAACTAACATCATGCTTCTTGTGAAAAACTAGAAGCTTGCCCACCAAGATCACAAACAAGGCAAAGAAGTCCTTACTCATCACTCCTTGTCAGCTTTGTACTGGAAGTCCTTGCTAATGCATCTTAAGGCAAGTAAATGAAATAAAAGGTATAGTTTAGGAAAGAAGAAATAAAGTCTTTGCACATGATATCTATATAGAAAATGTGAAAGAATCAACCAAAAATCTCCTGGAACTAATAAATGTTTATAGCAAGTTTGAAGAATACAAGATTAATACAGGAATTCAATTTAATGGCACTGTGTTGTATTGTGTTTTGCCGACATTGTTTTGTTTTTTCCTTTGAAAATTGAAGATTTTTGGCAACCCTGTGTTGAGTAAAATCTACTGATAACATTTTTCCAACAGTGCTTACTTTATTTATATGTGTCACATTGTGGTAATCCTCACAACACTTCAAACCCCACTACCAGCAAAATGTGAACAAGGCAAAGAAATAGAGGCAAACAATAGAATGGGAAAGATTAGAGACTTCTTCAACAAAATTTGAGATACCAAGGGAACATTTCATGCAAAAATGAGCACAATAAAGGACAGAAATAGTATGCACCTAACAGAAGCAGAAGATATTAAGAAGAGGTGGCAAGAATATACAGAAGAACTGTACAAAAAAGGTCTTCATGACCCAGAAAACCACGATGATGTGATCACTCACCTAGAGCCAGACATCCTGGAGTGTGAAGTCAAGTGGGCCTTAGGAAGGATCACTACGAACAAAGCTAGTGGAGGTGATGGAATTCCAGCTGAGCTATTTCAGATCCTAAAAGACGATGCTGTTAAAGCACTATACTCAATATGCCAGCAAATTTTGGAAACTCAGAAGTGGCCACAACACTGGAAAAGGTCAGTTTTCATTCCAACCCCAAGAAAGGGCAGTGCCAAAGAATGTTCAAACTATTGCACAATTTTGCTTTTTTCACATGCTAGCAAAGTAATGCTCAAAATCCATCAAGCTAGGCTTCAACAGTACAAGAACTAAGGACTTCCAGATGTACAAACTGGGTTTAGAAAAGGCAGAGGAACTGGAGATCAAATTGCCAACATCCATTGGATCACAGAAAATGCAAGGGAATTCCAGAAAATCATCTACTGTTTCACTGACTACCCTAAAGCCTTTGACTGTTGGATCACAACAAACTGCTGAAATATTTAAAGAGATGGGAATCCCAGACCACCTTACCTGCCTCCTGAGAAACCTGTATGTAGGTCAAGAAGCAACAGTTAGAATTGGACATGGAACAACAGACTGATTTAAAATTGGGAAAGGAGTATGTCAAGGTTGTATATTGTCACCCTGCTTATTTAACTTATATGCAGAGTACATCATGCGAAATGTTGGGCTGGATGAAGCACAAGCAGGAATCAAGATTGCCAGGAGAAATTTCAGTAACCTTGGATATGCAGATGATACCACCCTAATGGCAGAAAATGAAGAGGAACTTAAGAGCCTCTTGATGAAGGTGAAAGAGGAGATGAAAAAGCTGGCTTCAAACATACCATTCAAAAAACAAAGATCGTGTCATCTGGTCCCAACACTTTATGGCAAATAGATGCAGAAATAATGGAAACAGTGACAGATTTTATATTGTTGGGTTCCAAAATCTCTGCAAACGGTGAATGCAACCACAAAATTAAAAGACTTTCTCCTTGGAAGAAAAGCTACGACCAGCCTAGACAGCATTAAAAAGGAGAGACATCAGTTTGCCAACAAAGGTCTGTATAGTCAAAGCTATGGTTTTTCCAGTAGTCATGTATGGATGTGAGAGTTGGACCATAAAGAAGGTTAAGCACAAAAGAATGATGTTTTCAAACTGTGACGCTGGAGAAGACTCCTGAGAGCCCCTTGGACAGCAAGATCAAACCAGTCAATCCTTAAGAAAATCAACTCTGAATATTCATCGAAAGCTCTGATGCTGAACCTGAGACTCCAATATTCTGACCATCTGTCGTGAAGAGCTGACTCGTTAGAATAGACCCTGACGCTGGGAAAGATTGAAGGCAGGGGGAGAAGGGGGCAATAGGGGATGAGATGGTTAGATGGTCTCACTGTCTCAGTGGACATGAGTTTGAGCAAACTCTGGGAGATAGTGAAGGACAGGGAAGCCTGGCATGCTGCAGCCCATGTGGTTGCAAAGCATTGGACACGACTGAGCAACTGAATGACAACAACCAGCAAAATGATTACAACTTGCTGAAGGCTCAGATAATGCTTCACATCTTTTTAGCAATGAAGTATTTTTAAATTGTTATGTACATATTTTAAACATAATAGAGTCAGACACGATTGAGCAACTTCCTATATACCAGAAATAAACAATGAAATTTGACATTAAAACACAATACCATTAACTTTCAGTTCAGTTCAGTTCAGTCACTCAGTCGTGTCCGGCTGTTTGCGACCCCGTGAATCGCAGCACACCAGGCCTCCCTGTCCATCACCAACTCCCAGAGTTACTCAAACTCATGTCCATCAAGTCGGTGATGCCATCCAGCCATGTCATTCTCTGCCGTCCCCTTCTCCTCCTTCCCCCAATCCCTCCCAGCATCAGGGTCTTTTCCAATGAGTCAACTCTTTGCATGAGGTGGCCAAAGTACTGGAGTTTCAGCTTCAGCATTAGTCCTTCCAATGAACACCCAGGACTGATCTCCTTTAGGATGGACTGGTTGGATCTCCTTGCAGTCCAAGGGACTTTCATGAGAAACGCTGGGCTGGAAGAAGCACAAGCTGGAATCAAGATTGCCGGGAGAAACATCAATAACCTCAGATATGCAGATGACACCACCCTTATGGCAGAAAGTGAAGAGGAACTAAAAAGCCTCTTGATGAAAGTGAAAGAGGAGAGTGAAAAAGTTGGCTTAAAGCTCAACATTCAGAAAACTAAGAACTTGGCATCCCGTCCCATCGCCTTGTGGCAAATAGATGGGGAAACAGTGGAAACAGTGGCTGACTTTATTTTCCTGGGCTCCAAAATCACTGCAGATGGTGATTGCAGCCATGAAATTAAAAGACGCTTTCTCCTTGGAAGGAAAGTTATGACCAACCTAGATAGCATATTAAAAAGCAGAGATATTACTTTGCCAACAAAGGTCCATCTAGTCAAGGTTATGGTTTTTCCAGTGGTCATGTATGGATGCGAGAGTTGGACTGTGAACTAACCTGAGTGCCGAAGAATTGATGCTTTTGAACTGTGCTGTTGGGGAAGACTCTTGAGAGTCCCTTGGACCATTAACTTTAGCACCGCTCAAATAAAATACTTAGGTATAAATTAATAAAATATGTACAAGACATGTGAGGCAACTACAAAACTCTGACAATAAAATTAAAGAAGATCAATTACACATTGTAGAATTTTGCTGTGGAATTTAGGTGAAGAAAATTCTCTTCTTCTTTTCCTCCTCTTCCTCTTTCTCCTTCTCCCTTCTTCTTGTCTTCCTCTTTTTCTTCTTTCCCTTTCCCTTCTTCTTTCTGTCTTATTGAGGTAAAAATGATGGAAAATTCTAAGTTTCAAACTACTTGCACTTTGGGTGTGGGTTTTTTTTTTTTTTTTTGGTTTTGTTGTGTCTTTGTGTGTTTTAATAAACTGTGGATAAACTTTCCATCAGTCGTCAGTACGCTGCAGGTATGGAAACACAATCTTCAGAACACCTTTGGGAGTCACCATCCTCAGCCTCAGTAAGATAACTGCTGTGTGATTAGTGATGCCGAAGTGGGCTCAGAGTCTAATCTCCAGATGCTTTGACTTCAGGTAAATTGAGGATTAATGGAGAAGAACACCAGCTACACTTACCACCATCTAATGTCTTCTAGACTGTCCAGAGGGCAAACTCGAGTAAAATTCAATAAAAACATATTCACACCCATGTGCTATTCACACACCTCTCAATCTAAGTGGGCATGATGCTAGCAGGAAGAACTTTGGTGGCAAAATATGAAGATGAAGTTTCTCATTCTGAATTTATCACTGTTTCTTTTAATATATGACCTTGAGTAAATAACTTCATGCCAATGGCATTAACTTTTTCTCATTTGTAAAAGTAATGGAGCTTGATTTAAGATATTCTCTACAGTCCTTCAGGATTATTTTTGTCTATATCTCAAGTGAGGGAGGGGGGAATCACAGGGTATGTGATCATCTCTTGCACAGTTCTCTGATTGGTTGATGTTGAGGTATCAATCCTTAGGCACAGTAGTTCTGAGCATTCAGCTTCGTTAAGTAGCTAATTTCTTCCACTTGGTGGTGGTTTTAGCATCTGTAAAATAACTTGAGAAGTGTGCATCAGATAGTAATATCTAGGTACCTCAAAGAGTATCTACAGCAGAGGATAATGGGCAGAGGTCTGTTCCTGTAAACTCTATAGGGTCCTCCTCAGTTACAAAACAAGAATTGATGTGATTTTTCTTCATTCATATCTGTCTGCTTTATTCCCTCCTGTCTACCAGATGCAAGTGAAAAAGGCTGCTTGCCAGAAGGTGAGAGAAACAAGAGGAGAGTGGTAATTCAATGAGTACTGGGGTTCATATGCCAAACTTAGGATAGCCAAAATTTCCCCAAATTATTACCAGTAATATTGATTGGTAGGTGAATTGAAGGGAATAGGACTAGATCTCAAGTCTTGGCCTTTAGACATCTATGACATTTAGTATTACCTTGTTTATTTTCCCTTCAAGTAATGACTGGGCATTTCCTAGAATAGTTCTCAAAGGAATATACCTTATATTATGTCCTAGGGCAAATACATACACACGTGATCGAATTAGCACTTAGCCCTGACATCATACAATGCATTCTATTCTTTTCTATTCTGTTTGTTTGTTTCTGTTTTTTAATTTTTGGTATCCAATAGCAATTTAAAAGCATTGTCTTGGGGTAGAGGGAATATGGCTAGCAGCTGTCTCCTTCTTGGACCTGGGCTGTGGATTTTAGAACAGATGTTTGTTATTCACTTCCAAGCTTCCTAGGCTATTTGCCAGTGTGGTTGTCCTGCTGTTGGTCTTTGAGTATTGATGGCCCATCTGTCCTGGATCTTGATGAGAGTGGGGTTAGAAGTGGGGTACTCAGAGAGAAAGCTCATTAAACATGGCCTTGTTCCAGGATTCAGAATGTGGTGGGTCTGCTCTAAATCACCCTATCAGATAGGTAGTTTCTTAAAGGAAATTTGGGGATATTCCCTGGCTGACCAGTGGTTAGGACTCTATGCTCTTGCTGCTGAGGAGCTGGGTTTAGTCCCTCGTCAGGGAACTAAGATCCCATAAGATGTCGCAGGACCAAAAAAAAAAAAAAGGATCTATGGTTTTAAAAATTCCTTTAAAAAATTAACCAATTTAGAAAATTTAGTTCTGCATGAAAATGCTTATCTGGAGCCTTTTTACATTTATTCAAGTAGGAAAATAAATTAGTATGTCAACTCCAATTCCTCAAGCAATTTCTTAAACAGTTAGCTAAAGTGTGCTAATACACCTAAATATAACTTAAAAATCCAAACCATCTTGTTAAGTGTCAAGTGCTTAAAACTTTGTTTCTTAATCACCAAATTATTAATATGGTTGATAACAAGCAGCAGCCTTTGTGCAGGAGAAGGTCACTACCAAGATGGCTTTAATGTTCCCCTTGGGCTTCCTTGGTGGCTCAGATGGTAACAAATCTACCTGCAATGCAGGAGACCCAGACTTGATCCCTGGGTCAGGAAGATCCTTGGAGAAGGGGATGGAAACCCACTCCAGTACTCTTGTCTGGAGAATTCCATGAACAGAGGAGCCTGGAAGGCTACAGTCCATGGGGTTGCAAAGAGACAGACTGAGCCACTATCACTTTCACTTTCAGCCTAAATAAACTTAAACAGGCTTTTTTTTTTTTTTTTTTTTTTTTTTGAGTTGAGGCCCCTGGGCTCCTTTTACTTTGGAAGACCTGTAATTTTTTTTCTCTGCCCCTTTGATATGTAAATCTTTTTAATAGCCTCAGATTTTACAACCCAGGAAAGTCTTTCTAAAGAACATTGGAACCCTCCTTTTGAAATGTAATCGGCAAAGGAGATTGCTTTGCCCCTATTTTCCAGCTACTGAAGGAGGGTAGGCACCAACTCCACACTTCCTTGCTCCAGGTTCCACAACTATCTCTTGCCATAAATATGAGAAATTTACTTTTCCTTTGGATAAAGCCTATTAGCAAACACAGATGGCTTGTGACTTCCCCATGATGTCCTCCAGTACTTTTCTACTAGCTCACCCCAGCCCTTAAAAAGCCCTACCTCACTGTTGCCATGAAGTTGAGTTCAGACTTAGTTCTGGACTCTCCCTCCAGCTGCAGTAGCAATGAATAAAGTCTTCTTCACCTGTTTAACTTTTTTGTTGTTGTTGTTGTTCCTTTTCCTCCTTAATAATATACATATTTTATTGAAGTATAGTTGACTTACAATGTTTCAGGTTCACAGAAAGGTGATTCAGTTTTACATATACACATATAATTTTTCTGAATTATTTTCCATTGCAAGATATTGACTATAGTTCCCTGTGCTATACAGTAAAATTTGTTGCTCTTTGCATATCTTTTTTTTAAAACTAGAAATTTAGCATTCATACTAAGTCAAACAATTGGAATCAAAATGTCAAAATTTCTTAAGCAAAAATTCACAAACTTTCTAAAATATATATATTATACATACTGTATATACACAAAAGCTTTTCTACCACATCTGATAAAGGCCTGAGAAATAACATCATTAAAAAAAATTATGAAGTAGAAAAACTGAAACAAACTAGATAAAAGTAAAAGATCATCATATCATCCAGTTGTTTTTAAACATGGCTGCTCATTAGGATCACATCTGGAGCTCTGGAGAAAAAAATGCAATACCTGGGCATTTGTATTTTTCAAAAAATTCCAAGATAATTCTGATATGCATCTGGATTTTAAAAAGTGATTACAGGTTATTCTATTAAATTGTAGTTTTGGTGTTATAGAGTTCTATTATTTTTCTGTTGATCAATCATGATACAATGGTATTAAGTGAGTAAAAGATATTTATCAGTTTTCCCAATCAATATATTGCCAGATGAAAAATAAGATAATTACAATTGCAAGCCACAATGGGAACATGATTAACCTAAAATTAAAAAATAATTACACACAATTGGGGGCAGGGGGAGTCAAGCAGTGTGATGTGGTAAATGAGAGTGCATACGTGCACATGTTTTCATCTACTCAGCCAGTCTATGTCTTTTGCTTGGTGCAATTAATGTATTTAGATTTAAAGCAATTATCAATATGTATAGTGTCAGACTTTATTTTTTTGGGCTCCAAAATCACTGCAGATGGTGACTGCAGCCATGAAATTAAAAGATGCTTACACCTTGGAAGGAAAGTTATGACCAACCTAGATAGCATATTAGAAAGCAGAGATATTACTTTGCCAACAAAGGTCCGTCTAGTCAAGGCTATGGTTTTTCCAGTGGTCATGTATGGATGTGAGAGCTGGACTGTAAAGAAAGCTGAGCACCGAAAATTGATGCTTTTGAACTGTGATGTTGGAGAACTCTTGAGAGTCCCTTGGACTGCAAGGAGATCCAACCAGTCCATCCTAAAGGAGATCAGTCCTGGGTGTTCATTGGAAGGACTGATGTTGAAGCTGAAACTCCAGTACTTTGGCCACCTCATGCAAAGAGTTGACTCATTGGAAAAGACCCTGATGCTAGGAGGGATTGGGGGAAGGAGGAGAAGGGGACGACAGAGGATGAGATGGCTGGATGGCATCACCGACTCGATGGACATGAGTTTGAGTAAACTCCGGGAGTTGGTGATGGACAGGGAGGCCTGGCATGCTGTGATTCATGGGGTCGCAAAGAGTCAGACACGACTGGGCGACTGAACTGAACTGAACTGATGATCTTATTAACATTTGGGGGGGTTTATTGTCTTCAGATCTTCCCCTTCTCTTGTGTTTCCTGAATTTCCTTTGGCATTTGTTGTAAAGCTGGTTTGGTGGTGTTGAATTCTCTTAACTTTTGCTTGTCTGTAAAGCTTTTGATTTCCCCATCAAATCTGAAGGAGAGTCTTCCTCGGTAGAGTATTCTTCGTTGTAGGTTCTTCCCTTTCATCACATTAAATATATCATGCCATTCCTCTCTGGCTAGTAGAGTTACTGTTGAGAAATCTGATGATTTCTCATGAGAAATCTGATGATCAAGTACTGTTGATAACCTGATGGGAGTTTCCTTATATGTTATTTGTTGTTTTCCCCTTGTAACTTTTAACATTCTATCTGTGTCTTTATTCCTTAATTTTTGTCTGTTTGATTGCTATGTATCTTGGTGTGTTCCTCCTTGTGTTTATCCTGCCTGGGACTCTCTGTGCTTCCTGCATTTGGTTGACTATTTCCTTTCCCATGTTAGGGAAGTTTTTAGCTATTATCTCTTCAAATACCTTTTCAGGTCCTTTCTCTCTTTCTTCTCCTTCTGGGACCCCTATAATGTGAATGTTGGTGCATTTAATGTTGTCCCAGAGGTCTCTTAAGACTATCTTCATTTTTTTTCATTCTTTCTTCTATATTCTGTTCTGAAGCAGTGATTTCCTCAAGTCTGTCCTCCTGTTATTCTGCTATTGATTCCTTCTAGTGTATTATTCATCTCTGTTTGTTTGTTCTTTAGTTTTTCTAGGTCTTTGGTAAACGATTCTTTCAACTTCTCTATTGTTTTCCTGAGATCCTGAATCATCTTCACTATCATTATTCTAAATTCTTTTTCTGGAAGGTTACCTATCTCCAAAAAAAAAAAAAAACTACTGGTTTTTCCAGTATATGGATGTGAGAGTTGGACTATAAAGAAAGCTGAGTGCTGAAAAATTGATGCTTTTGAACTGTGGTGTTGGTGATGACTCTTGAGAGTCCCTTGGACTGCAAGGAGATCCAACCAGTCCATCCTAAAGGAAATCAGGCCTGAATATTCATTGGAAGGATTGATGCTGAAGCTGAAGCTCCAATATTTGGCCACCTGATGCAAAGAACTGACTCATTGGAAAAGACCCTGATGTTGGGAAAGACTGAAGGCAGAAAGAGAAGGGGATGATAGAGGATGAGATGGTTGGATGGCATCACTGACTGGATGGACATGAATTTGAGCAAGCTCTGGAAGTTGGTGATGGACAGGGAAGCCTGGTGTGCTGTAGTCCATGGGATCACAAAGAGTCAGACACAACTGAGTGACTGAATTAACTGAACTGACTGACTTATCTACAGTTCACTTAGTTATTTTTCTGGAGTTTTATCTTCATCTGTGACATAACTTTCTGCTTTTTCATCCTGATTAACTTTCTGTAATGTGGTGGGTTTTTTTTTTTTTTTTAGCTGCTGTGGGATTGTGGTTCTTCTTGTTTCTTCTGTTCACCCTCTGATTCAGGAGGCTAAGAGGCTTGTATAAGCTTCCCGTTGGGAGGGACTGGCAGTGAGAAAAACTGGGTCTTGCTCTTGTGGGCAAAGCTCCATTCAGTAAAGCTTTAATCCAATTATCTGCTGATGGACGGGGTTGCACTCCTTCCCTGGTAGTTGTTTGGCCTGAGGTGACCAAGCCCTGGGGTCTATGGTCTCTATAGTAGGGTTAATGGCAACCTCCAGGAGGGCTCATGCTAAGACAGACCTTCCCGGATTGCTGCTGCCAGTGCCCCATCCCTGTGGTGAGCCCCTGTTGATCCCTCCAACACTAGCAGGTAGTTTTGGTTCAGTCTTCTGCGGGGTCTCTGCTCTTTTCTTCTGGGTCTTAGTGCACACAAGATCTTGTCTGTGTCCTCCAAGACTGGAGTCTCTGTTTTCCCCAGTCTTGTGGAAGTCTTGTAATCAAATCCCAGTGTCTTCCAAGGTCAGAGTTCCAAGGTTTCCCAATTCCTTTGTCAGATCTCCAGGTGGGAAGCCTGATATGGAGTTTTGAACCTTTACAACAGTGGGTGAATTTCTTTGGTATTATTGTTCTCCAGTCTGTGGGTCACCCGCCAGCATGTATGAGACTTGATTTTATTGTGATTGTGCCTCTCCTACCATCTCACTGTGGCTTCTCCTTTGTCTTTGGTTGTGGGGTATCTTTTTTTAGTGGGTTCCAGAATCTTCCTATTGATGGTTATTCAACAGCTAGTGCAATTTTGGTGCTCTTGCAGGAGGAGATGCGCACTCTTCCTGCTAATCTGCCATCACCTGTTTAACTTTGTCCAGTGTAACTTTTTTTTAAACTCTGTCAGTTGTCCTGTATATCATCCTTTTTGTGAACACTTAATTTCTCAATTTTCAAAAAATTTTTATGGAGGCTCTGTATTAGTTTCCTGGGGCTATCATAACAAAGCACAATAAACTGGATGGCTTAAAAACAAACAAACAAATTTATTCTGTTACAAATTTGGAGGCCTGAGCCCAAAAGCAAAGGAGTTGACAGGACCATGCCCTACCTGAAGGCTCCTGGAAGTTCTGTTCCATGCCTATCTCTTAGCTTCTAATGTTGCCAGTAACTGTTGGTGCTCCATGACTCATAGTTGCATCATTCCAGTCACTGCCTTCATGGGCTTGTGGCCGTCTCCCTATGTGTGTCTCTCTCTATGTCTTTTCTCTTCTTAGAATACTAGTCATACTGGATCAAGGGCCCACACTACTTTCCTATAACCTCATCTTAACTTACATCTTAATTATATCTGCAATGACCCTATTTCCAAATAAGGTCACATTCACAAGTACCAAGGATTAGACTTCAACATATTTTTTCCAGGGGGCACAAGGCAACCCAAAACTCACGCTGAAGAAACATCAATAGTATTTAGAATAAAAGGCTTCCCCTGCATTTAATATTTTGTTAAAATATTGTATTATGTTTGTACAGGGGAGAGTCTATTTTGACTGCATGTTAGATCTGTTTCTTTTGACTTTAACCCTGGTTTTTGGTTGCTTTTGTTATTACAATCATACATAATGGTCTGCCTCAAGGGACCTTGCCCTTCTGCCTGGCTGTTATACCAAAGTGCCTCTGTTTAGCTCACAGGGAGATAATCTGACCCTGCCTACTTGCGAATGACTGAATGACTCTAAGGAAGAAGAGACTAACACACCCCTCCCAAAGACTGGCCCTTTCCAGAGATGTTTTGAAAGACTGAGTTCCTTTTCACTTAACTTCCCCACTCCCTCTCTCTCCCTTTCACTTTACTTCCCCACTGCCTCTCCCTCTCTATAGTGCCTTTTGTCTTTAGCTCCTCAATGCCTCTCTGGCTCTACAAAAAAAACCTGGCTTCCAGACCCCGACAAGATAGTTACTTTGAGACATTACTCTGCCATCTTCTCTGTTGGATTTATGAATACAGTCACTTTCCTTGACTCAGCACCTCGTCTCTCAGATTCATTGACCTGTCTTGCAGCAAGCAGAGCAAGTTTGGGCTTGGTAACATGTTTAAGATGCAAACAGAAGATCTGCCTGTTGGCTGGAATGCTATATTAAGAAATTCATATGTCTACAAAGTTTGAATATTAAAAATGGAGAGACGTCTGTCTCTCTGGGGAGAAGGTTTACCTGGAAGATACTGTGCAGGGTAGGTAGTACTCTGTCTGCCTGGACAACAGGTTAGGTCTGGTGAAGGTAAAGCTTCTTTAAGGAGGAATAAAGGATTATGTCAAAGACAAAACCAAGCAAGTAAGGAGGTTGACTTTATTCAGACTGTTGTGGTAAGGAGAACACCCAGATCCAACACCAAAGTGCTTCTATGGGATGGTTTTGCCTTAGACTTTGTCAATTTAAAAAAGATGCACAACATGAGAGTTGAAAGTTAAGTTTTATTTGGAGCAAAATGAGGACTGCAGCCCTGGAGGCAGCACCTCAGATAGCTCTGAGAAACTGCTCCAAAGAGGCAGTGAGGAAACATCATTATATATGTGATTCTCATGAAGGGGGAGTTCATACGGTCAAGCACATATTTTTCCAGAAAGTTTCTGCTAGTCTTATGAAGATTTTGTTACTCATGAAAAAGTCATCAACATGAAGGATTTTAGTACTTTTTGAGAACACGAGGAAATATAAGAATTGGGCTCATAAAAATTAGCTCCTGAAAATATCTAACTATTTGAAAACCTGTCCTGCCAGTTTTTCTCTGAGCACAGAGTGCCTCATTTATGTTCTCCACCCTGATCTCCTTTCAGGAGATGTTGAAGGTCAGCAGCTGCAAGCAACACACGATTTAATCCTATAGAGGTAGATGGCAAGTGCCCATGGCAAGTGCCAATTTATAGTTGACAACTTACATAGGGAGAGGACATAAAGAGGTCATAGTGGAGGGTATTACAGTTGAAGTTGCTTTGTAGGCAGGAGAAATCTCAGTCAGGCAGCCAACTGAGGTTAGCTAGTTTCAGGGGAACAAATAAATAGCTAATCACTTATAACAAAGAATGGGAAATTGGAGGATCTCTGCCTGGTCTTGCTAGCAGGTTCAGGCAAAAGGAGAAAGAAATATCAGTGTTTGGCCTCATCACAGGTAAACAGAGGATTACGAGAGGATTATGAGGGTCATGAGACAGAGTGCACAGTGGATTTTTATGAGTCAAATGGGGAAGTGATTCTTTGAGTAAACCCTTTCCTAGAACACAAAAGAATGTGGGGGTTGGGAGTGGGGATGGATTTTGGAAAACAGAATGTTGCAGGAGGTGTTCTTTACCACTGCTGCTTTCCAGAAGCACAGGATAAAATTCAACAGTGTCAATTGTCAGAAGGAAGGACCCATGTATGGCAGATTGCATCTTGTCGTTGCCTGCCTTTAACTATTTACAGTTCTCTTTTAAGAAGAGGCTTATTTATCCTTGCAAAAATGAATTCCACAGTTCCAAGATGCCACAGCCACCAAGAGGTGGTACCCACTTAGTGACTGCCAAACCTCAGGTTGTGTGTACCCCAGGAGTACGTAAGAAAAACCACTGGGATGCAGTAAGAAAATACCAGTTTCTACTTTACTTTTATCAAAAAATCAAGAAGAAATTAAAATTTAGTACTGATATTTAACATACCGTTCATGCTGGGTTCCTCATTCTGAATCTGTGAAGGTGTCACAAGTCACATTCTCAGGGAGGAGGTGAAGCTTCACATTGTGGTAACTTTCCTTTCTGAACTCCTTCTGAGTGTAGTAACATTGCAGACTGTAAGTGCCTGATTAAGGGCAGATAATATTACCTTGTTGCTGTTGTTGGTCAGTCGCCCAGTCATGTCTAGCTGTTTGCAACCACATGGACTGCTGCATGCCAGGCCTCTCTGTCCCTCACCATCTCCCAGAGTTTGCCCAAGTTCATATTCATTGCACTGGTGATGCCGTCCAACCATCTCATACTCTGATACCCTCTTTTCCTTTTGCCCTTGATCTTTCCTAGCATCAGGAACTTTTCCAATAAGTCATCTGTTTGCATCAAATGACCAAAATATTGGAGCTTCAGCTTCAGCATCAGTCCTTCCATCAGAATATTCAGGGTTGATCTCCCTTAAGATTAACTAATTTGATCTCCTTGTAGTCCAAGGGACTTTCAGCGGTCTTCTCCAGCTCCACAGTTCAAAGGCATCGATTCTTTGGCTTTCTGCCTTCTTTATGGTCCAGCTCTCACAACCCTACATGACCACTGGGGAGACCATAGCCTTGACTGTACAGAGCTTTGTCAGATGAGTAACATCTTGCTTTTCAACCCACTGTCTAGGTAGTGTCTAGGCTTTCCTGCCAAGAAGCAATTGTCTTCTGATTTCATAGCTGCAGTCACCATCCACAGTGATTTTGAGCCCAAGAAGGGGAAATCTGTCACTACTTCCACATTTTCCCCTTCTATTTGCCATGCAGTAATGGGGCCGGGTGCCATGATCTTAGTTTTTTTTAATATTTAGTCTTCAGTCAGTTCAGTCGCTCAATTGTGTCTGACTCTTCATCCAAATATTTAGGCTTAAGCCAGCTCTTTCATGCTCCTTCTTTACTCTCATCTAGAGGCTCTTCAGTTCCTCTTCACTTCCTCTTCACTTCTTGCCATTAGAGTGATATCATCCGCTCTGAGATTATTAATGTTTCTCCCGCCTATCTTAATTCCACCTTGTAACTTATCTGGTCTGGCATATCTCATGATGTGCTCAGCGTACAGATTAAATAAACAGGATGACAACAGACAGCCATCATACTCCTTTCTCTGTCTTAAATCAATCATTTGTTCCATACAGGGTTCTACTGTTGCTTCTTGACCCGCATGCAGGTTTCTCAGGAGACAGGTAAGATGATTTGGTATTCCCATTTCTCTAAGAGCTTTCCACAGTTTGTCATGCTCTACACAAAGGTTTTGGCATAGTTGATGAAACAGAGATAGATATTGTTCTGAAATTTCCTTGCTTTTTCTATAATCCAGTGAATGTTGGCAATTTGATCTCTAGTTTTTCTTCCTTGTCTAAACCCAGCTTGGACATCTGGAAGTTCTTGGTTCACATAATGCTGAAGCCTAGCACGCAAAATTTTAAGTATGACCTTACTAATATGGGAGATGAGTGCAATTGTCTGATGGCTAGTACATTCTTTGGTACTACTCTTCTTGGGAATTGGGATGAGGATTGACCTTTTCCAGTCCTGTGGCCACTGCTGAGTCTTCCAGATTTGCTAACATAATGAATGCAAAACCTTGATGTCATCCTCCTTTAGGGATTTGAATAGTTCTGCTGGAATTTCATCTCATCCACTAGCTTTAACAGCAGTGCTTCTTAAGGCCCATTTGACTTTGCACTCCAGAATGTTTGGCTCTGGGTGACTAACCACACCATCGTAGTAATCTGGTTCATTAAGATCTTTTCTTGTGCAGTTCTTCTGTGTATTCTTTCCATCTCTTTTTTTCTTGATCTCTTCATCATCTACTAGATTTCTATCATTTTTATCTTTTAGTGTGACTATTTTGGGGCAGAATGTTCCCTTGATGTTTTCAAATTTCCTGAAGTGATCTCTAGTCTTTCCCCTTTTGTTGTTTCCTTCTATTATTAAACACCATTCACTGAAGAAGGCCTTCTTGTCTCTTCTAGATATTCTTTGGAACTCTGTGCTTAATTGGATGTACCTTTTCCTTTCTCCCTTGTTTTTGCTTCTCTTCTTTCTTTAATTATGTGTAAAGCCTCCTCAGATAATCACTTTGCCTTCCTGCTTTTCTTTTTCTTTGGGATCACTTTGTTCACTGCCTCTTGTACAATATTATGGACCTCTGTCCATAGTTCTTCAGGTACACTATTATCTAGATCTAGTCCCTTGAATCTATTCATTACTTCTACTGTGAATTCATATGTGATTTTATTTGAGTCATACCTGGCTGGCCTAGTGTTTTCCACAGTTTTCTTTAGTTTAAGCCTGAATTTTGTTATAAGGAACTGATGATCTGAGCCACAGTCAGCTCCCAGAGAAGCTCCTAATATTACCTTAGTTTCAACTAAATCTAGTCTTACACAATGGACAAGTAGCTTTAAGAGATACTTGCAGAGAATCCACTGGTTTATAAAAACAACTTGAATAGTGCACGAACCAATAAACAGGAATCTGTGACATCACTGACAAATATTCCTACAACAGTAGATGCTCTTAGACAGCTACTTGACCAAAAAAATAAAAAAACTAACATATTTTACAAGAAGCTGATCAAATCATTCAAAATTGTCAATACTGTTTGAAATATGGACATACTTTAACATTGTTGGAAAATGGAATATTTTCTGCCATGTCAGTAAACAAGGATGTCATAATAATCAGCAATTGCAGCCACCATGGACGGTGAGCTGGTAAGCCTGGTGGGAACCCAGGAAGGAAAAAATACCTGTCATCTAGCAGCCATCAGACTGCAGCCACTCCCTATGGTGAGCCTTGAGGAAGTTCAGGATGTGAAAACACAGGATACTGGCCCCAGATAGCTGAGGTGCATATCAAAGGAATGATTTCAGTGAATTCAGACTCTTGTATCTTCCCTTGCACAGAAAAGTGCTAAATTCCTTAACTTGGGTTATCTGGTTTTCTTCAATCAACAATATCTTTTGATGTTAAGACTACCTGCCTTTTGTTGCAAAACTTCTATATAACCTGGTTCCTCCCCTCACCTCCTTGGAGCATTTTCTCAGGGCTATCTGAAATGCTATCTCCCAGGCTGTAGTCCTCATTTCGGCCCAAATAAAACTTAACTCACAACTCTCATGTAATGAAGTGTTTTTTTTTTTTTTTTCAGTATTGTTAATCTGAGCCTCACCCTAATTGTTGTGGTGAAACCTAATTGAAGAGGTTTCATGAGATACACATTTTGGTTATTACAGCCACTTGCCCACCAAGATTTGAAATAAGCTGAATTTACATCTATATTTCATACTGTTAACACAGCCTTTTCAAAATTTGTAAAATGCAACATATTCCATCACTGGTCCTGTCCCCATTATAGTGGAGAAGACCTGTAACTAGAGTCTAGGCACACTTACGAGATATAAGTGTAAACTATAGGTTAAGCATAATTTTCAAAAAGGTAAAATCATGACACTCTGGCAAATATAAAATGAACTCATGTCAAAGATTTAATTAACTCATTAATTAATAAAGGGACCGATAAAAATGCTATGATCATTTCAAAGAACATCTTAGAAGCAAGCAATGGGGAGGGAGGCAGGAGGGGGTTAGAGATGGGGAACACATGTAAATCCATGGCTGATTCATGTTAATGTATGGCAAAAATCACTACAATATTGTAAAGTAATTAGCCTTCAACTAATAAAAATAAATTGAAAAAATTAATTAAAAAATAAAAAGAAAAGAAGCAAGCAAATGTATATGATAAGATTTATAGAGTATAAAACTGATAATGCCCAACTGGCCACAAATCTTTGAGTTATCTATTCTACCAACAGAGTTACTTGCAGCTCTACCAGACAAAAATCTCCAAGCTAACAAGTAACTTCACTAATTCTAGGACCTTTAATCAATAGTAAATAATGGGATACATTTATGTAACCAAAATCTTCTGGCCAAATTCACGCCATGTATTTTGTAAATAGATTTTTATTGGATCTCAGTCACTTCTTATCTTATTATCTATGACTGCTTTTATGCTATATTGAAAGCACTGAGTACTCAGGGTCCTAAAGCAACAAAACTCTTAATATTTATTATCTGGACCTTTACAGATAAAGTATGTTAGCCTTTGGCCTGGACAATCCTTGGGCGGGTTTTGCCTCCATATGATACTGAAAGGGTTTCTACTCATCATTTTTGCCTTATTTCCAAGTTTGGGGTAATTTTCTTGACAGCTGCTTGAGAATTCTTAACAGTTAACTTATCTGTTTCCATTATCTTCATTTCGGTTCAGTTCAGTTTAGTCACTCAGTCTTCTCTGACTCTTTAAGACCCCATGAACCGCAGCACGCCAGGCCTCCCTGTCTATCACCAACTCCCAGAGTCTACCCAAACCCATGTCCATCGAGTCGATGATGCCATCCAACCATCTCATCCTCTGTCATCCCCTTCTCCTCCTGCCCTCAATCTTTCCCAACATCAGGGTCTTTTCAAATGAGTCAACACTTCGCATGAGGTGGCCAAAGTATTGGAGTTTCAGCTTCAACACCAGTCTTTCCAATGAACACTCAGGACTGATCTCCTTTACGATGGACTAGTTGGATCTCCTTGCAGTCCAAGGGACTCTCAAGAGTCTTCTCCAACACCACAGTTCAAAAGCATCAATTCTTCAGCGCTCAGCTTTCTTTGTAGTCCAACTCTCACATCCATACATGACCACTGGAAAAACCATAGCCTTGACTAGACGGATCTTTGTTGGCAAAGTAATGTCTATACTTTTCAATATACTGTCTAGTTTGGTCATAACTTTCCTTCCAAGGAGTAAACATCTTTTAATTTCATGGCTACAGTCACCATCTGCAGTGATTTTGGAGCCCAGAAAAATAAAGTCAGCCACTGTTTCCACTGTTCCCCATCTATTTGCCATGAAGTGATGGGACTGGATGCCATGATCTTAGTTTTCTGAATGTTGAGCTTTAAGCCAATTTTTTCACTCTCCTCTTTCACTTTCATCAAGAGGCTCTTTAGTTCTTCTTCACTTTCTGCCATAAGGGTGGTGTCATCTGCATATCTAAGGCTATTGGTATTTCTCCCGGCAATCTTGATTCCAGCTTGTGCTTCCTCCAGCCCAGCATTTCTCATGATGTACTGTGCATATAAGTTAAATAAGCAGGGTGACAATATACAGCTTTGATGTACTCTTTTCCTATTTGGAACCAGTCTGTTGTTCCATGTCCAGTTCTAACTGTTGCTTCCTGACCTGCATACAGGTTTCTCAAGAGGCAGGTCAGCTGGTCCGGTATTTCCATCTAATTCAGAATTTTCCACAGTTTATTGTGATCCACACAGTCAAAGGCTTTGACATAGTCAATTAAACGGAAATAAATGTTTTTCTGGAACTCTCTTGCTTTTTCAATGATCCAGCAGATGTTGGCAATTTGATCTCTGGTTCCTCTGCCTTTTCTAGAACTAGTTTGAACATCTGGAAGTTCACGGTTCACATATTGCTGAAGCCTGGCTTGGAGAATTTTAAGCATGACTTTACTAGTGTGTGAGATGAGTGCAATTGTGTGATAGTATGAGCATTCTTTGGCCTTGCCTTTGTTTGGGATTGGAATGAAAACCGACCTTTTCTAGTCCCATTATCTTCAGATTGGTCTTTTGGTTCAAATTCCCCATGTTTTAATTTTTGTTAGTATTTTTTCCCTCAAAGTGTTTTAGATATCAGTTTCCTCTGTATTGTTTTATTAAGTATAAGTAATTCTAAGGGCATTTACTGTCATCCTTTTAAATAAAGTGCAACATTTCTCAAAGTATAAAATTTCACATTTTTTACTTTGAAGTTTAATTGATCACACCATGATATATATTGTATTATTTCATTTTCATGGGGCACAATGAGACTCCCATCTGCACATCTAATTCAATAACATTTCCTTTGGTATGTTTTCTTGAATTTATATACCCATCATTGTTCTGTATTATGTTGTCTTTTTTTTTTTTTTTTTTTTACACTGACAATGTGAGAAATATTTTGAAGTATACCCTTCTAGTCTTTTTTCTCTTTAAAGTTGCTATCATAGTCTTTTGTATATTTTTTCTCTTATTGTTTTCATTTTGCTTTAAAATGCTCTCCCAAACCTTGTGGAACCGTGGTGCAATAACCCTAGGTGACTTGATAGAACAGGAAACCCCTGGTGCTGCTCATGGAGAGGACTTGGCTGAGGCTGGTTAAAATGTCCCTGTGGGCGAGGACTTTGGTGTTTTCTCCTGGAAGCACCATTGCTCCTAGGATGAACATGATTCCTCAGGGTTCTTCAAGCACTGGCTGGAGTCCTGGAGATCTGTCCCTCATGTTTTCTTTTCTTTTCTTTTTTAAATTTATTTGTTTATTTATTTATTTTTTCAGTGGGTTTTGTCATACATTGACATGAATCAGCAATAGATTTACACGTATTCCCCATCCCGATCCCCCCTCCCACCTCCCTCTCCACCCGATTCCTCTGGGTCTTCCCAGTGCACCAGGCTCGAGCACTTGTCTCATGCATCCCACCTGGGCTGGTGACCTGTTTCACCATAGATAATATACATACTGTTCTTTCGCAACATCCCACCCTCACCTTCTCCCACAGAGTTCAAAAGTCTGTTCTGTACTTCTGTGTCTCTTTTTCTGTTTTGCATATAGGGTTGTCGTTACCATCTTTCTAAATTCCATATATATGTGTTAGTATGCTGTAATGTTCTTTGTCTTTCTGACTTACCTCACTCTCTATAATGGGCTCCAGTTTCACACATCTCATTAAGACTGATTCAAATGAATTCTTTTTAACGGCTGAGTAATATTCCATGGTGTATATGTACCACAGCTTCCTTATCCATTCATCTGCTGATGGGCATCTAGGTTGCTTCCATGTCCTGGCTATTATAAACAGTGCTGCGATGAACATTGGGGTGCACGTGTCTCTTTCAGATCTGGTTTCCTCAGTGTGTATGCCCAGAAGTGGGATTGCTGGGTCATATGGCAGTTCTATTTCCAGTTTTTTAAGAAATCTCCACACTGTTCTCCATAGCGGCTGTACTAGTTTGCATTCCCACCAACAGTGTAAGAGGGTTCCCTTTTCTCCACACCCTCTCCAGCATTTATTGCTTGTAGACTTTTGGATAGCAGCCATCCTGACTGGCGTGTAATGGTACCTCATTGTGGTTTTGATTTGCATTTCTCTGATAATGAGTGATGTTGAGCATCTTTTCATGTGTTTGTTAGCCATCTGTATGTCTTCTTTGGAGAAATGTCTGTTTAGTTCTTTGGCCCATTTTTTGATTGGGTCATTTATTTTTCTGGAATTGAGCTTCAAGAGTTGCTTGTATATTTTTGAGATTAATCCTTTGTCTGTTTCTTCATTTGCTATTATTATTATGTTGTCTTTTTTCCATTTCTCTCATTTTCCTGTAAGTCACTTCAATCACCTTGTGAATTTTCTTTATAATTTATGTCATTTCCACAAAGCTCTCTTCCAGGTTATTGCTTTACATTTGTTACAATGTCACTTTTCTTTGTATAATCAAAACTATTTCAGCAATAACACTAACTTTTATCTTAATTTATGTACTTAGTTCCCCCAGCTCCTTTTTTCCCCTAATCTTATGTAGCTTTCTTCATTCAATCTTAATCAAACATTTAATTGTGCCCATGTACTCTTTAGTTTTCCAGATCACCAGTTCATTGTAAGAGGATATACTTCAGCACCAGAGAGATGGAAGAAATGCATAAAGCAAGGTACGTGAGAAGGGGTGCAGAGCCTCCACGTTCTCACCTAATTTCCATGTTTGCCAATGTGGAAACTCCCAGTTCCCTGTTTTTTGTTCAGCAAATGAATCTTTATGGAACACATACTATGAGCCAGATAGATACTGCAACAAACAGATCTCTCTCTGTTACTTCCACAGTGTAGTAAGGAAGTCATGTGTGTTATGGTAAAAAAGTTTTCTCTAGGGGCAAACTCTGAGTCAGTCTGAGAAAGACACCATAAAATGTGTGAAGACTGGAGACAGGGGGAAAAGGGAAATGAGACACAGTCAATAGGTGCTAGAGGATAAATTTGAGTTGCTATTGGGATCCCTTTGGTTTTGGGAAAAAAAAAAAAAAAACCACATCAATATGCCTTTGATTGTTGTTGTTTAATCACCCAGTCACGTCCAACTCTGTGACCCCATGGGCTGCAGCATGCCAGGCTTCCTGTCCTTCACTATCTCCCAGAGTTTGCTCAAACTCACATCCATTGAGTTGATAATACCATCCAACCATCTCATCCTCTGTCACCTCCTTCTCCTCTTGCCTTCAATCTTTCCCAGCATCAGGATCTTTTCCAGTGAGTCCACTCTTCACATAGGTGGCAAAAGTATTGGAGTTTCAGCTTCAACATCAGTCCTTTCAATGAATATTCAGGGTTGATTTCCTTTAGGATTGACTGGTTTGATCTCCTTGCAGTCCAAGGGAATCTCAAGAGTCTTCTCCAGCACCACAGGTTGAAAGCATCAGTTCTTCAGTGCTCAACCTTCTTTATGGTCTGACTCTCACATCTCTACATGACTACTGGAAAAATCATAGCTTTGACTATATGAAACTTTGTTGGCAAAATGATGTCTCTGCTTTTTAGTACACTGTCCAGGTTTATCATAGCTTTTATTCCAAGGAGAAAGTGTCTTTTAATTTCATGGCTGTAGTCACCATTTGTAGTGATTTTGGAGCCCAAGAAAATAAAGTCTGTCACTGTTTCCATTGCTTCCCCATCTTTTTGCCATGAAGTGATGGGACTGGATGCTATGATCTTTGCTTTTTGAATGCTGAGTTTGAAACCAGCTTTTTCACTCTCCTCTTTCACCTTCATCAAGAGGCTCTTTAGTTCTTCTTCACTTTCTGCCATTAGGGTGGTGTCACCTGCATATTTGAGGTTACTGGTATTTCTCCCGGCAATCTTGATTTCGCTTGTACTTCACGTAGTCCAGCATTTCACATGATGTACTCTGCATATAAGTTAAAAAAGCAGGGTGACGATATACAGCCTTGACATACTCCTTTCCCAATTTCGAACCAGTACGTTGGTCCATGTCCGGTTCTAACTGTTACTTCTTGACCTGCATACAGGTTTCTGAGGAGGCAAGTAAGGCAGTCTGATATTTCCATCTCTTTAAGAATTGTCCCATTTGTTGTGATCCACACAGTGAATGGATTTAGCCTGGTCAATGAAGCAGAAGCAGATGTTTTTCTGGAATTCCTTTGTTTTTTCTGTGATCCAACAGGGTGTTGGCAATTTGATCTTTGTTCCTCTACCTTTTCTAAATCCAGCTTGTACATCTGAAAGTCCTCAGTTCACATGCTGTTGAAGCCTAGCTTGATGGGTTTGAGCATTACCTTGTTAGATGTGAAATGAGTGCAGTTGTGCGGTAGTGGAAGATTCTTTGGCATTGCCCTTCTTTGGGATTGGGATGAAAAACTGAACTTTTCCAGTCCTGTGGCCACTGCTGAGTTTTCCAAGTTTGCTGGAATATTGAATATAGCACTTTAACAGCATTATCTGCTAAGATTTTAAATAGCTCTTCAGAAATTCCATCACCTACACTATCTTTGTTCATAGTAATGCTTTCTAAGGCCCACTTGACTTCACACTCCAGGATGTCTAGCTCTAAGTGAGTGACCACACCATCATGATTATCTGGGTCATTAAGACCAAAAGTAAAATCAAAGTGATATTTTGGAATGGAGATGCATCAAGCAATGCGAAGCTAGGCTGTTTTTCTCAGGACTGTAAAATGTCTTCTCATGTGTCTCCTTTCAGGAATAAATACATTGGAAACCCACTTTACTGCATACCTACTCATGCTGACTTTATTTTTGGGGGCTCCAAAATCACTGCAGATGGTGACTGCAGCCATGAAATTAAAAGACACTTACTCCTTGGAAGGAAAGTTATGACCAACGTAGACAGCATATTAAAAAGCAGAGACATTACTTTGCCAACAAAGGTCTATCTAGTCAAGATTATAGTTTTTCCAGTAGTCATGTGTGAATGTGAGAGTTGGAATGTAAAGAAAGCTGAGCATTGAAGAATTGATGCTTTCAAACCATGGTGTTGGAGAAGACTCTTGAGAGCCCCTTGGACTGCACGGAGATCCGACCAGTTGATCCTAAAGGAAATCAGTCCCGAATATTCTTTGGAAAGACTGGTGTTGAAGCTGAAACTCCAGGCCACCTCATGCAAAGAGCTGACTCATTTGCAAAGACCCTGATGCTGGGAAAGATTGAAGGGGGGCAGAGAAGGGGACGACAGAGGATAAGATAGTTGGAAGGCATCACTGACTCAACAGACATGAGTGAGTAAACTCCGGGAGTTGGTGATGGACAGGGAGGCCTGGCGTGCTGCAGTCCATGGGGTTGGAAAGAGTTGCACACGACTGAGTGACTGAACTGAACTGAAGGTAATAAAGTGAAAGGCACTCAGTCGTGTCCAACTCTTTGTGACCCCATGGATCACACAGTCCATGGAGTTCTCCAGGCAAGAATACTGGAGTGGGTAGCCTTTCCTTTCTCCAGGTTATCTTCCCAACTCAGGGATCGAATCCAGGTCTCCCGGGTTGCAGTCGGATTCTTTACCAGCTGAGCCACAAGGGAAGCCCAAGAATACCGGAGTGGGTAGCCCATCCCTTCTCCAGCGGATCCTCCTGACCCAGGGTTCAAATGGGGGGGTCTCCTGCATTGCCCTCAGGGATTGAGACAATCCAAAAGACTTCCTAAAATTTGCACATGGCCCTCTAGAGGGCAGTACAGTTCCTGTGGAACATCACCGAAATCAAAAAGATCTACTACAGGCTAAACCGCCCTGAGTTGCCATTCCCTTCTCCAGGGAATCTTGCTGACCCAGGGATCGAAACCAGGTTTCCTGCATTGCAGCCAGATTCGTTACCATCTGAACCGCCGGGAAGTCCCTCGGGGTTTAGGTAGGGAGCATTATACTCCTGCATGGAAGTCTGGCTTAAGGTGAAGGTGAGCGGCCGAATCAAAGGTATATTTTTTTTTCTTTGCCTAGCCCCCCACCCCCAGGAAGTTCCTCTGGAGAAGGGAATGGCAATTCACTCCAGTATTTTTGCCTGGAGAATTCCATGGACAGAGAAGCCTGGCGGGATACAGTCCTTGGGGTCGCAAAGAGTTGAACACGACTGAGTGACTAACATGTATAACACACACACAGTCCCCAGGAAAGGCTGGAGTTTTGGTGCTTCCACAGAAATGAAAGCCAAAGGTAACATTTGATACCTTTCTCCTGCATTTTAAGTTTTCCTTGATCAGTCTGCCTGGCATAGAAAGCTAGGGTCAAAAACCTTTCCCTACAAAAAATGATGGAATAAATGCAGAGATTTCCATCTGTATCTATATGTGGGGATACACATATATGTTTATCGTATCTATACGTTCATACATGTTGATTGTGTCATTGTATTGTGGAAAAAGTGAAGGCAATCTAAATGTCTGTGTACAGGAGAGTTGATTTTAAGAAGAAAAAGCAAACCTATGGCACATCAATAAAATGAAATTCAGGAATGCCTTGAAGATATTTTAAGTATAGTAACCAAAAGTCAGGGTTCAGCTGCTTGCTGCTCAAAAGTCACTAAAGAAGCAAGGCTGGTGGAAAGGAAATGCTTTATTTTGGAGGAGGGCCACCTGGGGGTTGGGGAGAGCAAACTAAAGGGAGGGGTCCCACCTCTCACCCCCACCAACAATCAATGGGCAAGAGCTTTCATAGATGGAGGGAGGGGGCTACATGCAGAAACAGCAGTCAGCTCTGACAGTCATGTAGTGGTCTGATCAGTGTCATCTTGATTGTTTTAAATACAATTAATTTTGGTTCCAGGATTGTTTTGTTCCTATTTCTTTGAGGCCAGTTTTTGAAATTGTAGCAGCTTATGTAATGGCTACGGTCTGATTATCAGTTAATTTCTTCCACCTGATGAGGGTTTCCATATTTATAAGAGAGCTCACAGGATATAGCTCAGAATATTATCTATGGCTCTTGAGGAAGAACTAAAAGTCCTGGACTTTGCTTAATAACTAAACTATTATTGTTGAATTTCCTTTGTTTTCTTTTCTGCATTTTCTCACTTCTCTGATTAAACTTATTCTTTGGCTAAAATTTTTCTGCAGACAAAAGGCAGGCTGAGGACTTGGGGGGCAAGAACCATATGCTCTGTTTCAGTACTGTTCCAACCACCGTAATAAAGCAAATAATGCAATAAAGCAAGTCACAAGAATTTTTTGGTTTCTCAGTGTGTGTAAAAATAATGTTTACACTGTAATGTAGTCTATTAAGTGCACAATAGCACTACATCTAAAAAAACCAATGTAAATACCTTAATTTAAAAATACTTCATTGCTGAGAATTCTCTGGTGGTCTAGTGGTTAGGATTGAGTGCTTTAAACTGCTATGGCCTGGGTTTACTCCTTGGTCAGAGAACTGAGATGTGGTGTGCCCCCACCCCCCAAAAAAAGAATTAAATGTTCATTGGCTACATTAAAAAAACAAAAACAAAAAAAAAACTTTATTTGCTAAGAAACACTACCCATCACCTGAGCTTTCAGTGAGTTATAATCTTTTAGTTTGTGGAGTGTCTTGCTTGTAAGTTATGGCTGCTGACTGATCAGCAGGTGGTGGATGATGAAGATTGGGGTGGGCTGTGGCAATTTCTTAAGATAAGACAATGAAGTTTGCCATATCAATTGACTCTTCCTTTCATGAACAATTTCTCTGCAGCATTCAATGCTGTTGTCAATAGATAGCATTTTACTCATGGGAGAGTTTCTTTCAAAATTTCAATCAATCCTCTCAAATCTTGCCACCGCTTTATCAACTCAGTTTGTATAATTTTCTAAATCCCTTGCTGTCATTTCAACAATCTTTACCAGGAGAGATTCAATCTCAAAAAAAAGACACTTTTTTTTTTTTTTTTTTTGCTCATTCATAAGAAATAACTCCTCATCCATCTGAGTTTTGTCATGAGATTGCAGCAATTCATCCATATCTTGAGGTTCCACTTTAAATTCCAGTTCTCTTGCTATTTTCACCACATTTGCAGTGACTTCCTCCACTGAAGTCATGAACTCTTCAAAGTCATCCATGAAGGTTTGAATCAACTTCTTCCAAACTCCTGTTAACGCTATTTTGACCTCTTCCCATGATTCACAAACGTTTTATATACATATATATATGTAATTTTATTTCTTTATGTGGACTGTGCTGGGTCTTCTGTGCAGGCTTTTCTCTACTTGTGGAGAATAGGGGCTACTCTCTAGTTGTGGTGCACAGGCTTCTCATTGAGGTGGTTTCTCTTGTTGCAGAGCATGGGCTCTAGGGCGTGTGGGTTTCACTAGTTGTGACTCGTGGGCTCTAGATCACAGGCTCAGTAGTTGAGGCACATGGGCTTAGTTGCTCTGTGACATGTGGGATTGTCTGGAATCAGGGTCAAACCTTTCCTTCATTGACAGTCAGGTTCTTTACCACTTAGCCACCAGGGAAGCCCTCACAAAGGTTCTTAATGACATCTAGAATGGTGAATCCTTTCCAACTTTTTAATTTATCTTGCTCAAATCTATCAGAGGAATTACTAAGTCAGCTACAGTCTTTGAAAATATATTTCTTAAATACTAAGACTTGAAATTTGAAATTACTTCTTGATCCATGGGCTACATAATTGATGCTGTATAAACAGACATGAAAACAACATTAATCTGGTTGTACATCTCCCTCAGAGCTTTTGTGTGTCCAGGTGCCTGTCAATGAGTAGTTATATATGTTTTTTAAATATTTTTTAATGTGGACTGTTTTCGGAGTCTTTATTGAATTTGTTCCAATATTGCTTCTGTTTTATGTTTCTGTTTTGGCTGCAAGGTATATGGGATCTTAACTCCCTGACCTGGGATCAAACCTGAATCCCCTGCATTGGAAGGCAAATTCTTAACCACTGGACCACCAGGGAAGTCCTTGAGCAGTTATATTTTGAAAGGAGTCTTTTTTTTTCTTTCTGAGCAGTAGCTTTCAACAGTGAGCTGGAAATATTTAGTGAACCATGTTGCAAACAGACGCGCTGTCATTCAGGCCTTTACTGTTCCCTTTATAGAGTACATGCAGAGTAGATTTAGCATAATTCTAAAGGCCATAGGATTTTTGGAATGGTAAGTGAGCACTGGCTTCAACTTAAAATCACCAGCTGCATTAGCCCCTAACAAGGCAGTCAGTCTGTCTTTTGAAGCTTGAAGCCAGACATTGACTTCTCTCTAGTCATGACAGTCTTAGATGGCATCTTCTCCCAATAGAAGGCTGTTTCATCTACAATGAAAACCTGTTGTGTAGTGTAGCCACTTTTACTAATGATGTTAGCTATGTCATCTGGCTAACTTGCTGCAGCTGCTACATGTGCACTTGCTGCTTCACCTTGTATTTTTATGTTTAGAAATGGCTTCTCTGCCTAAGCCTCATGAACCAGTCTCTGTTGGCTTCAAACATTTCATCTGTAGCTCCCTCACCACTCTTAGCCTTTGCAAAATTGAAAATAGTTAGGGCCTTGTTCTAAATCAGGCTTTGGCTTAAGGGAATGTTGTGGCTGATTTAATCTTCCATCCAGACAGTTACAACTTTCTCCATATCAGCAAGAAGGTTGTTTGGCTTTCTTATCATTGGTGTGTTTACTGAAGTAGCACTTTTAATTTCTTTCAAGAACCTTTCCTTTGCATTCGTAACTTGGCTAATTGTTTGGCAAAGAGCCCTGGCTTTCAGCCTTTCTCAGTTTTTGAGATGCCTTCCTCAATGAGCTTAATCATTCCTTTAACTTGAACACTTAAGAGGTCATTGCAGTGTTATTAATTGGTCTAATTTCAATATTGCTGTGGTTCAAGGAATCAGGAGGTCTGAGAAGGCAGAGAGAGATGGGAATGGCTGGTCCATGGAGCAGTCAGAATATACATATTTATCAATTAAATTCATCATCTTACATGGATGAAGTTCATAGTCCTCCAAAATAATCACAATAGTAACATTAAAGATCACTAAAAAAAAAAAAAAATCACTGATCACCATAAAAAACCAATAATGAAAAATTTTAAATATCGTGAGAATTACCAAAATGTGACACAGAGACACAAAGCAAGCAAATACTATTGGAAAAATGGCACCAATAGATTTGCTGGTTGCTGGGTTGCCACAAACCTTCAATTTCAACAAAATGTAATATCTGTAAAGTGCAATAAAATAAAGCACAATAAAATGAGGTGTGACTGTGTCACAATAGCAATTAAAAAGTGATGTATATCAATTCACTGACTTTGAAGAATTTTCTCAGTAGCAACAAAACTATAAATTTGATATGTTTAGAAATAGAATTGAAACAACACAAACTAACATATTGGTGGTTAACACATTAGTAGTAACATATTATGATTAGTTATTCTGTAATCTGAAAATTGCAGGAAATGTTAGGAGGTTTACAATAGAACGACCCTGTAAGTCATGACTATAAACCACAGAAAGCCATTTGTGATGTCTCAGTTTTAATCTGGTCTCTCTCACTTTTTTTCTTTTTCCAGTATTGCTCAAATTTATGTGACTAAGAAACTCTACTTTCATGTGAAATTTGTTGAGAACTATTTTGCTACACTTTTTCAGAGAAAGCAGTATTTGAAGAAATTGATAGTGAGATAAATACAAATGCATGTGTTTTCTTGTGAAATAATACTGTAAGCAAACAGAGCTCTAATTATGTTCTAGGTATTGTTTTAGTGCCTTACAAGTATTCACTCATTTAATATTCATGACAAGCCTATGAGATGAGTTACACTTATGGTCTTAGATAGATCCAATTTCATAAAATTATTAAGTGGTAGAGCTGAGTGTTGAATCTGAACAACTTGTCTCCAGAATCTATCCTACCTGATGATTTTCCATTTATGTTGTTGCAAATGGCATGACCTCATCTCTTCATTGGCTGAATAGTATTCCATTCTATATGTGTATGTGTATATATATATCAGTTCAGTTCAGTTCAGTCACTCAGTCTTGTTTGACTCTCTGCGACCCCATGAACCACAACATGCCAGGCCTCCCTGTCCATCACCAACTCCCAGAGTCCACCCACACCCATGTCCATTGTGTCGGTGATGCCATCCAACTATCTCATCCTCTGTAGTCTCCTTCTCCTCCTGCCCTCTTTCTTTCCCAGTATCAGGGTCTTTTCCAATGAGTCAGCTCTTCGCATGAGGTGGCCAAAGTATTGGAGTTTCAGCTTCAACAGCAGTCCTTCCAGTGAACACCCAGGACTGATATCCTTTAGGATGGACTGGTTGGATCTCCTTGCAGTCCAAGGGACCCTCAAGAGTCTTCTCCAACACCACAGTTCAAAAGCATCAATTCTTCGGTGCTCAGTTTACTTTATAGTCCAACTCTCACATCCATACATGACCACTGGAGAAACCATAGCCTTGACTAGACAGACCTTTGTTGGCAAAGTAATGTCTCTGCTTTTTAATATGCTATCTAGGTTGGTCATAACTTTCCTTCCAAGGAGTAAGCGTCTTTTAATTTCATGGCTGCAATCACCATCTGCAGTGATTTTGGAGCCCAGAAAAATAAAGTCAGCCACTGTTTCCACTGTTTCCCCATCTATCTGCCATGAAGTGATGGGACCAGATGCCATGATCTTAGTTTTCTGAATGTTGAGCTTTAAGCCAACTTTTTCACTCTCCTCTTTCACTTTCATCAAGAGGCTCCTTAGTTCTTTTTCACTTTCTGTCATAAGGGTGATGTCATCTGTGTATCTGATGTTATTGATATTTCTCCTGGCAATCTTGATTCCAGCTTGTGCTTCCTCCATCCCAGCATTTCTCATGATGTACTGTGCATATAAGTTAAATAAGCAGGGTGACAATATACAACATATATATATATATATATATATATCAGAGTCTTTATTCATTCATTCATCAATGAACACTTAGGTTATTTCCAAGTCTTAGCCATTGTAAATAATGCTGCAATAAACACGGATGTACAGATATCTTTTCCAGAGAGTGATTTCATTTCCATCAGATAAATACTGTGAAGTAAAATTGTCAGAGTATATGTAGCTCTACTTTTAATTTTTTGAGCAATCTGCATACTGTCTTCCATAGAGGCTGCACCAATTTACATTTACAAGTTTCCCTTTTCTCCTCATCCTTGCCAAGGTCATTTTCTACTGTCTTTTTGATTAAAGCCATCTTAACAGGTATGAGGTAATAGCTCATTATGGTTTTAATTTACATTTCCCTGAAGATTAGTGATGTTGAGCACTTTTTCATGTAACCTTTGGCCATTTGTATGTCTTGTCTAGTGAAATGTCTAGTCAGATTCTCTTCCCACTTTTTCAAAAAAAATTTTTATTGGAGTATAGTTGTTTTACAATGCTGTGTTGGTTTCTGCTGTACAACAAAGTAAATCAGCCATAAATATACTTTTTGGATTTTTTCCCATTTAGGTTACCACAGAGCATTGAGTAGATTTCTCTGTTCTATACAGTAGGTTCTCATTAATTATCTATTTTATACATAGCAGTGTATATATGTCAATCCCAAATCCCAATTCATCCCACCTCCCCTACCCACCACTTTGGTGTCCATACATTTGTTCTCTACATCTGTGTCTCTATTTTGCTTGGCAAATATGGTCATCTGTACCATTACTACATATTCCACACATATGTGTTAATACACAATATTTGTTTTTCTCTTTCTGACTTACTTCACTCTGTATGACAGTCTCTAGGTCCATCCACATCTCTGCAAATGGCATCATTTCATTCCTTTTTGTTGTTGAGTAATAGTACACTACATATATGTGCCACATCTTCTCTATCCATTCCTCTGTTGATGGACATTTAGGTTGCTTCCTTATCCTGTTTATTGTAAATAGTGCTGCAGTGACCACTGGGGTACATGCATCTTTTGGAATTTCGGTTTTTTTCAGGTAAATGCCCAGGATAGGGATTGCTGGGTCATATGGTAATTCTATTATTAGTTTTTTAAGGAATCTCCACACATTTCTCCACAGTCTCTGCTCATTTTTTAGTCAGACTTTTTTCTATTGAGTTGTATGAGTTCTTTTTGCATTTTAGACATTAGCCCCTTATCAGATAGATAATTTATAAATATTTTCTTCCATTCAGTAGTTTTTCATTTCCTTTTCTATATAGAAGGTTTTAAGTTTGGTGTAACCCATTTGTCTATTTTTACCTTTTGTGTCAAATCCAAAAAAAAAAAAAAGGAACACACAAAAAACCATTACCAAGATGTCAAAGACCTTATCCTCCATGTTTTCTTCTAGGAGTTTTTATGGTTTGTAGGAGTTTTTCAGCTTTTATGGTTCTTCATTCAAGTCTTTAATCCATTTTGAGTTGATTTTTATGTATGGTGTAAGTTAGTGGTCCAGTTTTCTTTGTAAGTGGCTGCAAAGTGACTGTCTACTTTTCCCCAATACAATTTACTGAAGAAACTGTAGTTTCTCTCTTGTGTATTCTCGGCTCCGTTCTCATAAATTAAGGCACCATGTATGTGTGGGTTTATTTCTGGGCTCTCTATTCTGTTCTACTGATCTAAGTATGTATTTTTATTCCAAAACCATATTGTCTTGATTACTAAAGCTTTGTAATACAGTTAGAAATCAAGAAATGTTATTCCTCTAGCTTTGGTCTTCTTTTTCAAGATTTCAAGGGTGGCACAGTTGGTAAAGAATCTGCCTTCTAATGTAGGAGATGCAGGAGATGTGGGTTTGATCCCTGGGTTGGGGAGATTCCCTGGAATAGGAAATGGCAACCCACTCCAGTATTCTTGCTTGGAAAATTCCATGGACAGAGGAACCTGGTGGGTTACTACCCATGGGGTCACAAAGAGTTGGACATGACTGAGTGACTGAGCATGCATGCATACAGGTCCAGATATCATTTTTTATTTTTTAAAGTAGAAATGAATTTAACTTTTTCTTTTATTTTGTTTATCAACTTTTTTCTAAGAAAACTTATCTACAACTTGAAGATAAAGCAAAATTATGACTGTATACTTTCAAAGTTATACTAAAATAAGTTCTGCCAAATATTGCCTAATTTTCTGGGACAATGGTTTTCAAATGTGTTGGCCTTACATCTCTCATAAATTCTAAAAATTATTGAGAATCTCAAAAACTTTTGTTTAGATGGGTTATGTCAATCAATATTTAATGTATTATTTAAAAACAACAATAACAAAATCATTTCAGATCAGCAAAAATAACATATTGTTTAAAGATAACTTATATTTCCCCCAAATAAAATAATTACTGAGTAGAATGGTATCATTTTACATGTTTTCAAATATCATTGATATCTGCCTTAATAGAAGGCAGGTGGTTTTCACATCTGCTTCTATATACAATCTGCAGCAATATTGCATGTAAACGCCATAGACTCATGAAAGAGGGAGAAAAAGGCAAATAATGTCTTAGTACTATTACAAAAACAATTTGACTCCACAGGCCTCTTTAAAGGATTTTGTGGCCCCTACCATCACAGGGTCTCAAAGACCACACTTGGAGCTCCTGCTGTAGGGGAATACAAAGCTAGGATTCAGACTCTGTGAAGTTAAATGTTAAGTGAATGGAAAATTTCCAAGTGATATCTTCTTTTTCCTTACTGGGCTTCCCTGTGGCCCCCAATATATTGTCTTTACCAACTGAGCTATCACGGAAGCTCAATTGGTAAAGAAACATAAGAAAAGTTTTTGGGTTTTTTACCAACTGAGCTATTCTGTACCAACTGAGCTATCAGGGAAGCCCCAATGTATTTTCTAGTACAGATTTAAATGATTTCTGTCTGGTAGAAAAGATAACTCAAAAGGTTACAATTTTCATTTTAATTAAACAGTTTTCTATTTAATTTAGCAATCATATGTTCACATTTTTCCCCCTTAGTGGTTGTGTGTGTGTTTGTGTATACATATATACACACAGTTCATCAAATTCTCCTTCGAACCAGTTTTTCCATCCAGTTGGTCACCTTCATTAATTAGTTAAATAAACTTTTAACCTAGATTCACCTTTGGTAGTTTCTCACTTTATATTTCTGAAATTCATGTTTGTAAGTATTTGAAAGTTATACTTTGATGTTTCTCAATGTCTTATCTTGAAAAATTCCAAAACTTTAGAAAAGTTGCAAGAATACTACAGTGAGCACTCTTATACCACTTACTTAGATTCAATCATTAAATTTTTACCACATTTGCTCTAACTAATTCTCTCTCTCTTTCCATTCATCTATTAGTCTATAGTAAAGATAATTAGTCTATTAGTAAAGATAATTTAAAAGATAAATTTCCCCAGTGGCCAGGAAGGAAAAGAAAGAATTTTTCCCTATTTCCATTCTTTTTTTTAATTAATTTTTTTTAATGGAAGGATAATTGCTTTACAGAATTTTGTTGTGTCTATCAAACCTCAACATGAATCAGCTATGGGTATACATATATCCTCTCCCTTTTGAACCTCCCTCCCATCTCCCTCCCCATCCCACCCCTCTAGGTTGACACAGAGCCCCTGTTTGAGTTTCCTGAGCCAGACAGCAAATTCCCATTGGCTGTCTATTTTACATATGGCAATATAAGTTTCCATGTTACTCTTTCCATATATCTCACCCTCTCCTCCCCTCTCCCCATGTCCACAACTCTATTCTCTATGTCTGTTTCTCCATTGCTGCCCTGTAAATAAATTCTTCAGTACCATTTTTCTAGATTCCATACATATACATTAGAATATGATATTTATCTTCCTCTTTCTGACTTACTTCACTCTGTATAATAGGTTCTAGGTTCATCCACCTCATTAGAACTGACTCAAAGACATTCCTTTTTATGACCGAGTGATATTTCATTGTGTATATGTACCACAACTTCTTTATCCATTCATCTGTTGATGGATATCTAGGTTGCTTCCATGTTCTAGCTATTGTAAATAGTGCTACAATGAACAATGGGATACATGTGTCTTTTTCAATTTTGGTTTCCTTGGGGTATATGCCTAGGAGTGGGATTGCTGTGTCATATGGTGATTTTATTCCTGGTTTTTAAGGAATCTCCATACCGTCTTCCATAGTGGCTGTATCAATTTACACTCTCACTAACAGTGCAAGAGTGTTGCACACTCTTTTTCCCCCACACCATCTCCAGCATTTATTGTTTGTAGCCTTTTTGATGATGGCCATTCTGACTGGTGTGAGGTGATATCTCAGTGCAGTTTTGATTCACATTTCTATAATAATGAGTGATGTTGAGCAGTTTTTCATGTGTTTGTTAGCCATCCGTATGTCTTCTTTGGAGAAATATCTGTTTGGGTCTTTTCCCCACTTTTTGATTGGGTTTGTTTGTTTTTCTATTTCCCTTCTTTAGAGCATTTCTGTGAGAAAGGCTGTGAATCCATTCTCTATTTTTTTTTTTTTAATAAACATTTTACATTAGATGCTAAATGTAAGGGCACTCTCCTACACATCCAAACACAGTGATCTCACTCAGAAAGTTTAGAATTTATATAGTAAGCCAGCCTATTATCTAACATACATATTCATATTCTAATTTCCCCAATAGTTTTAATAATCTTCTTTATAGGTTTTCTTTTGTTTCTTTTTGCTTCAGGATCCAACCAGCATTACACATTTCTTCTTTAGGAATTTAAACCCTCCATTGGCTTGGTAAGAGCTTACAACTTTATCCTTTCCTTAGTCAAAGTTTCTGCTTCTTTTCTGTATAAAGAAAGAAACAGGTAGATCATAGCTTAATGTACTAGATTCAAATCTTTATATTTGCAAATTAATTTCACTAAGCCTCAGTAAATCTGTTAAGATGCTTTTGGTTGCAAGTAACAGAAAATGAAAAATAAAAATGACTTAATTACACTTAATATATCATATTTTAAAAATTCTAGAATTAGAGAAGCTACTCAGTAATGCTATCAAGAAACCAGGTTTCACCCTTCTTTCCATTGCGCCATATTGGTTTGTTTCCTTAGACTGGCTCCCCTCATGGTTCCAATGTTCATAGGCAGAAAAAATTATTTACCTCTACTTGACTCTCTTTTTTAAGAGCTCAGAAAAACCTTTCTAAATGTCCCCTCTCACACCTGTTCTCCCCACCCTCCTGGTAGTGGATTGCACTGGCTAGAATTTCATTCCATACCCTTGTTCACACAAGTCTTTTGTCAAGCTCCATGAATGCTCAGGCCAATTGAGATTTCTCTCCTATCTAGCAAGGGGCTCAGACTTTCATGAAGGATTTGTCTACATGATGAACAAAATCAGGCTTAGGAAAGATGACAATAGTGTCTGCTCTACTCAGCTTTCTCCCTTATCAAAAGGAGGATGGTAACACCTGCAGAAAGTTGCTATGAGTATAAAATGAAATATGTGAAATTCCCTAAGCTAGTGACTAGCATAAAATATGTGTTGACTAAAATTAAATTTCTTTCCTTAATTTCTGTTTAATATTTTCTACTGCTGTTCGGCCAAAAGATGGCAGCAGTGGGGAAAATCTTTAATTAAATAAGCTCTGCTAGCAGTTGCCCAGAAGAGAATATTAGTTTGCCTAGTTCATTACGGTATCTATCTTAGATTTTATATGAATCTTTAGGCACTCTTAATTTTAATATTGCTAGCAGAACAATCCTTAACAGGTCATGACTTGCATTTAAAATTTTTTTTATTTATTTAATTTTTGGCTGCACTGGGTCTTCATTGCTGCATACCAACTTTCTCTAGTTGTGATGAGCAGGGGATGCTCTCCCATGCATTGTCCTGGCTTTTCAGTTTGGTGATTTCTCTTATTGCAGAGCAGGGGTTCTAGGATGTGCTGGCTTCTGTAGTTGTGGCATGTGGGCTCAGAAATTATGGCCCACATGCTTTATTGTTCTGCAGTAGATGGGATCTTGCCAGATCAGAAATTGAACCTGTGTCTCCTGCATTGGCAGGCAGATTCCCGACACTGGACCACCAGGGAAGTCCCCATGATTTGCATTTGTTATGTTATAATAACTGTTCTTGAAATCATATAAGATTTCTACATATATCAATCATTTTAGAAGAAAAAATACTGTAATTACAATTCTTAGCTAAGTGAAAAATTAAACTGACTAGAAAACATGCTACCAAAAACCACCCTATTTCCCCAATTGCTTATATTGCTAGCAGATCACTTAATAATTTCACAATGCCTCTATCAATATATATTAATCAACCAGGAACTGATTAATATTTATATCTTCCAATAGAATTTTCTATAATAACTTCAGTTCAGACAACATTTTAAAAAAACCTGTATATGCTAAGTTTTGTGCTCTGTGCTGCCTTGGAAGAGTGTACTGGTTTGGGCAATGACATGAATAGAAATTCCAACAAGTAAGGTAAGTGCTAAGGTAAATGTGTGTACACGGTACATTAATAGCATTGTGAAGGGAAATAAATCCAGTCTTGGGAAATAAATCCAGTCTTGGAAATTAGGGAAGTTTTTCTAGGGTAGATGAGGCCTGAGTTGCTGTTCAATGAATGGGATGGGTTTAGAAGAGCAAGAGTTGGCTAGTAAATAAAGTTGGGAAGACATTGTAAGATGAGAACAATCACAAGCCATACCATTAATCTCAAGATGTTGGAAGAGAGGGAGCTCTGAGCAGGTAGCAATATTATTGAGACTAAAGTTTATCACAGGGGGGAGGAGCCAAGATGGCGGAGGAGTAGGACGGGGAGACCACTTTCTCTCCTACAAATTCATCAAAAGAATAACTGAACGCAGAGCAAACTTCGCAAAACAACTTCTGATCACTAGCTGAGGTCATCAGGCGCCCAGAAAAGCAGCCCATTGTCTTCGAAAGGAGGTAGGACAAAATATAAAAGATAAAAAGTGAAACAAAAGAGCTAAGGACGGAGATCCGTCCCGGGAAGGGAGTCTTAGGCGGCATTGCTTGGGGTAGGGTCCGGGCCTGAGTGCCCTGAGGACAATCGGAGGGAGCTTCTGTGAGTTGCCAACTTGAACTGTGGGAGACCAAAGGAGAGAGAGTAAATTAGCCGGCCCGAGCACACTGCCGGCCATTCGCAGAACAAAGAGACCGAGAGGGTCCAGAGAGGAGCTCGCAGGCTGCGGACCGGCCCAGCCCCGCTGGAGGCAGGAGGCAGGGGGGAGGGGAAGGTCGCGGCGAGACACAGGGCGCAGGCACCCGACTGGCGCCAGCGGAAACTGAGACTGGGTCCGCGGAAGGGAGGGAGCGCGCCACACCTGGGGAGAGTGCGCCCACCGAGCCCCTGGCTGCCTGGACCGCTCTGACGGGGAAGGCACAGAGAGCAGGCGCAGCTTTCCCCTCCGCGCTTTTGTGGAACACCCGAGGGCTGGAACCTCGCGCAGCGCGGGGCGCGCTCCATATAGAACAGCCGGGAGCCTGAGCAGCGCAGAGGAGAGAGCAGCGTCAGCCCCTCCTGGCAGCCCCAGCCCATCCCCGCGGCGCAAGCCCCGCGGCGCAAGCCCCTCCCCGCAGAGCGACGGAACTAGCTGCCTGAATAAGAGTCCACCTCCGCCCGCCTGTGTCAGGGCGGAAATGAGGCTCTGAAGAGACCGGCAAACAGAAGCCAAATAAACAAAGGGAACCGCTTCAGAAGGGACTGGTGCAACAGATTAAAATCCCTCTAGGAAACATTGTCTACACCAGAGGAGCCTGTAGATATCGAGAAGCGTAAGCTGGAACGAGGAGCTATCTGAAACTGAGCCGAACCCACACTGACCGCAACAGCTCCAGAGAAACTCCTAGATTTAATTTTACTTTTTTCTCTTTTTTTAATTTTTTTTCTTTTTTTCTTTTTTATTTTCCTTTAAAATCCCCTATTACTCCCCCATTACTCCTTAACTTTCATTTCCATAGACTTTTACGATTTTTTAATTAGGGGGAAAAAAAAAAAATTTTTTTTTCCTTTTTTTTTTTTTTTTCTTTCTTTTTTTTCTTTTTTTTTCTTTTTCTTTCTTTTTTTTCTTTCCTTTCTCTCTTCTATTTTCGATTTTTCTTTTTATCTTATTTCTTTTAAAGTCCTCTAGTACTCCTCTACTACTCCTTAATTTTCATTTTCAATACACTATAACCTTACAAAAAAAAAAAAAGAAGAGAAGCCCTATTTTTAAACCGAAGATTATTCTCTCCCAATCTTGACTCTCTGTTTTCTACCTCAGAACACCTCTATTTCCTCCTTTCCCCTTCTCTTCCCAATCCAATTCTGTGAATCTTTGTAGGTGACTGGGCTACGGAGAACACTCTGGGAACAGACAGCTGTGTAGATCTGTCTCTCTCCTCTTGAGTCCCCCTTTTTCTCCTCCTGTTCATCTCTATCTCCCTCCTCCCTCTCCTCTTCTTCATGTGACTCTGTGAACCTCTCTGGGTGTCCCTAACGGGGGAGAATCTTTTAGCCATTAACCTAGAAGTTTTCTTATCAGGGCTGCATAGTTGGAGAAGTCCTGAGACTACAGGAAGAATAAAACTGAAATCCAGAGGCAGGAGACTTAAGCCCAAAACCTGAGAACACCAGAAAACTCCTGACTACAAGGAACTTTAGTAATAAGTGACTGTCCAAAAGCCTCCATACCTACACTGAAACCAACCACCACACAAGAGCCAATAAGTTTCAGAGCAAGACATACCACGCAAATTCTCCAGCAACGCAGGAACATAGCCCTGAACATCAACATACAGGCTGCCCAAGGTCACACCTAACACATAGACCCATCTCAAAACTCATTACTGGGCACTCCATTGCTCTCCAAAGAGTAGAAATCAAGTTCCACGCACCAGAACACTGATGCAAGCTTCCCTAACCAGGAAACCTTGACAAGCCAATCGTCTAACCCCACCCACTGGGTTAATCCTCCACAACAAAAAGGAACCACAGACCTCCAGAATACAGAAAGCCCACTCCAGATACAGCAATCTAAACAAGATGAAAAGGCAAAGAAATACCCAACAGGTAAAGGAACATGAAAAATGCCCACCAAGTCAAACAGAAGAGGAGGAGATAGGGAATCTACCTGAAAAAGAATTTAGAATAATGATAATAAAAATGATCCAAAATCTTGAAAACAAAATGGAGTTACAGATAAATAGCCTGGAAACAAAGATTGAAAAGATTCAAGAACTGTTTAATAAAGACCTAGAAGAAATAAAAAAGAGTCAATTACAAATGAATAATGCAATGAATGAGATCAAAAACACTTTGGAGGGAACCAAGAGTAGAATAACGGAGGCAGAAGATAGGATAAGTGAGGTAGAAGATAAAATGGTGGAAATAAATGAAGCAGAGAGGAAAAAAGAAAAAAGGATCAAAAGAAATGAGGACAACCTCAGGGACCTCTGGGACACTGTGAAACGCCCCAACATTCGAATCATAGGAGTTCCAGAAGAAGAAGACAAAAAGAAGGGCCATGAGAAAATACTCGAGGAGATAATAGCTGAAAACTTCCCTAAAATGGGGAAGGAAATAGCCACCCAAATCCAAGAAACCCAGAGAGTCCCAAACAGGATAAACCCAAGGCGAAACACCCCAAGACACATATTAATCAAATTAACAAAGATCAAACACAAAGAACAAATATTAAAAGCAGCAAGGGAAAAACAACAAATAACACACAAAGGGATTCCCATAAGGATAACAGCTGATCTATCAATAGAAACCCTCCAGGCCAGAAGGGAATGGCAGGACGTACTGAAAGTAATGAAAGAGAATAACCTACAACCTAGATTACTGTATCCAGCAAGGATCTCATTCAGATATGAAGGAGAATTCAAAAGCTTTACAGATAAGCAAAAGCTGAGAGAATTCAGCACCACCAAACCAGCTCTTCAACAAATGCTAAAGGATCTTCTCTAGACAGGAAATGCAGAAAGGTTTTATAAATGTGAACCCAAAACAACAAAGTAAATGGCAACGGGACCACACCTATCAATAATTACCCTAAATGTAAATGGGTTGAATGCCCCAACCAAAAGACAAAGATTGGCTGAATGGATACAAAAACAAGACCCCTATATATGCTGTCTACAAGAGACCCACCTCAAAACAAGAGACACATACAGACTAAAAGTGAAGGGCTGGAAAAAAATATTTCATGCAAACGGAGACCAAAAGAAAGCAGGAGTCGCAATACTCATATCAGATAAAATAGACTTTCAAATAAAGGAAGTGAAAAGAGACAAAGAAGGACACTACATAATGATCAAAGGATCAATCAAAAAAGAAGATATAACAATTATAAATATATATGCACCCAACATAGGAGCACCGCAATATGTACGGCAAACGCTAACAAGTATGAAAGAGGAAATTAATAGTAACACAATAATAGTGGGAGACTTTAATACCCCACTCACAACTATGGATAGATCAACTAAACAGAAAATTAACAAGGAAACACAAACCTTAAATGACACAATGGACCAGCTAGACCTAATTGATATCTATAGGACATTTCACCCCAAAACAATCAACTTCACCTTTTTCTCAAGTGCACACGGAACATTCTCCAGAATAGATCACATCCTGGGCCATAAATCTGGTCTTGGAAAATTCAAAAAAATTGAAATCATTCCAGTCATCTTTTCTGACCACAGTGCAGTAAGATTAGATCTCAATTACAGGGAAAAAATTGTTAAAACTTCAAACATATGGAGGCTAAATAACACGCTTCTGAATAACCAACAAATCATAGAAGAAATCAAAAAAGAAATCAAAATATGTATAGAAATGAATGAAAATGAAAACACAACAACCCAAAACCTATGGGACACTGTAAAAGCAGTGCTAAGGGGAAGGTTCATAGCATTACAGGCTTACATCAAGAAACAGGAAAAAAACCAATTAAATAACCTAACTCTACACCTAAAGCAATTAGAGAAGGAAGAAATGAAGAACCCCAGAGTTAGCAGAAGGAAAGAAATCTTAAAAATCAGGGCAGAAATAAATGCAAAAGAAACTAAAGAGACCATAGCAAAAATCAACAAAGCTAAAAGCTGGTTTTTTGAAAAAATAAACAAAATTGACAAACAATTAGCAAGACTCATTAAGAAACAAAGAGAGAAAAACCAAATTAACAAAATTAGAAATGAACATGGAGAGATCACAACAGACAACACTGAAATACAAAGGATCATAAGAGACTACTACCAGCAGCTCTATGCCAATAAAATGGACAACTTGGATGAAATGGACAAATTCTTAGAAAAGTATAACCTTCCAAAACTGAACCAGGAAGAAATAGAAGATCTTAACAGACCCATCACAAGCAAGGAAATCGAAACTGTCATCAAAAATCTTCCAGCAAACAAAAGCCCAGGACCAGATGGCTTCACAGCTGAATTCTACCAAAAATTTAGAGAAGAGCTAACACCTATCTTACTCAAACTCTTCCAGAAAATTGCAGAAGAAGGTAAGCTTCCAAACTCATTCTATGAGGCCACCATCACCCTAATTCCAAAACCAGACAAAGATGCCACAAAAAAAGAAAACTACAGGCCAATATCACTGATGAACATAGATGCAAAAATCCTTAACAAAATTCTAGCAAACAGAATCCAACAACATATTAAAAAAATCATACACCATGACCAAGTGGGCTTTATCCCAGGAATGCAAGGATTCTTTAATATCCGCAAATCAATCAATGTAATACACCACATTAACAAATTGAAAGATAAAAACCATATGATTATCTCAATAGATGCAGAGAAAGCCTTTGACAAAATTCAACACTCATTTATGATTAAAACTCTCCAAAAAGCAGGAATAGAAGGAACATACCTCAACATAATAAAAGCTATATATGACAAACCCACAGCAAGCATCACCCTCAATGGTGAAAAATTGAAGGCATTTCCCCTGAAATCAGGAACAAGACAAGGGTGCCCACTCTCACCACTACTATTCAACATAGTGTTGGAAGTGCTGGCCACAGCAATCAGAGCAGAAAAAGAAGTAAAAGGAATCCAGATAGGAAAAGAAGAAGTAAAACTCTCACTGTTTGCAGATGACATGATCCTCTACATAGAAAACCCTAAAGATTCTACCAGAAAATTACTAGAGCTAATCAATGAATATAGTAAAGTTGCAGGATATAAAATTAACACACAGAAATCCCTTGCATTCCTATATACTAACAATGAAAAAACAGACAGAGAAATTAAGGAAACAATACCATTCACCATTGCAACAAAAAGAATAAAATACTTAGGAGTATATCTACCTAAAGAAACAAAGGACCTATACATAGAAAACTATAAAACACTGATGAAAGAAATCAAAGAGGACACAAACAGATGGAGAAACATACCGTGTTCATGGATTGGAAGAATTAATATTGTCAAAATGGCTATTCTACCCAAAGCAGTCTATAGATTCAATGCAATCCCTATCAAGCTACCAACGGTATTTTTCACAGAACTAGACCAAAGAATTTCACAATTTGTATGGAAATACAAAAAACCTCGAATAGCCAAAGTAATCTTGAGAAAGAAGAATGGAACTGGAGGAATCAACCTTCCTGACTTCAGACTCTACTACAAAGCCACAGTCATCAAGACAGTATGGTACTGGCACAAAGACAGAAATATAGATCAATGGAACAGAATAGAAAGCCCAGAGATAAATCCACGAACCTATGGACACCTTATCTTTGACAAAGGAGGCAAGGATATACAATGGAAAAAAGACAACCTCTTTAACAAGTGGTGCTGGGAAAACTGGTCAACCACTTGTAAAAGAATGAAACTAGAACACTTTCTAACACCATACACAAAAATAAACTCAAAATGGATTAAAGATCTAAATGTAAGACCAGAAACTATAAAACTCCTAGAGGAGAACATAGGCAAAACACTCTCCGACATAAATCAAAGCAAGATCCTCTATGACCCACCTCCCAGAATATTGGAAATAAAAGCAAAACTAAACAAATGGGACCTAATGAAACTTAAAAGCTTTTGCACTACAAAGGAAACTATAAGTAAGGTGAAAAGACAGCCCTCAGATTGGGAGAAAATAATAGCAAATGAAGAAACAGACAAAGGATTAATCTCAAAAATATACAAGCAACTCCTGCAGCTCAATTCCAGAAAAATAAATGACCCAATCAAAAAATGGGCCAAAGAACTAAACAGACACTTCTCCAAAGAAGACATACAGATGGCTAACAAACACATGAAAAGATGCTCAACATCACTCATTATCAGAGAAATGCAAATCAAAACCACAATGAGGTACCATTACACGCCAGCCAGGATGGCTGCTATCCAAAAGTCTACAAGCAATAAATGCTGGAGAGGGTGTGGAGAAAAGGGAACCCTCTTACACTGTTGGTGGGAATGCAAACTAGTACAGCCGCTATGGAAAACAGTGTGGAGATTTCTTAAAAAACTGGAAATAGAACTGCCATATGACCCAGCAATCCCACTTCTGGGCATACACACTGAGGAAACCAGATCTGAAAGAGACACGTGCACCCCAATGTTCATCGCAGCACTGTTTATAATAGCCAGGACATGGAAGCAACCTAGATGCCCATCAGCAGATGAATGGATAAGGAAGCTGTGGTACATATACACCATGGAATATTACTCAGCCATTAAAAAGAATTCATTTGAACCAGTCCTAATGAGATGGATGAAGCTGGAGCCCATTATACAGAGTGAAGTAAGCCAGAAAGATAAAGAACATTACAGCATACTGACACATGTATATGGAATTTAGAAAGGTGATAACGATAACCCTATATGCAGAACAGAAAAAGAGACACAGAAATACAGAACAGACTTTTGAACTTTGTGGGAGAATGTGAGGGTGGGATATTTCAAAAGAACAGCATGTATACTATCTATGGTGAAACAGATCACCAGCCCAGGAGGGATGAACGAGACAAGTGCTCCGGCCTCGTGCACTGGGAAGACCCAGAGGAATCGGGTGGAGAGGGAGGTGGGAGGGGGGATCGGGATTGGGAATACATGTAAATCCATGGCTGATTCATATCAATGTATGACAAAACCCACTGGAAAAAAATAATAATAATAATAATAAAAAATTAAAAAAAAATAAAAATAAAAAAAAAAAATAAAGTTTATCACAGGAAGAAGAAGATGAAACTGGGGACCTAGGGGGCACAGTTCATTGAAGGCTTTGCAGACTTGCTGAAGAGGATGATTTTAAAGTAATTTAAAAGGTATTTATTAAAAATAAATTAAAAGTTTATTAATAAACTCTGAAGAGTTTTAGGCAAAGAAGTAATACGGTGAAAATGTCCACTTTGGGTAGTTCAGTCTGACAGATGTGGCAGATGGGTTTAGGGAAGACAAGAGAAGCATCAGTCATCAGACTAGGGGTATTTTCTAGGTGAGAGGTTACATGGGCTTGGACTCGGATAGGGATGTTAGGTGGAAAGGAGTATTTTAATGATTGGAGAGAGTTAAAATTTTTTAATTTTAACAAAGGATGAACCAACAGATATAAAGAAGTTAAGGATATAGATGAATGGGGAACAATTAATGCATAAAGGTCCTGAAGAAGATGTTTCATGCAACCAGGCTCCTATTCATAGCTATCCATAGCTATGACCACTCATTCAATTATTCTTGTGAATGTTTGCAAGGAGGCTCTGGATGTCCACTTTTTTGGTCTACCCAGCAACGGAACTCCCTGATACAATTGGGAGAAATTCTCCAATGAATCTTAGTTGGAGGCAGAGATTACTTTCCATAGCAACAGGCCAGATACTAGTACTTTCTCAGTCCATGTTAACTCAAGTGCACAGACATGTCACTGGCAGATCTGGCAGTGTTCCTGTTTGAGTTTTAATTTTAGACAGTGGTAGAAGAAACAGATATGATGAAATTTCTCTATAGCATCTGCTGGCTGCTCAGATTTAAGCATGGTCCGCTAGCCCTCCAAATAATTATCTGAGAAAAGTGATATCTGTTGAATAAACTTTCTATCTGCTTAAATCCACTTGGCTCGCAAGTGGAATGTCAGGTAGGCAGAAACTCACTCCAATGTCCTTTGGAGCCATTACTAGCCACTTGCTGAGAAAATCACTCTTTCCCACTTTGTTCGGCCAGAGGTGTGTCTGCTCATCCTATCTCCTGTGTGCTGTGTCTCCTGTCACCTCCAAAATGGAGATGGTTCTCCCATGGAAGTCTCTGAGAACAAAGTCAACACTAGAGGGCAGCAAAGAGTGAGTGGAGATACCTGGTCCACAGTATCGAAAAAACATCATATTTGTAAGCATTTATGGTGCTCTGAGCATAGGCCAATCAGTATAAAGCATTCCCTTATTTAATCTTCACAACATTATGAGGCAGGAACCTAATTTACAGACCTGAACCTAGTGATCAGGAAAGTAAGCCTTATAAAGTGTGAAGACGCAGGACTGGGATTTCAATCCAGATTGTGTTTCTGAAAATTGACCATAACTTCAAGCCCTATGACCTCTGAAAAGGGTATGACAGAACAGTGTTGGGTTGTTTTTTTTTTTTTACCAGGTTGGTATGAGGAAAGAAATCGTATGTGAAAGATAGGCTGTGGCGAGGTGACTGCCGTATAGTGAGAGGAGCCAGAAGCACGGGGACAGAAAGATTATCTATGCATGCATTTTGTTGTGCTTCAGAGAAAATCTTCTTGTACTTGTTATATACTCTGTGGTGCTTAAAAGTTGTGTGATCGGTGTGGAAAAAGAATAGCATGGGCTTAAATGCCAGCCTATGCTAGAGGGGCTGTTTGAATGCAAATTAAGTGGATTATTTGAATATGAAGATCTAGGGCTCAAGCTGGATGAAGTTCTTGGCTGCCTGACACCTGACTGTTACAGACACAGCAGGCATAAGGTTTTGTCACATGCAAAGTCCTTGAATAAGCCAATCTCCATGGCTTAAATTTGTTCCAACCCAAATCTATTCTGTTTATAATCAAAGAACCAAGGCGATGGATGCTGGGGCGTCTCATGTATACATCAGTTGGAAGAGAGATGCTTGCACATTTACTTCCTGTTTCATATCTTAAATCCCCTTAAATTCAACCTTCCCCAGGAAGGAGTTAGGGGATGTTACAGAGACACAAGTGGAAAGAAATGTGAAAGTGCTAAAAGCATCTGAAACAGAAGTGAGTATATAGTATTGCCTATGAGTCTGGCTCCTCTTAGATGCAAACGTCAAGATGAGTTTAAATATGAAGTATTTTATTAGAGAAGATGCTAGCGTGAAAGGAAATAGGGAAAGAGTTGAGGAAGACAGAGAGTGATCAGAAACATCAGACTGATGCAAAACTGACCGGGGAAGCACCTTACACAGTCTGCAGCATAAATATGATTCAGCCAAGCCTTTGAGGAACCCTTGAGCTAAAAGTAACAAAAATCTTTCAATATCACCCAATACCCATATTCAAATTTCTACTAGTAAATCTTGATTCAAGTTTTTTCAAGGGTCTAAAAAATCTATATTATTGGTTTTCTTGAATTAGGGTACAAAAAAGTCTGCTGCTGCTGCTGCTAAGTCGCTTCAGTCATGTCCGACTCTGTGCGACCCCATAGACGGCAGCCCACCAGGCTCCTTTGTCCCTGGGATTCCCCAGGCAAGAATACTGAAGTGGGGTGCCGTTTCCTCCTCCAACGCATGAAAGTGAAAAGTGAAAGTGAAGTCACTTAGTTGTGTCCGACTCTTCATGACCTCATAGACTGTAGCCCACCAGGCCCCTCCGTCCATGGGATTTTCCAGGTGAGAGTACTGGAGTGGGTTGCCATGTCCTTCTCCAACAAAAAAGTCTACCTATCACATTTGTTGTCTCTTAAAAATGTTTTGAAACTTTCTTGGGGAAACAAGAAATTTAGACCCAAAGGAAGACTCAAATTCATAAACATAAAATTAGCTAAGTTGATTATTTTTAAAAAATTAAAAGATTTAAAGTTTTTTAGCTTTGCTGCTGCTGCTGCTTTACTGAGGTGTAATTCACAAATTTGTAAGATATTTAAAATGTACAATGTGATACACTGAGGAAACCAGAATTGAAAGAGACACATGTACCCCAGTGTTCATCGCAGAACTGTTTATAATAGCCAGGACATGGAAGCAGCCTAGATGTCCATCAGCAGATGAATGGATAAGAAAGCTATGGTACATATACACAATGGAATATTACTCAGCCATTAAAAAGAATACATTTGAATCAGTTCTAATGAGATGGATGAAACTGGAGCCCATTACACAGAGTGAAGTAAGCCAGAAAGAAAAACACCAATACAGTATACTAATGCATATATATGGAATTTACAAAGATGGTAACGATAACCCTGAATGCAAGACAGCAAGAGAGACACAGATGTTTGAACAGTGTTTGGACTCTGTGGGAGAGGGCGAGGGTGGGATGATATGGGAGAATGGCATTGAAACATATAAATCATCATATGTGAAACGAATCACCAGTCCAGGTTCAATGCATGATACAGGATGCTCGGGGCTGGTGCACTAGAATGACCCAGAGGGATGGGATGGGGAGGGAGGAGGGAGGGGGGTTCAGGATGGGGAACACATGCACACCCATGGCGGATTCAAGCCAATGTATGGCAAAACCAATACAATGTTGTAAAGTAAAATTAATTAATTAATTAATTTTAAAAAATAAACCAAAAAAAAAAAAATAAAATGTACAATGTGAAAATTTGATGCATGTATACATTGTAAAAGAATTTTCCCCATCAAATTAATCAACATATCTGTCACCTCACTTTTCTGTGTATGATAATTCTTACTTTTAAAAATTATAGTTGATTTATAATATTGTGTTAGTTTCAGATGTACAGCAAAGTGATTTAGTTACATGTATTATATACTTTTCAGACTATTTTCCCTTATAGGTTATTAGAAGATATTGAAGTAGTCCCTGTGTTATATATTAAATCCTTGTTGCTTATCTATTTTATGTATGGTGGTTTGTATCTATTAGTCCCGTACTTTTTTGTTGTTGTTTAGTTTTTCAGTGCTGAAGTTTGTAACCATTTCTCACACTAAAAAAATAAAGTTTATTTATCTATTTAATTTTGGCTGTGCTGGGTCTTTGTTGCTGGGTCTTTGTTGCTGTGCTCTCTGGTTACAATGAGCAGGGGCTGCTCTCTAGTTGTGGTACTTGGGCTTTTCATTGCTGTAGCTCCTCTTGTTGCAGAGCACAGACATAAGTGCTTCAGTAGTTGCCCCATTGCATGTGGAATCTTCCTAGACCAGGGATCAAATCCATGTCCTCTGCATTAGCAGGCAGATTCTTAACCACTGGATCACCAGGGAAGTCCAATCCCATACTTCTAGTTTATCCACCATCCCCCCACCCACTGCACTAAAGAAAAAAAAAAAATTCATGCACTCAGGTAGTCCATGCATGATTATAAACCTTGGTGGATTTTCAGCTCTGTTACCTAGAATTAAAGCTACGGTTGTTATACACCATCCTACTGTTGGTGAACTCAGCTTGCAATGTTGCATTAACACTGTAACACTGGACGTTACTTTGATGTCCTGTTTTCATAATTCTTTATCATTGCTCCCTGCAGTTGCCCCTGAAAGTGCATTTGCTTGACAGTATATACGGCCAGTCGCATTACTGAACATTTTTCAGTAAAATTAGGTTGCATTCAGTTTCTCACAGCCTCTTTTGACCTATCATAGCCCACCCACCACTTCTTTGTTTGCTGGTTTGTTTTTGGCTGTCCTGGGTCTTTGTTGCTGCGCTTGGGCTTTCTCTAGTGGCTGGGGGGGTGGGGTGGGAGCAAGGCTACTCTGCAACATGTGGAATCTGCCCAGGCCAGGGATCAGTTCTGTGTCCCCTACATTGGCAGGTGGATTATTAACCACTGAACCACCAGGGATGTCCCATAGCCACCACTCTTAAAAAAGAATGCTATTGACTTGATTACAAAGCCAGGTCAGTTGTTCTGTATGACGTCCTAAATTCTGGTTTTAACCCAAGACTCATCCTTAACTCTTTCCTCTATTCTCCATGTTTCCTATAGATATTAGGTTTGATTGGATTCAGGCCCAAGGGTTTAACTTCGTTTTGTTAAGACTATTTCATGGGTGATGCTGTATACTTCATATTGCATTGCATTCGAAAGCATGTTATACCTGGTTGTTTCACTTCTAGTGGATGCTAAGACTGATCAATGAGTTCAAGTGTTGGCAACTTGATCCCTTTATTGTAGCTTTCCATTTATCTTTTACTTAATGATTTCATCATCTATTGATAACCATAGTTTGAGTCATTTCACTAGGAGTTGCAAAATGTTGACTTTCTAATTTTAGTATGACTTTTACCCAATAGAACTATTAGATTTCCAGGAAATACTATTCATACTGCAAAAACAATATAAAATCTCAGTTCTTTCTCTTTAGTTAGCAGTTTCAAAAATAATGAGTTGGGTGCCCAACAACCTTTCATTATGGCCATGAAGGCTTATTATTTTCCTTTCTCTTCTTTTTATATTTTTCATTCATTTTAATCACTTGGAATAACAGTGCTTTTGAATCATCAAATCATCTTTGACCAATGGGAGCCTCTTCAATCTGATTCATGAGTTTTTTGTTTTTGTTTTTGGATGTGTCTCCATTATTAGCCTTTGATAACTTCTTTGCTTTCTGGTACAATAATCTGTTCCAAGCTCATCTTGTATATTTTCTGTCCCAGAAATGAATTAAGCTTGGGCCTTTTAGTGAAAATCATATTTAATTATAGCTATTCTAATTGGTGATATAGTGGTATTTCATTTTGGATTTAATTTGCATTTCACTGATAGCTAATGATTTTGAACATCTTTTCGTGTGCTAATTGACCATTCATACATCTTCTTTGGTGAAAGTGTTCAAATCATTCACTCATTTTAAAAACTGGGTAGAATTTTTATTATTAAGTTGCAAGGATTTCTTTTTTTTGAAAATGTGTATTCTGAATACAAGTCCTTTGACAAAACATGTATTGTGAGTATTTCTCCCAGCCTGTGGCTTGCCATTTAATTTCCTTAATTGTATCTTTCAAAGAGTAGATGTTTTAAGTTTTGATGAAGTCCCACTTATTAATTATTTCTATTATGGTTTCTGCTTTTTTATGTTCTAAGATATCTTTCCCTACTATAAGATTATAAATATTTTTCTCCCTATGTGTTTTAGAAATATTATGAGTTTAGCTATTATCTTAGTTCTATGATCCATTTTGAGTTAATTTTTGTGTATGGTATGAGGGTAAAGATTGATGTTTATTTTTTACTGTATGGATATGCTGCTTTCCACTCATTTGTTGAAAAGACTTTTCTTCCCATCATTTTCGAAAATCAGTTCACCACATGTGTATGGGTCTTTCTCTGGAGTCTCTATTCTGTCCTGTTGCCCTATATATCTACCCTTATGCTAATATAAAATTGTCTTGATTACTCTAGTTTTATGGTAAGTCTTGAAATCAAGTAGTATAAGTCTTTGAACTTTGTTTTTCTTTTTCAAAATTGTTAGGTTCTTTGAATTTTTATATTAATTGTAGCTTGTCAATATTTACAAAAGAGACTCAGAATTTTGACTGGAATTGCATTGAGGCTATTGATCAACTTGTGGAGCGCTGGCGTTTTAATAACGTTGGCTGTTCCCATCTATGAACATACACTATGTTCCATTTATTTAGACCTTTTTAAATTTCTCTCAGAAATGTTTTACAGTTTTAGTGTACAGGTCTCATAAGTATTTCGTTAACTTTTTTTTTAATTGGCCACATCCCATGTGGCATGTAGGGTCTTCCCAGACCAGGGATTCAGCCTGTGCCCCCTGCATGGGAAGCACAGAGCCTTAACCACTGGACCACCAGGGAAGTCCCTAAAATTTTTTCTAAATAGTTTATGTTTTGGATGTTGCTATAAATGATATTTTAAATTTAAGTTTCCAGTTGTTCATTGCTAATATATAAAGGCTTGTAACCTGTAACTTTGCCAAATTCATTTATTAGCTTTAATAACTTTTTGCAGATGAAGAATGATATTTGAAGACTGCAGTCTAGATTTTGGGAATATTCACTGCTATTAATACTTGGTTGTCTTTGTTTCTAGGGCTCTTCATTGGATAACAACAGGAAGAAATTGTGAGTATACACTGATATTTCCAATTCAAGTCTCAGATTACTAGGTTTTTACTTCAAATCTTTGATTTAAATGAGTTGTATATCAAGTTGAAATTCTCGTTCCAAATAACATTAGCATAATTACTTATTTTAGCTTGCAATATGAATATATTTGTACCAATGTGTCAATATTAATTTCATTACTAACAATAACAGTATTGAATGAAGTTCAAGATTTTTTTACAGTTCTTTTATCTTTAGAGTATGTCTCATTGAGGATGTTCAAAGATACTGTGCATATAGCGAATATAGTTAAATTCATTTGTTTTGATTTATTTTTAATTTCTGTACCTTGATTTTTAATTTAATTTATTTATTATTATGTGAATATTTTTATTACTAAAAAGTTAAAACTAAATAAATACATTCAGATAAGTCTCATTTCTATAACTGCTCCTTCCATCCTATTTCTTCATGGGTAACTATTTTCATCAGCATTTCATTAACTTTTAATTGGTTGATTCTGCAAATATAAGCAAATATCTTTTGCTTCTTTATGCTTATATCTTTGTGATAGACTAGTAAAAATGGGTATGTTGGACCAAAAGATAAATACACCTGTAATTTTATTAGATATTGACAAATTCCCCTTTATAAAGCCTGAGCTAGTTTTCATTTCCATCAGAAGTGTATGATGGAGCCTAGTTTTCCCACAACCTTGCTAGCAGTATAATGTCAAATTCAGGGGTTTTGCCAGAAATTGAGAAATAGCATTTCAATATGATCTTAATTTATATTTTATACCATATTTCAAAGATTTTTTAAAAATATTGCTGATGCTACAAAATTTGCCTTTTAATAGGTACTGCTGATCCTTGGAAACAGAAATAGATTTTATTACATGGATTTGACATTAATTATCTTATGTGTTGAATTCTTGATCAACAATCAATTATATGCTAATTATATATTAATTAATGTAAATTCAGAGACTAGCTCTCTACCCTCACGGATTAGCTAAATCCATATTTCCTTTCTTCCTTCTTCTGTCATATGATCTATGATTATTTTACCAATAATTAATGCTTTTCGCATTAGCTGACTAGCAGTCAGTAAAAAACATAATGGAAACTTAACTAAATTAATCAATTTCACTGTATGCTGATTCTTCGACATTACAGTTAGTTAAACTGTAAACTTCCCCCTGGATTTTTTATTTTAACAGTGCATGTTAACTCTCTACCACCTTGGAAAGCTGAGTGTTGTCTGAAAGACACATGTGCCCTGATAACATATGCTTTAACAGACTCTCTGGAGAATGGAATAAGAAAGTGGTGGTTTGCATGAGTGAGTTTACATTTCTGAACTGTTTTTCAGCTCTATTCATAACTGTAATTTAGGTTATCTTGTTAGTAAAGTAAACCATCACTGACAGAGTTTTCAGGCCATGTCAGATAACATGGAGGAAAAATGAAGCCCCAATCACAACTGTTAGAAGTGTAGACACCTGCACTGACAGTTTATTATTAATGTGTCACAGACTCTCTTGTTCTCGATGTATCCTGATTATCAGTTAAACTGGTAATGCCCACGTTTACCAGGGGAATATTGGACTCTGAAAACCTAACTGGCAAGATGCAAAGGTTGGAGACGGGTGACAAGTGTAGGGTGCTCCAGCTGACTCTCCTTGTACTAGAGAAAGAGTAGCTCTAGTTGTAACCCTTGCCCTTTGTGAAAGGGTGGGAACACTTTCGGAGAAGCAGGGATACTAGTTTCCTGAAGCTGTCATGGTCTTAGTGCGAGTGGTCTTGTCCCTTTGGAAATCTCCCGAAATAGTCTCCTGACTGAAACTTTCCCTTTAGACGGTCAGGTCCTTGAAGACAGGACTCCTGTCTTGTACACCTTTGATCCCTACATGAAACTCATTCCTTTCACATTAGAGGGTGCTGAAGCCTTGGTAAGTTGTGGCCTAGGACCATAGTTACTGCTCAGGGGAAGCTAGTGAACTTCACGAGGGTAGGGATTACATGCTTTGCCTTCTATTGTATGTCCAGCACTTAGAACAGCGTTTGGTGCTCAATGGGTGATCAGTTTGCTAAAGGAACAAATTTCCCTCTTTCAACAGCTGAGTGTCACAGCCTTGCTTTACACCTGCACAGTCTCCAAGTCAATGAAAAACAAATCTGACTGGAATAGGGCCTCCAGCATCTCACATGGGTAGGATCTGGAGTTGACTTGCTTACTTAGAGCCCAGGGCAAATTTCAGATGTACAGCTCTTTTCCTTTCCTCACTGCATATTTTGTGTGTCTAATTTGATTGAATGGGAGTCTGTGCCTATCGGGATTTGAGTCCTACCATTAACCAGTCCATCTGGTGATGGGCCAAATCCCTTGCATAGCTCTAGTTAACCTTCTTTTTTCTTCCTAGTAGAATTGGTCTCAGCTCCCAAACACTCCAGCTTTTTCCTGTCTCTTGACTATCCCTGAGTCCACAGTAGTGCTATAATTTTGACATCAATTTTTGCAAATATGCATTGACTCTTACACCAAAGTCCCTGTCTATCAGAAGGGATTCCTTAGCTACTGACTTGACCTGGATCAGACATGAATCAATCCCCACCCCCACAACACACACACACACACACAGAACTTTGGACTTCCTAAGTTTAAGGAACTGTCAATAGTTTGGGGTGTGGTTCTATTACCAGTATGCTTCCTAGTCATATTCATTAATTTCTTGGGTTTATCTCCATCTCTCTGCCAGTTCATGTTGGATTCCCAGCAGATCTCAAGACCAGGGCTATATGTGGTTATAAGAAACGCTTCTCTTCTTGGCACTGCATAAGAACTTTCAGGGATAAATAGAAAAGGAAAAAAAAAAAAAAAAAGCCGCCTTTATTGTTTCAATTCACCATTATTAGTACACTTCTTTGAAATAGGAATGTTTTGCTTTCCCTTTATAAACCAAAGAGCTAACATGATATTTTTAAAAATTAAAGAGTTCCTTATGATTTTGTTTCCTTAGCTAATAATTTATTTAAAGTGGATACATGAGCCAATTTTGGCAAATGAGATAGAAGTAGAGCTGACCTAGAAGGGATACCTTTCCTGAAAAATAAAACAAGCACACCAAAGGAAAATGTTCTTGCCCCCTCCCTCTTTCATTGGCTTGAATTGGGGGACTGCCTGGAACAGTATCCCTCCTGCTACATGTAGAGGACAAAAGCCAATGATAAGCACAGCAGAGCCAGAGAAGAGCTGAATCCCTCATGGCATCATTTTGCAGCGGAACTGATGCAGCAACAATCTACCTCTGGCCATGTTTTATGAGAAAATTTATCTGTTACTTGTTTAAAAGTGAAATTAAATTTTCTTTTACTTGTTAAAGCATGAATTCTTAACCTGTAGTTAACTTTCTGTTTTTAGCACATCAGTCTCATCTTATTTCTAAGCATTATCTCATCTGACGCTGTGACCTCACATTCACATATTCCTGGCCCAATCATTTCCTGGAATTTTATTTTTTGTTTTGTCCTAGTTTGAACTGCATACTTTTCCCTGCCCACCAATGGATGTCTTTAAACAGTTTTGTAGTCTACTCCAACATAAACATTATGTTTTTAATATGTAGGACACAATGAGGTGGGAAGAACCTATTATTACTGAGTTATCTTCCCCAACCCCAATCCCTACACCAGTTATGTTACAGACATCACCTCACTGTCTCTTCATAGCATACCCATGTGGTAGGTATTAGCTTCCCCAAAACCTCCTTTTGTAACAGTGGAACTTAAGCACAGAGAGTTTGGGGAACTTGCCCAAAACATCTCAGCGAATGATTATAGAGCCAGTTCTCACATCCAGGTATACTGGGTCCTCAAAATGCCCTTGTATTTAGGGACCAGGCTTCTATTTGTCAGGGTTTTAGTTGAAACAAAGTAATGCACTCTACCTCTTTATTTCAGAATATAGGGTAGCTTATAGAATTTCCAAGAGCTTGAATGATGCACAGCTCAAAGAAATACCCTACAACACCACAGGCTGCCAACACAGAAACCCCAATGCTACTCGTGCATGTAGGTACTGGGGGCCCATGATACTAGGGCTTGGTCAGTAGAACCTCTGCCTGGAAGAATCAAATACCTCCGCAACAACTGTGCAGCCTTTTCATCAGACCTTTGTCAACTTTCCAAGTTTCCCAGGCTCGCTTGGCAAAACCTGGGTCATATATGTAACTGTGGCCACAGGGAGTCTAGAAAACTGAGTTCTTAGTTTTCCAGCATACACAGTGCAGGATGGAAAGCTAGAAGGGGTTGGAAATATCACTAAATGAGCTGATAGGAAGCTCTTCCACAAGATTTCCTAAAAAAAAGATTAAAGATTATTTTTTACAGGAGATACTTTGTAAATGTAGTGACTGCCACAAGACAGAGAAAGCAAATGGATTGCAATTCAGCAGTATCTCTGAAAAACCAGTTGTGTTACAATAATTGAGATGGAATTTCATAATGTTGGCCATGACAAATGAATAATACCTCCCATGACCTGAGGAGGAGGAAATGTGGATTCTTTCTATAGGCCAGGAGTTATTCCCGAGAAATTTCCTTTAGGTAGCTCAGTATATAAATTAATTACAATATTTATAAACATCTAAATAACTGTAATATAATTATATATATATAAAATACATATAATTTATATGGTGTTTTTAAAAAGATGATCTGTTTCAAATAAATTAAAAGCTTACAAATTTTGTTTTAACTTGTTTTAAATTGATTTCTGAAGGAATATGGCCAAATAGTCTTTCTTCTGCTCCTACCTTGAGTATATGAAAAATCCAACATGTGGACATACCTTTTGTGTTGCTGTGATCTTGAGATGTGATCCTGAGATCTTCCTTCCTTACAAAGGAAGAATTTTGTGTTGTTATGATTAAGACATGCAAAATAAAAGGTCTTGTAGAGCTGAAATGTAGAAGAATGCTTGCTAACTGCTCCCACACTCAACACTTCAGTAATGGGGACATTTTAACAACAACAAAAAAAAACTGGAAGTTTTTTCATTGATTATTCTATGCTAAATTGTTAGTTTCGTGGGTTTTTTTTTTTCTTTCAAGGTCGTTATTCATTAATTTAGTACCACCAGCTAGCTGACAGGTTGTCCTATAGCCTGTCAAGGGCATTGACAACCGACAAGGATATTGCTTTTTCTGAAGGATTCTTGGGGGCTCTTCACCCCCCAAGAACAGGGTACTGACAGAGAATGTTAGTCCACTGATGAGGAGCTTCCAAATGGCAGATTGAACATTTCCTGCTGCTGCCAGAAAGCAGATACCACAGAGTGAAGCTTTTATTTGCATTCAGTACCACCCCTATTCATTCATTTTCAGAGCCTGTTTTTACTTTGACAGTATTTCTCAGAAAGAACTGTGACAAGTGTACAAATGAACTGTCTATTTCTACTTTGAAGTACAGCAACATGTCTACTGTCTTAAATCCTCAAACTTAGCAGCTTCTAGTTCATCTTCTTGATGTATCCATTATGGTAGCTCTACCAGGGTTCTCTAATCAAATTTTCTTTAGTGAATATCTCAGAAGATACAATGTGTCTCTGCAGGATTGCATAGCTTTCATAGAATTTACTATGAGGTTACTTGAAACTGAATCATGCTTTTCTTATTAACATCATCTTATGAAAGAAGAATTTCATGTGTAAAAAAAGACTAGTCTGAACATATAAACAGAAATACTCAACAGAACATGGCAAATTAAGATATAGATTTTTAAAGGAAAAAGTGAAAGTGTTAATTGCTCAATTGTGTCTGATTTTTTGCAACCCGTGGACTGTAGACCACTAGGCTTCTCTGTCCATGGAATTCTCCAAGTAAGAATACTGGAATGGGTTGCCATTTCCTTCTCCAGGGGATCTTCCCAACCCAGGGACTGAACCTGAGGCTCCTGAGTTACAGGCAGATTCTTTACCACCTGAGCCAACAGGGAAGCACTTAAAAGAAAAAAGAACACCAATTATAACATTTATTTATGTTAATAACATATATTTGCTATGGCACAAATATAAGATTCAACATTTGTTGAAAACAAATCATGCTGTATGAACGTTAATCTACCTTGGTTATTAGGCCTAGTTAATAATGCCATCCCAAAGAAAGGCAATAAAGCAGAAATAGATGTTTTTCTGGAACTCTCTTGCTTTTTCGATGATCCAGCGGATATTGGCAATTTGATCTCTGGTTCCTCTGCCTTTTCTAAAACCAGCTTGAACATCTGGAAGTTCTCAGTTCCTGTATTGCTGAAGCCTGGCTTGGAGAATTTTGAGCATTACTTTACTAGCATGTGAGATGAGTGCAATTGTGTAGTAGTTTGAGCATTCTTTGGGATTGCCTTTCTTAGGGATTGGAATGAAAACTGACCATTTCCAGTCCTGTGACTACTGCTGAGTTTTCCAAATTTGCTGGCATATTGAGTGCAGTTCTTTCACAGCATCATCTTTCAGGATTTGAAATAGCTCAACTGGAATTCTGTCACCTCCACTAGCTTTGTTTGTAGTGATGCTTTCTAAGGCACACTTGACTTCACATTCCAGGATGTCTGGCTCTAGGTGAGTGATCACAGCATTGTGATTATCTGGATCGTGAAGATCTTTTTTGTACAGTTCTTCTGTGTATTCTTGCCACCTCTTCTTAATATCTTCTGCTTCTGTTAGGTCCATACCATTTCTGTCCTTTATCGAGCCCATCTTTTCATGAAATGTTCCCTTGGTATATCTAATTTTCTTGAAGAGAACTCTAGTCTTTCCCATTCTGTTGGTTTCCTCTCTTTCTTTGCATTGATCGCTGAGGAAGGTTTTCTTATCTCTCCTTGCTATTCTTTGGAACTCTGCATTCAAATGGGAATATCTTTCCTTTTCTCCTTTGCTTTTCGCTTCTCTTCATTTCACAGCTATTTGTAAGGCCTCCTCAGACAACCATTTTGCCTTTTTGCATTTCTTTTCCATGGGGATAGTCTTGATCCCTGTCTCCTGTACAATGTCATGAACCTCTGCCCATAGTTCATCAGGCTCTCTGTGTATCAGATCTAGTCCCTTAAATCTATTTCTCACTTCCACTGTATAGCCATAAGGGATATAATTTAGGTCATACCTGAATGGTCTCATGGTTATCCCTACTCTCTTCGGATTAGGTCTGAATTTGGCAATAAGGAGTTCATGATCTGAGCCACAGTCAGCTCCCGGCCTTGTTTTTGCTGACTATATAGGGCTTCTCCATCTTTGGCTGCAAAGAATATAATCAATCTGATTTCGGTGTTGACCATTTGGTGATGTCCATGTGTAGAGTCTTCTCCTGTGTTGTTGGAAGAGGGTGTTTGCTATGATCAGTGTGTTCTCTTGGCAAAACTCTATAGCCATTGACCTGCTTCATTCTGTACTCCAAGGCCAAATTTGCCTGTTACTTCAGATGTTTCTTGACTTCCTACTTTCGCATTCCAGTCTCCTATAATGAAAAGGACATCTTTTTTGGGTGTTAGTTCTAAAAGGTCTTGTAGGTCTTCATAGAACCGTTCAACTTTGGCTTCTTCAGCGTTACTGGTTGGGGCATAGGCTTGGATTAACGTGATATTTCCAATATATTTCCACAAAAAACTGTGGCAAATTCTGAAGGAGATGGGAATACCAGACCACCTGACCTTCCTTTTGAGAAACCTGTATGCAGGTCAGGAAGCAACAGTTAGAACTGGACATGAAACAACACACTGGTTCTAAATAGGAAAAGGAGTACCTCAAGGCTGTATATTGTCACCCTGCTTATTTAACTTATATGCAGGGTACATCATGAGAAACGCTGGGCTGGAAGAAGCATAAGCTGGAATTAAGATTGCCAGGAGAAACATCAATAACCTCAGATATGCAGATGACACCACCCTTATGGCAGAAAGTGAAGAGGAACTAAAAAGCCTCTTGATGAAAGTGAAAGAGGAGAGTGAAAAAGTTGGCTTAAAGCTTAACATTGAGAAAACTAAGATCATGGCATCTGGTCCCATCACCTCATGGGAAATAGATGGGGAGACAGTGGAAACAGTGGCAGACTTTATTTTTGGGGGGCTCCAAAATCGCTGCAGATGGTGACTGCAGCCATGAAATTAAAAGACGCTTACTCCTTGGAAGGAAAGTTATGACCAACCTAGATAGCATATTAAAAAGCAGAGACATTGCTTTGTCAACAAAGGTCCATCTGGTCAAGGCTATGGTTTTTCCAGTGGTCATGTATGGATGTGAGAGTTGGACTGTGAAGAAAGCTGAGCACCAAAAAATTGATGCTTTTGAACTGTGGTGTTGGAGAAGACTCTTGAGAGTCCCTTGGACTGCAAGGAGATCCAACCAGTCCATCCTGAAGGAGATCAGTCCTGGGTGTTCATTGGAAGGACTGATGCTGAAGCTGAAACTCCAGTACTTTGGCCACCTCATGTGAAGAGTTGACTCATTGGAAAAGACCATGATGCTGGGAGGAATGGGGGGCAGAGGAGAAGGGGACGACAGAGGATGAGATAGCTGGATGGCATCCCCGACTCGATGGGCATAAGTTTGAGTAAACTCTGGGAGTTTGTGATGGACTGGCAGTCCTGGCGTGCTGCGATTCATGGGTTCGCAAAGAGTTGGACACGACTGAGCGACTGAACTGAACTGAAAGAAAGGCAATGCCAAAGAACACTCAACCTACTACACAATTGCATTCATCTCACATACTAGTAAAGTAATGCTCAAAGTTCTCCAAGCCAGGCTTCAACAATACGTGAACTGTAAACTTTCAGATGTTCGAGCTGGTTTTAGAAAAGGCAGAGGAACCAAAGATCAAATTGCCAACATCAGCTGGATCATCGAAAAAGCAAGAGAGTTCCAGAAAAACATCTATTTCTGCTTTATTGACTACGCCAAAGCCTTTGACTGTGTGGATCACAATAAACTGTGGAAAATTCTGAAAGAGATGGGAATACCAGACCACCTGACCTACCTCTTGAGAAACCTGTATGCCGATCAGGAAGCAACAGTTAGAACTGGACATGGAACAACACACTGGTTCCAAATTGGGAAAGGAGTATGTCAAGGCTGTATATTGTCACCCTGCTTATTTAACTTATATGCAGAGTACATCATGAGAAATGCTGGACTGGAAGAAGCACAAGCTAGAATCAAGATTTCCAGAAGATACACCAATAACCTCAGATATGAAGATAACACCACCCTTATGGCAGAAAGTGAGGAAGAACTAAAGAGCCTCTTGATGAAAGTGAAAGAGGAGAGTGAAAAAGTTGGCTTAAAGCTCAACATTTAGAAAACAAAGATCATGGTATCCGGCCCCATCACTTCATGGCAAATAGATGGAGAAACAGTGAAAACAGTGGCAGACTTTATTTTGAGGGGCTCCAAAATCACTGCAGATGGTGACTGCAGCCATGAAATTAAAAGACGCTTACTCCTTGGAAGGAAAGTTATGACCAACCTAGATAGCATATTAAAAAGCAGAGACATTACTTTGCCAACAAAGGTCCATCTAGTCAAGGCTATGATTTTCCAGTAGTTCTGTATGGATCTGAGTGTTGGACCATAAAGAAAGCTGAGCATCGAAGAACTGATGCTTTTGAACTGTGGTACTGGAGAAGACTCTTGAGAGTCCCTTGGATAGCAAGGAGATCAATTCCATGAATCCTAAAGGATATCAGTTCTGAATATTCATTGGAAGGACTGATGCTAAAGCTGAAGCTCCAATACTTTGGCCACCTGATGTGAAGAACTGACTCTTGGGAAAGACCCTGATGCTGGGAAAGATTGAAGGCAGGAGAGGAGAATGACAGAAGATGAAATGGTTGGATGGTATCACTGAATAGATGGACTTGAGTTTGAGTGAGTTCCAGGAGTTAGTGATGGACAGGGAAGTGTGCTGCAGTCCATGGGGTCACAAACAGTTGGACATGATTGAGCAACTGAACTGAACTGAAAAATGTCAACAAAAATTTAATCAATAATCTAAGAAAGAAATGGAATTTTTTATTTCAGCCAAACCGAGGATTATAGGAGACAGTTTCTCAGAAAGTTCTGATAGCAAAGTGAGGAGGAGAGTGTACATGTGATTTTGGGGAAGGGGTACATACAACCAAGCTCACTTCTCAGCACAAGGTTGCTGTTAGCCATGAGGAACAGATATCTTAGTTAATGGTTTTAGCGCTGTTCGAAGTATGGGATGATGCAAGAGTCCAAGTTTACAAAAAAATTTCTCCTGAAGTATTTCTAACTACCAAGGGCCTGTTTTTCCTGTTTTCCAAGAGCCAAAAGTACCTCATCTTCATCTTTGCCCTGAGTTCCTTTCAGGGTATATTTTTGTTGGTCAATGATTGCAGTAGCTAATGACTTGATTCTTGTAGAACTGGATGGTGGACAACATGCTTTTTCTTCCCCCAACATTCTTTATTTTACAATTTCCCTTCATTCTTAATTTTGACCAAGATTCAGGAAGCATTTTATGACCCATTTGGCCCATGATGCTAGGAATGCTCATTTCCAGGTCAGGGAAGATTTTGTTGATAGGCCACTCGATGTGTTATTACTAGACTGCGTGCATGTGTGCTCAGTCATGGCCAATTCTTTGCAACCCCATGGACTGGAGCCAGCTAAGCTCCTCTGTCCATGGGATTATCCAGGCAAGTCTACTAGAGTGGGTTGCCATTTTCTTTTCCAGAGCATCTTCCTTACCCAGGGATTGAACCCACGTCTCCTGTGTCTCCTGTATTGGCAGGTGAATTCTTTACCACTGAGCTACCTGGGAAGCTACATTGCTGGACTAGGCCCTGTTAAAAATAACCAAAAGTCTCTGGACCACCTGATTTATTAGGATGTTATAATCCTGGGAATGGTTCCCTTTCATTGCTTCTTCCTATATCTAGAATTGCAGTATTGCAATCATTGATCTTATTGAACTATATATTTGATCCATCATTTCAAGTCACCTAATCATCATCAATTTTGAGGCTCAGCTGCCCACTTGGCAAAGCAAGAAATAATAATCTTGTAAAAATAGGCAGAATATAAGTAATATAGCTAGTAACATTTATAAGGTCACAATTAAGTATTTAAGCTAAGAACTTCCATTAGGTGTGGCCCAGTATCTGCCCAGGCCATAATATCTCCCCAGGTCTGACCAGTCTGTTCTGCACCAACCAATATCTTTAAGAGAAATGATATATTGGCATGCTTCATGATGTTCACCAAAGATGTCTACACGTACAAGGCAAGTGGTGAGTCATTGTGATTCCTTAAAGAATTGAGAAAGGATTATCCTTTATGGTTGGTGCCAGAAAAAAAAAATTGATCTTTATGTTTGAGTGGGTATTTCTGCCTTTGGGAAGGTCGTATTAACACACTATGCAGATGCACAATTCATACTAGAGGGGAGGGATGAGGCCGAAATAGAGAAAAAAAAATTTATGTTTAAATTTTTGTCTGGCCTTAAAATATGAATTTTTATTTCATCAAGAAGTAACCCTTTTAAAATCTCAGATCTATTGTTTTTAGCCATTTGTTTCAAAGGAGTCTGTGTTTTACTGTCTGCTCATCTATTTGATTTATTTCGATAAAGGCTTCTGTTTGTACACCAGGTCTCACTATCTTCAGTATATCAGATAGATAAAATGCTCTGTGGTCTTTTATTAAGAGTTTCATGCTATTTTTAATAAGCCTGAATATTTAATTGAAAACTTGTTACTAGTTGAGGGCTGGTTAAACCCAGGTCAGGAGTTGGCAAACTGGGGGTCTTTGGCCAAATCTGGCCCAATGCCTGTTTTTGTTTAGCCCATGAATCAAGAATGGTTTTTATATTTTTAAATGATTGGGAGAAACAGGTCTATTTTGTAGCATGTGAAAATTATAAAAAATTCAAATTCCAGGGTCCAAAAATAAACTTTTATTGGAACATAGCTGCTGTGTTTGTGTAAACATGGTCTATGGCTGTTTTCATACTGTAATAGTTGACTTGAGACGTAGTGACAGAGATCATGTAGCCTGAAAAACCTAAAATATTCTATAATTGGCCTATTATGGCAAAAGGTTGTTGACCTGGACTAGATTTCTGAATTTAAATGTTGATACCTCTCTCCCTTCGCTTTTCCTTCCCTATATTCCTCCTTTCTAAGTACTTCTCAGGAGGTCCCAATCTGATCAGAGGTGGCAGTCTGGTTAAAGTGAGGGTCTTGGTTTATACCTAAGTCTGAAGTGGATGAGGTTCAGAAAGAGCAGAGGAGAACTTTTTTTTTTTATTTTATATTAGAGTATAGTCGATTAACAATGTTGTGATAGTTTCAGGTGAACAGCCTAGGGACTCAGTCATACATATACATGTATCCATTCTCCCCAACTCCCTTTCCATCCAGGCTGCCACATAACACTGAGCAGAATTCCCTAAGAGCAGAGAACTTGATAGAAGACAAACCTGGGTTTGGATTCTGGCTGTACTGGATAAATATTTCTACTTAATGAACATCAGTTTTGTCATCCATAAGGCAGTAAAATACTTCACAGATGTGTACTGTGGAGTCAAAAAAATTTACACGTACAGCCTGATATGTACTATCTTTGCAAAAAAATACAAATTTCCTTTCTGTTTCCCTGTGTTCCATGCTTGTGGTTGTTTGCCTAAATTTGTAGAGATGGTCTGCAGATAAAGAACTCCTTACATGGAGTAGGTTTTTCCTTTGGTTCCTCTCTCAGTGGGTTGATTAAAACAGCATTTCTGGCTTCAGTGAAATTTCTCTCAATACTGCACTAAGGCAATTTCAGCATAGGTCTGAGAAGGTCTGCCTGCAAAGTAATATTGTGGCTGATGTTTGGAATTTGTGCCTTTAATGACTTTTCATTGCTGAAGTCCATCAACTTCGTTTTCATGTCCATTAGCTCTTTTTAAAAAGTAAACAATGTATGTCTAAATTTACATTTATGATGAATCTCACTATCCTATGTCTTTTTTTTTTTTTTGTGGATATCCCTAAAACAAGATCCTGGTCACTTTCAACACATTTTTTTGACCAAAATGCCCCGAAATTCTTTGACCATATTCTTGTCTTTTAAAAAATTAATTTTTATTGGAGTATAGTTGTGACCATATGCTCTTAAAGATATACTGTAAACCTTAAGCAATTTGCTGTTTTTTAAGTGCTACTATTTTTTGCTATGCAAAGAAGTATTTAATAAAGTTCTTGCTGTTAAAAATGCTTCCATGATTATTGTTATATCTCAGCTTTGTTTTTATTCTGGATAGAAGCCACAGTGATGACTTAGTTCATTCCATGAACTCTGAGTCTATTTTGCTAAAATAGACAACAGCTGAACCATACTTACATCATAATCTAATGACCTAACAGTGTATAAAATAACATTTTAAATCTGGTTCCTTTTTTGAGAAAGAAATTTACTTAAAATACAGTTTTCTTTTATACTAACAAAAGTTTTCACCATGATTTTTATATATATGTATGCATATAGATGAGATGACTGGATGGCATCACCAATGCAGTGGACATGAACTTGGGCAAACTTCAGGAGATGGTGAGGGACAGAGAGGCCTGGCATGCTACAGTCTATGAGGTCACAAAGAGTTGGACATGAATGTGTGACTGAACAACAACAACATATATATGTATATTTTTATACTTGCTCTCCAAATATTAAGTTTTGGATAATGTTTAGAGTTTTTGCTAAATAGATTCAGTCCTAGTGTCAAAACTAGGCTTTGGCAATTAGAACGAGCTTTGCTTTTTCATCTTTATGAAGTGGGAATGAATTTAATTTCACAATCTTAATCCCAGGTTCATGATTGCATAAAGGAAGTGCCAAGAGCAGAAGGAGGGAGCCCTTTGAGTTTGGAAGGAGCAGAGAATGAGAGTTTCTTCACAGCTGGCATGGAACATAGATCTCCTCCCTGCAATACCCTGGAGGTGGCAGGGTTGCTAATGGGGCTGGTCATGGGTAACTGGGTGCTGCTTTTCGAGATCCATGGTATGGGACTGTAGGGGCATCCTTTCATATAAATCATGCAATATGTGTAATTCTTTGTGACTGACTTCTTTCACATAGCATGTTTTCAAGACTCACCCATGTGTAGCATGTATAAGTACACATTTCCTTTTATTGCTGAATAATAGTCCATTGTATGGATATACCACATTTTATTTATCCAATTATCAGTTGATGGACATTTGGGTTGTTCCCACTTTGGGAAAAATAATATAAGGTCCTATGCATGGCAATTTTGGTTTAATTCCCTCTCCCTCTTTTGGGAGCTCAATGAAGGGAGCCACTAGGTATATGTGTCTGCTCTACTGTGCCAAACTTGTCCTCAGGGGAGCTATTCTAAGGCCTAGACTGGAGGATGAAGAGTTAATAAATCATTTTGTCCTCTGCACAAAGCTCCATCTTCCAAATTAAACTTAATCAGCACTAAAAGTATATTTGGGTTTCCTATCCCTTTGTAATATTTCTCAGTTAGTCCAGAACACAGGTGGGAAGAGAAAGACTGTTACCAGAAGGAGTGTGGGGTCTCATTGCTTGGCGCTCAAAAGCCAACAAACAAGCCAGGTTGGTGGAAAGGAAAGTTGACTTGATTTCAGACGTCTGCAACCTTGGTGGGGGAGGGTAGCTGACATCTGTCCAAAGGCCAACTACCCCACACTGGCAACCAGTGGGGCAAGAGCTTTTACAGACAAAAGGAGGGGGCTCCGTGCAGAAAGAGCATAGTCAGCTCTGAAAGCCATCTTCAAATCAGTCATCATGGTCTGACCAGCAGCATCTTAATTGTTTTAGGTACAGTTAATCTGCAGTTCCAGGGTCCATTTGTTCCCATTTCTTTAAGGCCAGTTCTCAGAATTGTGGCAGCTTATGTCGTGGGTACAGTCTGGTCATCATGTAGTTAATTTCTCACACCTGGGGTTTCTGTATCTATAAATGATATGGCTCAGAATATTACCTACTGTCCTTAAGAAGGAACTAAGTTTCCTTGACTACGCTTAATGCTGCTGCTGCTGCTAAGTCGCTTCAGCCGTGTCCGACTCTGTGTGACCCCACAGACGGCAGCCCACCAGGCTCCACCGTCCCTGGGATTCTCCAGGCAAGAACACTGGAGTGGGTTGCCATTTCCTTCTCCAATGGAAGAAAGTGAAAAGTGAAAGTGAAGTCGCTCAGTCGTGTCCGACTCTTAGCGAACCCATGGACTACAGCCCACCAGGCTCCTCCATCCATGGGATTTTCCAGGCAAGAGTACTGAGGTGGGGTGCCATTGCCTTCTCCGATGCTTAATGACTATATTATTATTGTTTGGTCTCCTTTTACTGTTTTCCTTTGTTTTTATATGTTCTCATTTCTCTGATTAAACTTATTCTTTGACTAAAGCTCTGCACAGATAAAAGGCGGGCAAAAGGACATGGAGTAGGGGCAAGGACCATAGGGTCCTGCTCCATTTAGGCCTATTTTTGAGTTCCCTTCAAAGATTTGATCAATAGCAACCCCCTAGAATAATCAATCTCCTCAAAATGTCGTGACTTTCACACAAATGAAGAGGAATAAAATGAATATTGGACAAGGTTGTTAACTGGTATACAAAAGTTATTTCTTGATAAACAACTGGTTCACTGCCCTTAGTTAGAAAGGGTCAGGGTTAAGTACTCCCCATCCCTCACTACCAGGTTATAATGAAAGAAAGTTTCAGACAAAATTAGACCACCCATACAGATGTCATGGAACATGAACTTATCAGCAAGTGGGCACACAAAGTTCATACAATCTGTTCTATTTGGTTAGATGGAGGCTCAGTCTGTCTCCTTAGGTTCTGAAGCACGTCTCACATAAAAGGTTCATTGTGAGGCATCAGTTCAGTTCAGTTCAGTTCAGTCACTCAGTCATGTCCGACTCTTTGCGAACCCATGAATCACAGTATGCCAGGCTTCCCTGTCCATCACCAACTCCCGGAGTTTTCTCAAACTCATGCCCATTGAGTCAGTGATGCCATCCAGCCATCTCATCCTCTGTCGTCCCCTTCTCCTCCTGCCCCCAAGCCCTCCCAGCATCAGGGTCTTTTCCAATGAGTCAACACTTCTCATGAGGTGGCCAAAGTACTGGAGTTTCAGCTTCAGCATCAGTCCTTCCAATGAACACCCAGGACTGATCTCCTTCAGGATGGACTGGTTGGATCTCCTTGCAGTCCAAGGGACTCTCAAGAGTCTTCTCCAACACCACAGTTCAAAAGCATCAATTTTTTGGCCCTCAGCTTTCTTCACAGTGCAACTCTCACATCCATACATGACCACTGGAAAAACCATAGCCTTGACCAGATGGACCTTTGTTGGCAAAGTAATGTCTCTGCTTTTTAATATGCTATCTAGGTTGGTCATAACTTACCTTCCAAGGAGTAAGCATCTTTTAATTTCATGGCTGCAATCACCATCCGCAGTGATTTTGGAGCCCCCCAAAAATAAATTCTGCCACTGTTTCCACTGTCTTCCCATCTATTTCCCATGAGGTGATGGGACCAGATGCCATGATCTTAGTTTTCTGAATGTTAAGCTTTAAGCCAGATTTTTCACTCTCCTCTTTCACTTTCATCAAGAGGCTTTTTAGTTCCTCTTCACTTTCTGCCATAAGGGTGGTGTCATCTGCATATCTGAGGTTATTGACATTTCTCCCGGCAATCTTGATTCCAGCTTGTGCTTCCTCCAGCCCAGCGTTTCTCATGATGTACTCTGCATCTAAGTTAAATAAGCAGGGTGACAATATACAGCCTTGAAATATTCCTTTTCCTATTTGGAACCAGTCTATTGTTCCATGTCCAGTTCTAACTGTTGCTTCCTGAGCTACATACAGGTTTCTCAAGAGGCAGGTCAGGTGGTCTGGTGTTCCCATCTCTTTCAGAATTTTCCACGGTTTATTGTGATCCACACAGTCGAAGGCTTTGGCATAGTCAATAAAGCAGAAATAGATGTTCTTCTGGAACTCTCTTGCTTTTTCGATGATCCAGCAGATGTTGGCAATGTGATCTCTGGTTCCTCTGCCTTTTCTAAAACCAGCTTGAACATCTGGAAGTTCTCAGTTCCTGTATTGCTGAAGCCTGGCTTGGAGAATTTTGAGCATTACTTTACTAGCATGTGAGATAAATGCAATTGTGCAGCAGTTTGAGCATTCTTTGGGATTGCCTTTCTTAGGGATTGAAATGAAAACTGACCTTTTCCAGTCCTGTGGCCACTGCTGAGTTTTCCAAACTTGCTGGCATATTGAGTGCAGCACATTCACAGCATCATCTTTCAGGATTTGAAATAGCTCAACTGGAATTCCATCACATCCACTAGCTTTGTTCATAGTGATGCTTTCTAAGGCCCACTTGACTTCACATTCCAGGATGTCTGGCTCTAGGTGAGTGATCACACCATTGTGAATATCTGGGTCGTGAAGATCTTTTTTGTACAGTTCTTCTGTGCATAGGTGTCAGTATTTTGGAGTCAGGATGTGGGTAACTTTGTTACTGTTCCTCAGGCAGCTGAATCCTCTGAATCAATGGCCGAACATAGGAGACTGAGGGTCAAAACTGGGCACCATCCCTTAGGCACAGGCATTACAATTCCTAGATTCTTTTTCCATTTTAAAGATTATTTTACTTTTAAAATTTTAAAGATTTTTTATTGAAATATAGTTGGTTTACAATATTTTGTTAGTTTCAGGTATACAGCAAAGTGATTCAGTTACACATACATTTTTTTCAGATTACTTTCCAGTACAGATTAATATAAGATATTGAATATTGTTCTCTGTGTTATACAATAAATCTTGTGGCTTATCTAGTTTTTGTAGAGTAGTTTGTATTTGTATCCCTGGTGGCTCAGACGGTAAAGCATCTGCCTGCAATATGGGAGACCTAGGTTCGATCCCTGGGTTGGGAAGATCCTTTGGAGAAGGAAATGGCAACCCACTCCAGTACCCTTGCCTAGAAAACTCCATGGATGGAGTAGCCCAGTATGCTACAGTCCATGGGGTCGCAAAGAGTCGGACACAACTGAACGACTTCACTCTCCTTTCTTTCCTTTCCTTTTGTATCTGTTAGTCCTATACTCCTAATTTACCCCTTCCCTCCCCTACCTTCCCCTTTTTACCATAAGTGTGTTTACTATGTATGTGAGTCAGTTTCTATTTTGTGTATAGATTCATTTTTATTATTATTTTTTAAATTCTACACATAAATGATATCATATAATGTTTGTCTTTGATTTACTTCTGATTTTCTGTAGGTCTCTCCATATTGCTGCGAACAGCAATATTTTGTTCCCTTTTATGGTGGAGTAATGTTTCATTTCGATGCTCCAATGGATGTTGGTAATTTGATCTCTGGTTCCTCTGCCTTTTCTAAATCCAGCTTGAACATCTGGAAGTTCATGGTTCATGTACTGTTGAAGCCGAGCTTGGAAAATTTTGAGCATTACTTTGCTAGCGTGTGAGATAAGTACAATTGTGCAGTAGTTTGAACATTCTTTGGCATTGCCCTTCTTTGGGATTGGAATGAAAACTGACCTTTTCCAGTCCTGTGACCACTGCTGAGTTTTCCAATTTGCTGGTGTATTGAGTGCAGCACTTTCACAGCATCATCTCTTAGGATTAGAAATAGCTCAACTGAAATTCCATCATCTCCACTAGCTTTTGTTCATAGGGATGCTTCCTAAGGCCCACTTGACTTCACATTCCAGGATGTCTGGCTCTAGGTGAGTGATCACAGCATTGTGGTTATCTGGGTCATGAAGATCTTTTTTGTATGGTTCCTCTGTGTATTGTTTCCACCTCTTCTTAATATCTGCTGCTTCTGTTAGGTCCATATCATTTCTGTCATTGATTGTGGCCATCTTTGCATGAAATGTTCCCTTGTTATCTCTAATTTTCTTGAAGAGATCTCCAGTCTTTCCCATTCTATTGTTTTCCTCTATGTCTTTGCATTGATCACTGAGGAAGGCTGTTTTATGTCTCCTTGCTATTCTTTGGAACTCTTCATTCAAATGGGTATATCTGTGTGGATCACAACAAACTAGAAAATTCTTCAAGATATGGGAATACCAGACCACCTTATCTGCCTCCTGAGAAATCTGTATGTAGGTCAAGAAGCAACAGTTAGAACTGGACATGGAAAAACAGACTGGTTCCAAATTGGGAAAGGAGTACATCAAGGCTGTATATTGTCACCCTGCTTATTTAACTTATATGGAGAATACACCATGCAAAATGCTGGGCTGGATGAAGCACAAGCTGGAATCAAGATTGACAGGAGAAATACCTTTCAGATACGCAGATGACACCAGCCTTATGGCCAAAAGAGAAGAAGAACTAATGAGCCTCTTGATGAAAGTAAAAAAGGAGAGTGAAAAAACTGGCTTAAAACTCAACATTCAGAAAACTAAGATCATGGCATCCGGTCCCATCACTTCATGGTAAATAGATGGGGAAACAGTGAGAGACTTTAGGTTTTTGGGCTCCAAAATCACTGCCGATGGTGACTGTAGCCATAAAATTAAAAGACACTTGCTCCTTGGAAGGAAAGCTATGAACAACTTAAACAGCATATTAAAAAGCAAAGACATTACTTTGCCAACAAAGGTCCATCTAGTCAAAGCTATGGTTTTTCCAGTAGTCATGTAAGGATGTGAGAGTTGAACCATAAAGAAAGTTGAACACAGAAGAATTGATGCATTTGAACTGTGGTGTTGGAGAAGACTCTTGAGAGTCCCTTGGACTGCAAGGAGATCCAACCAGTCAACCTTAAAGGAAATCAGTCCTGAATATCCATTGGAAGGACTGATGCTGAAGCTGAAACTCCAATACTCTGGCCACCCGATGTGAAGAACTAACTCATTTGAAAAGACCCTGATGCTGGGAAAGATTGAAGGCAAGAGGAGAAGGGGACAACAGAAGATGAGATGGTTGGATGGCATCACCAACTCAATGGACTTGAGTTTGAGCAAGCTCTGGGAGTTGGTAATGAACAGGGAAACCTGGCATGCTGCAGTCCATGGGGGTCACAAAGAGTCAGACATGACTGAGTGACTGAACTGAATATTTCATATATATATATATATATATATATATATATATATATACCATATCTTCTTAAATCAATCAGCTGTTGATGGGTATTTAGGTTGTTTCATTGTCTTGGCTATTATAAATAGTGCTGCTATGAACACTGGGGTTCACATGTCTTTTTGAATTAAGAGTTTTTGTCTTTTCCAGATATATGCCTAGGAGTAGGACTGCTGAATCATATGGTAATTCTAGTTTTAGTTTTTAAGGAACATCCATACTATTTTGCATACTGGCTGCCCCAATTTACATTCCCATCAGTACGGTTCCCTTTTCTCCACACCCTCTCCAGTGTTTATCATTTGTAGACTTCTTGATGATGGCCATTCTCTCTGTTGTGAGGTGATCATTGTAGTTTTGATTTGCATTTCTCTATTAGCAAGAAAATCTCTGTTCCAGCAAAGAGTGAATAAAACACTTTAGCCTCTCCACATATCCTGTTGTTGCTGTGTTCTGTTACTCAGTCATGTCTGACTCTTTGCGACCCCAGGGACTGAAGTATGCCTGGCTTCTCTGTCCTTCCCCATCTCCTGGAGTTTGCTCAAACTCATACCCATTGATATGAGTATAAATATGCCATCCAACCATCTCAACCTCTGCCACCCCCTTCTCCTTTTATCTTTAATCTTTCCCAGCATCAGGATCTTTTCCAATGAATCGACTCTTCACAAAAGCTGGCCAAAGTACTGGAGCTTCAGCTTCAGCATCAATCCTTCCAATGAATATTCAGGCCTGATTTCCTTTAGAATTGACTGGTTTGATCTCCTTGCTCTGCAAGGGAGTCTCAAGAGTCTTCTCCAGCACCATAATTTGAAAGCATCAATTCTTCAGTGCTCATCCTTCTTTATGGCCCAACTATCATATTTGTACATGACTACTGGAAAAACAATAGCTTAGACTAGATGGGTTTTTGTTGGCAAAGTGATGTCTCTGCTTTTTAACATGCTGTGTAGGTTTGTCACTATTTCCATTTTTTCCCATCTATTTGCCATGAAGTGATGGGACCAGATGCCATGACCTTAGTTTTTTGAATGTTGAGTTTGAAGCCAGCTTTTTTTTTTTTCCACTCTCCTCTTTCACTTTCATGAAGGGGCTCTTTAGTTCTTCACTTTCTGCCATTAGGGTGGTGTCATCTCTATATCTGAGGTTGTTGATATTTCTCCCAGCACTCTTGATTCCAGCTTGTGCTTCATCCAGCCCAGCATTTCACATAATGTATTCTATATAAAAGTTAAATAAGCAAGATGACAATATACAGCCTTAGATACTCCTTTCCCAATTTTGAACCAGTCTGTTTTCCATGTCCAGTTCTAACTGTTGCTTCTTGACCTGTATACAGGTTTCTCAGGAGGCAGGTAAGGTGGTCTGGTATTCCCATCTCTTGAAGAATTTGCCACAGTTTGTTTTGATCCACACAGTCAAAGGATTTTGTGTAGTCAATGAAGCAGAAGTTTTTCTGGAATTCTCCTGCTTTTTTCTATGATTCAACATATGTTGGCAATTTGATCTCTAGTTCCTCTACCTTTTCTAAATCCAGCTTGTATATCTGGAAGTTCTCGGTTCACATATTGTTGAAGTCTAGCTTGGAGAGTTTTGAGCATCACCTTTCTAGCATGTGAAATGAGTGCAGTTATACAGTAGTTTGAACATTCTTTGCCATTAAGAACTCTTCTAACATCAAGATGCTAATTAACAAAGTCTCCTGCTTATTAAAGATAAAGAACTTGCATGGTACACTTTCTGATTAGCATGCTGGCTGGCCCCCTGAGGTGGTGGGGAAGTTTCAAAGAAGGGCATTTGACCTGTCTGTCTCTCTTGTGTTCTGTAGAGCACACAGCCTCTGCAAATGGCTGGTTCAATGTCTTTGTAACGAAGGACTTCAAAAATATGCTGACTTGGGTTATTGACTATTTTGAGCTGAAGGCTCTTGAAAAACAGAAAATGTTAGAAGAGGCTTTCTTTGAACTCGCCTTATCTGCCTAAAGACAGATCCTCCAAAAGGAATCCTACTGTCTTAGATTCCCATCTTGCTAGTTTTATCAACCAGGAAAGACTGACTCATCTCAGGAGAAGAGACCTGAAGTCGACACCACACCCTGACACATTTGTCACAAACTATCATCTCTCCCATCTGTTCTAAGGCCCATTTATCATTCCTAAAAATCAATTACTGTTTCCAAAGTAGCTGACATCTATCATTACCTTATAAAGACTGTATATAAGCTCTCAGATTGCATATCTTTTGGGGATAGTCTCTTTTTTGCCACATCTCTGTAATATTAAAAATTACTAAATTTGTGTTCCCTATGTTCACTTGCCTGTTGCCAGTTTATTTATTGACCCAGATATCATACCTAGAGGCTTCCCTGCTGGCTAAGTGGTAAAGAATCCACCTGCCAATGCAGGAGACACAGGAGACGCATGTTTGATCCCTGGGGTGGGAAGATCCCCTGGAGAAGAAAATGACAACCCACTCCAGTATTCTTTTGGGGGAAATCCCATGGACAGAGGAGCCTGGTGGGCTAGAGTCCATGGGGTTGCAAAGAGTTGGACACGACTTAACAACTAAACAACATCATATCCAGAAGGGTAAAGTCTTTCTGCCCCTACAAAGGTTTGTAAGCTTGTATTTGCCTATAAACAGAAGAAAAACACAATAACAAGGTTCCTATTTCCATACATATTTGAATTCTCCAATAAAGAGGAAGTATAAAATTTATAAGCAATTATATTTTTTCCATTTATTGTTTGATCACCAATTATGTTATTCCTTTTTTCCTTCCTTTCCAATGTTTGAACATAGTCCTTATTATATGTTATAAATTGGATGATTTAGGATTTTTTAGTTTCTGCTGCCTGCCCCTAACATTTTTAATTTTTCCTCAGGCAAATTAGTGACCATAGTTCAATCTTCATTGGAGGCTTGGTTGAATACCATTATTATCATAAATACCATTTTATTGGTTTCCCTAACCCAAATTATTCCGTGTCTCATCTTTTTTCAAAAATTATAGCATTTTGCACAGGGTTTTTTTTTTTTTTTCTCTTTTTATAGCTCTTAGTTCACAAGTTTATTATGAAAAACACTGCAGTGCCCTTGTGCGGTAACATCATCTTGCACAGGTTTTGAAGATGGCAAATTGTATCCCTCAAAATGAATGATTTATTTTGCCCAAGTTGTGAACCGGTGAGCTCAATGAAGACATAATTAAAATAATTCCCTTTGTTGTCCGTCATGTCTGACTCTTTGTGGCCCCATGGACTGTAGCCCATCAGCCTCCTCTGTCCTTGGAGTTTTCCAGGCAAGAATACCAGAGCGAATTGCCATTTCCTGCTCCAGGGGATCTTCCCAACCTAGGGATCCAACTGCATCTCCTGCACTGGCAAGCAGATTCTTTACTACTAGCACCACCTTAGGGATTGGTTGTATCTCCAAGATCTCCCTGGGTAAGAGAATTCTTTTTAGGACAAAGTTAGCTTGGGCTTCCCTTGTGGCTCAGCTGGGAAAGAATCTGCCTGCAATGCAGGAGACCTGGGTTCGATCCCTGGGTTGGGAAGATCCCCGGAGAAGGGAAAGGCTACTCACTCCAGTATTCTGCCCTGGAGAATTCTATGGACTATACAGTCCATGGGATCACAAAGAGTCGGACACGACTGAGCACCTTTCACTTTCAGTGAAAGTGAAAGGTGGCCTGCTATAGGGACTCTCCTGATGACTGAAATTTCTTCTACTCACCTCCCATGTTCTCCACTAGGAGTCCTTCTTAGTTCACACCCTCATTCTGATAGAAGAACAAATTTTGCCTGCTGCTCTGCCTCTGTCTTTTCCCAGCCACTTTTGAAAGGTGTAATAAGCATTTATGGAGAATGCTTTCCATAGGGTAAGATGGGTCCTGAAAGCATCAGTCTTGCCTGAGCTACATTTGAGACAGAGCCAACCTTACTCACTCATCTCAAGAGAATTCTACCTGTTACATTCAGGTAAACAGAAATCAAAAGAGTTTGGGATTTCTTTAATTTTGTCTTGGGGCTAAGCGACAGAATTTCTGGTATTGAAGTGAAAAAATGATTTTTAAAAATTAATTTGATGCGTTGTGATATGATTCACATACTTCATCTAGTTGTCCTTTCTTGGGACATGTTCAGCTTCATTATATGTTTCCATATTCTGGAAAATCTGCCCCTCATGTTCTTGCTGCCTTCTCTTCTGTGCAGCAATTGCTTCAATGGTCCATTTCAATTTTTAGTCATATTAACTGCTTCAGGAGTGTTGTTTGGAAAGATGCACAAAAATCATCGATGTTTTTTCACTTGACTCTTTCCACATTGCTTAAAATACATCCCCAGATTTGTGGTTATATCAGTTAGGAGTGTGTTCTCTGGACAACTCAGGTTTCTAGATCTTTCACTGGGGTCTCTTGTTGTGCCCTTGGTCTGACTGAGCAGGCAAAGCTTAAGCCAAAATGATTGTCAAAACTAGTAAAGAAAAGCCTCTTAAGTCTCCCAATGCCAGTTGTGTCTCAGGATGTGTCTGCTAACCAAAGTGAATTGTTCCCATCATGTCTTTATTCAGCTCATCAGGCCATGGTTGGGACAAGAGTCACCACCTTCAAGGCTTGTGCAGTTTGTGGTTTCAGCCACCAGCACTTCTTTCTTTGGGCTGTGACTGGTGGATGGCATGGCAGATCCATTCTTGAATCATGCCAACAGTATTTACATAAGTAAGGAAGGTAGGAACTAACTGAATGACTTCATAGAGTTGCTGTAAGAGTTAAATGAGATGATGCATGTAAAACTCTTTGCACATAGCCTAGAACATAGTAATTGCTCAGTAAATGTTATCAGTGATCACATCAGGACACACATACATCTTTCAAACCTTAGCTGTAACATTGCCTCTTCTGTGAAGCCTCCTTGACAATTCCCAAGAGCACCGATATAAAAAGTCACTGGAGTTGCTCAAGATGACAAAGACCTTTCCTCTCCATCATCTCATTTTACTTCTATGGCTGCCATGGGAGGTTATATAGTATTATTATTATTCCCATCTGACAGATGGTAAGACCAAAGCCCAACAGGATTAAGTGACTTTACTGAAGCCACATGGCACATGAATCCAAGTCCGATGACTACTAGTCTACTGTTTTGTCCACCACAGCATTGTGGTAACAAACATGATCTGTAATTTTTAGTTATTCATTGGGGATAGAGGAGAAAGGGGTAGAAAATTCAGTAGGAGAGGAGTACATGGCTTAGGAGAGAAGTTTGTATTAACAGCCAGTAAACATCATTTGCCAGTTGCAAGATCTTTGGCAAGATACCTAATCTCTCTGTGCCTTCATTTCCTCTGTAAAATTGGAATATTACCCTATCATTATAATAACTTTCAATCTCCTTAGTTAATATATGTAAAACGCTTAGAACAGGGCTTGGCATAGAGTGGTATTCAAGACAAATTATCTTTAAAAAAAAAGTTGAAGAAAAAAACCATGAGTTAGGAAGGAATCAACCTTTATATCTGTTTTCCAAATTGGATATCAAAAGCTTGTAACTGGGTTTTCCTTAAGTACTCAAAGACTGTATTTATACATGAAACAAATTGCCAGTGGTTTGTCAAGTTCTGTCTAGTATGTGGCTATGGGCTGGGCATAGCATCTTTTTCTCAAAGTAGCCTCACGAAAATAGGCTGCTGCTATACACAGGGACCTTATTAGGAGAAATCAGAAAACAGATGAGAGAGCTATTATAGCATGTGCTTTGTACTTGTTAAGAATTTTTAGAAAGAAGACAAAAAGCTAAAATGTCACAGAAGAGAAACTAAGAAATTGAGTTAGGTGTGCAACACAATGCCAAGCCATTTAACTTCCCTCCACTGGCAATGAGAGAAAGCATTTCTAAAATGAAATGATTTTAGAGGAATCCCCTGGTGGTCCAGTGCTTAGGACTCTGTGCTTTCACTGTTCTGTTTGGGAAACAAAGATCGTGCAAGTTGTAAGGCCAAAAACAAAAAAGTAAAATGAAATGATTTTAGTAGATATAGTGATTTGTTTGACTTTGTTACTAAAAATTGTCTGTGCAAGCTGGTTGTGTAGCCATGGCATCAGTTGGGTTTCCATGGTTATGAAAAATAATTACTCTCCTACAAACAGTCTTTGCAACAGAGAAGTCTTTGATTATGATTTCACAGTTGTATTGTAATTCAAAGAATGTTATTTCTTTGAAATAACAAAGAATGTTAAAGCTTAACGTTTAACTAGTTTTTTTCTGGAATTGGTCATATTTTAAATACAGGGCTTACGTGGCTCAGACAATAAAGAATTTGTCTGCAATGATTGACCTAGTTCAATCCCTGGGTCAAGAAGATCCCCTGAAGAAGGAAATGGCTACCCACTCCAGTATTCTTGCCTGGAGAAACCCATGGACAGAGGAGCCTGGTGGGCTATAGTCCATGGGGTCACGAACAGTTGGACATGCCTGAAGCAACGGAACAACAACAACTTATTTAAATAGATAAAAGGACAAATACAAAGACCTCAGTAAGAAAACTGTGAATGATGGAAAGAGAGAGAAGAAATAGAAATGATAAATAAACAAACATAGCAGTTTTGGTCAAAAGGCTCATTCTCATTAGTTATCAACAAAATGTGGTGCAGTGGTAAAGAATCCACCTGCCAAAGCAGGAGATGCAGGTTCTATCCCTGGGTCATGAAGATCCCCTGGAGAAGGGACTGGCTACCCACTGCAGTATTCTTGTCTGAAAAATCCCATGGACAGATGAGCCTGGTAGGCTATAGTCCATGGGGTCGCAAAAAGTCAAACACGACTTAGCGACTGCAGATGCATGAACTCACAGATAAAAGTATGATAAAACTAAAACGTCTTCAAATGAGTGTACTATCCAAAGCAATCCACAGATTCAATACAATCCCTGTCAGGCTACCAATGGTATTTTACACAGAACTAGAAGAAATAACTTCACAATTTGTATTCAAATACAAAAAATCTTGAATAACCAAAGCAATCTCGAGAAAGAAGAATGGAACTGGAGGAATCAACCTGCCTGACTTCAGACTATACTACAAAGCTACAGTCATCAAGACAGTATGGTACTGGCACAAAGACAGAAATATAGATCAATGAAACAAAATAGAAAGCCCAGAGATAAATCCACATGCCTATGGACATCTTATCTTTGACAAAGGAGGCAAAAATATACAATGGAGAAAAGACAATTCCTTTAACAAGTGGTGCTTGGAAAACTGGTCAACCACTTGTAAAAGAATGAAACTAGAACACTTTCTGACACCATACACAAAAATGAACTCAAAATGGGATTAAAGATCTAAATGTAAGGCCAGAAACTATAAAACTCCTAGATGAAAACATAGGGAAAACACTCTCTGACATAAACCATAGCATGATCCTCTATGACCCACCTCCCAAAGTAATGGAAATAAAAGCAAAAATAAACAAATTGGACCTAATAAAACTTAAAAGCTTTTGCATGAAGGAAACTATAAGCAAGGTGAAAAGACAGCCTTCAGAATGGAAGAAAATGATAGCAAATGAAGCAACTGACAAATAATTAATCTCAAAAATATACAAGCAGCACATGCATTTCAAGACCAGAAAAATAAACAACCCAAATCAAAAAATGGGCCAAAGAACTAAACAGACATTTCTCCAAAGACATACAGATGGCTAACAAACACATGAAACATCATGTGCTCAATGATGTGCTCAACATCATTCATTATCAGAGAAATGCAAATCAAAACCAGAATGAGGTACTATCTCACACCAGTCAGAATGGCTGCTATCAAAATGTCTATAAATAATAAAAGCTGGAGAGGGTGTGGAGAAAAGGGAACCCTCTTACACTGTTGGTGGGAATGCAAACTACTACAGCCACTATGGAAAACAGTGTGTACATTCCTTAAAAAATGGCAAATAGAACTGCCATACTACCCAGCGATCCCACTGCTGGGCATACACACTGAGGAAACCAGAATTGAAAGAGACACGTGTACCCCAATATTCATCGCATAACTGTTTACAATAGCTGGGACATGGAAGCAACCTAGATGTCCATCAGCAGATGAATGGATAAGAAAGTTGTGGTACATATACACCATGGAATATTACCCAGCATTTAAAAAGAATGCATTTGAATCAGTTCTAATGAGGTGAATGAAATTGGAGCCTATTAAACAGAGTGAAGTAAGTCAGAAAGAAAAACACCAAAACAGTACATTAACACACATATATGGAATTTAGAAAGATGGTAACAATGACTGTATACATGAGACAGCAAAAGAGACACACATATAAAGAACAGACTTTTAGACTCTGTGGGAGAAGGTGAGGGTGGGATGATTTAAGAGAATAGCATTGAAACGTGTATATTACCACATGTGAAATAGATGACTAGTCCAAGTTAAATGCATGAAACAGGGCACTCAAAACCAGTGCTCTGGGACAAAGCTGAGGGATGGGGTGGGGAGGAAGGTGGGGGGGGGGAGGTTGGGATGTGGGACACACGTACACCCGTGGCTGATTCATGTGAATGTATGGCAAAAACCACCACAATATTGTAAAGTAATTAGCCTCCAATTAAAATAAATTAATTAATTAAAAAAAAAAACCCGGAAGCTTCTTCTACTTCAATTGATGTGAAATTTAGCACACAGCCTTCAAAACATGCATGTTCTTTGACCCAGTAATTTCACTTGGAGTGAGTTCTTCTTACTTATGGCAGAAAGTGAAGAGGAACTGAAGAACCTCTTGATGAAAGTGAAAGAGGAGAGTGGAAAAGCTGGCTTAAAACTCAACATTAAAAAAACTAAGATCATGGCATCTGGTCCCATCACTTCATGGCAAATAGATGGGGACACAATGAAACAGTGACAGACTTTGTTTTCTTGGGCTCCAAAATCACTGCAGATGGTGACTGCCGCCATGAAATTAAAAGATGCTTGCTCCTTGGAAGAAAAGCTATGACCAACCTAGACAGCATATTAAAAAGCAGAGACATTACTTTGCCATCAAAGGTCCGTCTATTCAAAGCTATGGTTTTTCCAGTAGCCATGTATGGATGTGAGAGTTGGACCATAAAGAAAGCTGAGCACCGAAGAATTGATGCTTTGGAACTGTGGTGTTAGAGAAGAGTCTTGAGACTCCCTTGGACTGCAAGGAGATCCAACCAGTCTATCCTAAAGGAAATCATCCTATACACTTGCTAAAAGAACGTCACAAATTTGCCTGGAAGTTTTCTATCAGCCTTTGAATAATGGAACATCTGATCTGTTATACAGTTCACAGTATTCATGAAGTAAAAGCAGATCAATTGCTGCAGGAAAGACCAACTATTCTTGGTAATACAGATGCAGATTTATTCCACAGAACACAGAAGGTCCTCATAAAAAGAGACAGTATGTAAGGTCATGGTTAATGACCTCAACGGCATCCTTGTGAAGACAAGACGACCACTTTTGGTGGGTTGAATATCCCTGCTTTTCTCATAAGACACATGACCCAACATTAAAACATGGTAACAGGCAGCTGGATGTGGGCCAACCACCTTGTTCTGCACTGGTCTAAAGATTATAGAGTACCTCAGAGTGACTGGAGTGACAGTCTTAACAACTCTCCTTTGATCAAAGGCCTGAGATTGAGACTATGTCTTTCAACAAGTACCTAGAATTCAGTACTTATTTTGCTATACAGTTTTTATTTGCATTAGGACCACTGGATTAGAGGTAGGAATAATTTCAAACAATATAATATAAAGTGGTCAGTTATGCAGGTTTTAAAGATGATACTTAGGGAGAGTTCTGATAATGTGAAAAATTTTTTCAGAGTATAATATTAAGTAAATAAAGCAGGATACAAAACTATGTATAGCATGATCTCAACTGTGTTTAAAATATATGTTAGCAAGATATGAATCTTCAGTTTTTCTTAATATGGATTTTTTTTTAAAAGATTTATTTTTGGCTGCATGGGCTTGCTTCAGTTGCAGCAAGCAGGGGCTACTCTTTGTTGTGGTGTGCAGGCTTCTCATTGCAGTGGCTTTGCTTGTTCCAGAGCATAGGCTTTAGGCATACAGGCTTCAGTAGCTGCAACTCCCAGGCTCTAGAATGCAGGCTCAGTAGTCGTGGCTCACAGGTTTAGCTGTTTCCCCGGCATATGGGGTCTTCCTGGACCAGAGATTGAACCTGTGTCCCTTGCATTGGCAGGTGGATTCTTAAAGACCAGACCACCAGGGAAGCCCATAATCTTTTTTCCTTCTATTTATTGTAACAGAAGAATGGAAGATACTTTCTAGCTGAATTGGAATATCTCAGAAACAGGCACTAGTTTGGGTTCCTAATTGCTTGGACCCTTGGTTTGATTTTCATCAAACTAAAGGGAAAGAAGGAGAAAGTGGATATTCATTTGATCTGATTTATTTGGGGTGCAGAAGAAAATGCAGGGAGGCATAATAACAAAGTGGAGGAAACAATGGGGAGCAGAGCAGCAATGAGCAAGATTTCCAGACGGGCCTTCAGAAACCTAGAAGTTGGTCCCGAAAGTTGCCCATGAAGTGAGGGTTTAAGGCTAGGAGATTTCTGTGCTCAGGAGAGGTTAGTTGCTGAGTCCTGATACCCAATCAGATAAACCTACCACTTGAACAACAACATGCTCATCAGCATCCCAGGGTATACACCAGTTTCTTCTTAGATACAGAGAGAGATTGCTCCTTCCTGAATTTGCATTAAATGGATAACTGCCTCATCACAGGGCTTTGCTGGCTCCCTCATTCATTACCTTGAATAAGCATCCTCTGTAAATGTGCCCTTAGGACACCAGTACAGGAGGGCAGTGGGAAGGTGGGAGTGGGGGGAGGGAAACTCCTCTATCTAGAGAGAAAAGGTTGAGTTAGACAATCTTAAGGTCATTTTAACAGTACTTGTGCACCTGTGTGCACACACACATACACACAGGACACAGAGTACTGGGGAAAAACTACACCTCAAGGAGCCTACCTGCCTTCCCTTTCTGCCTCTAAATATGAGTGTTCCCCAGGATCTACTCTTAGCCCTCTTCTTCATTCTAGATACTTTTCCTAGGCTCATTCAGCTTCTATACAAATTCTGATGCAAACTAAATCTGAAATCACCAATATGAGCCTCCTTATAGTTTAATGACATCTATAACAGTTACCACACAAGAAACACAACTAGCTTCTCATCTATAAACTTTTTATCTTCGTCTTTGCTTTTGTTCCTCAATGTCTAAATTCTTGATGCATATTGTTTTGCTGTAAGAAGGATAGTCTTGGGAAGGAAAGAGAAATGATGTCTCATAAATCTCTTAACCACTCTGTGAAGGAAGTGTACTCATTCCTATCCGTAGATGAGAAAATTGAGGCTTGGAACCTTGTGCAAGATCAAAGAGCTTGGAGGGAAGATGATCAAGGATTAAAGGCAGGTCTATCTATCCACCTAAGAAAGAAGGTTGATGGTTTCATGTTATGAAATTAAATTCCTTGTTCTCAGGATTTGGGATACTATGCTAACCACGAAATACTAATTCTTCTCTGAGGACATGCTATATGTGAGACTAAGTCATCATAACCTTTTAACCTCTACTGAGTAAAGGTTGTAACCATCTAGTTTCATCTACCCTCTGATACTACCTGGGACTTCAGGCTATCTGGCAAAAAGAAATCAGCTATAAAGAGAAACACTTCTCTGCTTGAGTGTCTGCTTTACCCTCAATTACACAAGATGTGTCAGTTTTCCATACATCAAACAATTCTGCAACACCAGTTAGATGTCTTACAACTTAATTCTGACACTACCTACCTTTAGATAGTATCAGATTCCACAGGGTTAATGGCTCAGTCCTATAAGATTGTCCTCTCTGCCCCCCACTTCAGACACCAATTGAAAGTCTAGGTTGTTACCTGTGCTTCCCACTGTTGTTGAACCAAAGTTTGTGTACCTGATGCACAGTGAGGCCAAACAAACTGAAACATCAGTTTGGAGCAGACAAAGATTTATTACCAGAGCCAATCAAGGATAATGGGCCACTCATGCTCAAAAGACTGAACTCTCCAATGTGTTTCAGGGAAGAGTATTTAAAAGCAAATTTGGAGTGAGGGCTGCAGGCTGTGTGACCCTCTTTTGATTCATTGGTAGTGAGGTAACAGGATGTTGTTCCAAGAATCTCAGTCCTCAGTCTTCTGGTTCTGACCAGTCTGGGGTCCATGTACTTAAGTTCAGCCTAAAGTTACCATCCTCCACCTGAATGGAGGCCTTAGTTCCTGTAGAAGAACTCAGAGACATGCATCAGATTGTTATGTATTTATATCCCTTGAGGAGGAACTAAGGCTGTTTTTATCAATCTGTTTGAATCTCCTTGGGAACTCACAGAAGGTCTAGGAGGCTGAAGCTTTTTTCCCTATAAACAAGAAATAGGGAACATGGTCTGGCTTGGTTTCACCACCAGCTATAAACCAGAGGTTTCCACACCCTAGTGTTTGGCTTCAATTAGTTTGTTGCTCCAGAATTTAAGAAAATAGTTTACTTACTAGATTACTGATTTTTAAAAACATTGAACATATTTTATAAAGTGTTATCTCTCTTTTTAAAAAGAGATTTATTTATTTAATGTATGTCTGTGCTGGGTCTTTGTTGCTGCATGCAGGCCTTCTCCAGTTGCGGCAAGCAGGGGCTACTGTCTAGTTGTGGAGCATGGGATTCTCATTGCAGTGGCTTCTTTTGTTGCAGACCATGGGCTTTAGAGCACTGGCTCAGTAGTTGTGGTGCACTGGCTTAGCTGTCCCATGGCATGTGGGATCTTCCTGGACCAGGGATGGAACTTATGTCCCCTGCATTGGCAGATTCTTTACCACTGAGTCACCAGGAAAGCCCAATTACTGATTTATTATAAAAGATATAATAATGAATATAGATAAATAGATGAAGAGCTACATAGGGCAAGATTTGGAAGGGCCTCAAACATAGCTTCTCTCTTCATGGAGGTGGGGTATATACTACCTTTACTGGTACATGGATGTGTTCACCAACCCAGAAGCTCCCCAAACCACATCCTTTTGGGTTCTTATGGAGGATTCATTATGTAGGATTGATTAATTAAATAACTGACCAACAGTGATTGATTCAATTTCTAATCCTTCTCCCCTCCTTGGAGGTGGGGTTGAAAGTTCCAACCCTCTAATTTTGATTGATCCCCTTAGCAACCAGCCCCTCTCCTTAGGAACACTTCAACAGTCACCTACCTCATTAACATAAACTCAGATGTGGTTGAGAGGGGCTTGTTATGAACAACAATATACACCTTCACCCTTATGGATCTGGAGCTATTCAGTACCAAAGACCAAATACTATAACAAAAGATGCTCCCACTGCTCTTATCACTTAGGAAATTCCAAGGGTTTAAAGAGCTCTATGCCAGCAAACAAAACAATAAATAAGGTGAAAAGACAGCCCACAGATTGGGAAAAAATATTTGCAAATGATGTGACTGACAAAGAATTGGTCTCCAAAACTTACAAATAGTTCATGATGCTTAACAGCATCAAAACAAACAATCCAATCAAAAATGGGCAGAAGACCTTAGTAGACATTTCTCTAAAGAAGACAGATGACCAAGAGACACATGAAAAGATGTTCAACATTGCTAGTTATTAAATAAATGCAAATCAAAACTACAATGAGGTATCACCTCACACCAGCAAGAATGACTATCATCAAAAAATTCACAAACAATAAATGCTGGAGAGGGTGTGGAGAGAAGGGAATATTCCTACACTGTCATTGGGAATGTAAATTGGTTCAGCCACTATGGAGAATAATATGGAGGTTCCTTAAAAAAATAAAAATAGAGCTATCATATGACCCTGCAATCCCACTCCTGGGCATATATCGGGAGAAAAACATGATCTCAAAGCATACATGCACCCCAGTGTTCACTGAAGCACTGTTTATAATAGCCAAGACATGGAAGCAACCTAAATGTCCATGGACAGAGGAATGGATAAAGAAAATGTGGTACATACATACAATGGAATATTACTCAGCCATTAAAAAGAATGAAATAAATGCTATTTGTAGCAACATGGATGGTCCTAGAAATTGTCATATTGAGTGAAGTCAGTCAGACAGAGAAGGAGAAATGTTGTGTAACATCCCTTATATGTGGAATGGAAAAGAAAATGATACGAATGAACTTACTTACAAAACAGAAGGAGACTCACAGACTTAGAAAACAAATTCATGGTTGCTGGGGGGAGGAATGGGGGATGGGATAGTTAGGGAGTTTGAGGTGGACAGGTACACAATGCTGTATTTAAAACAGATAACCACCTCCAACTAATACAAATAAATGGAAAATAAATAAATAAATAAAACGGATAACCAACAAGAACCTACTGTATAGCACAAGGAACACTGCTCAATGTTATGTGGTGCCTGGATGAGAGGGGAGTTTCAGGGAGAATGGATACATGTATATGTACGGCTGAGTCCCTTCACTGTTCACCAGCAACTATCACAACGTTTTTTGTTAATCGGCTATCAGTTCAGTTCAGTTCAGTCGCTCAGTTGTGTCCGACTCTGTGATCCCATGGACTGCAGCACGCCAGGCCTCCCTGTCCATCACCAACTCCTGGAGTTTACTGAAACTCATGTCCGTTGAGTCCGTGATACCATCCAACCATCTCATCCCCTGTCGTCCCCTTCTCTGTCCACCTTCAATCTTTCCTAGCACCAGGGTCTTTTCCAATGAGTCAGTTCTTCCCATCAGGTGGCCAAAGTATTGGAGTTTCAGCTTTAGCATCAGTCCTTCCAAAGAATATTCAGGACTGATTTCCTTTAGGATTGACTGGTTAGATCTCCTTGCAGTCCAAGGGACTCTCAAGAGTATTCTCCAACACCACAGTTCAAAAGCATAAATTCTTTGCACTCAGCTTTCTTTATAGTCCAAATCTCACATCCATACATGACTACTGGAAAAACCATAGCTTTGACTAGATGGACCTTTGTTGGCAATATCTCTGCTTTTTTTTTTTTAATTTTTAATTTAAATTTTTTTTTTTAATTAGTTGGAGGCTAATTACGTCACAACATTTCAGTGGGTTTTGTCATACATTGATATGAATCAGCCATAGAGATGTCTCTGCTTTTTAATATGCTGTCTAGGTTGGTCATAGCTTTTCTTCCAAGGAGCAAGCATCTTTTAATTTTGTGATTGCAGTCACCATCCACAGTGATTTTGGAGCCCAAGAAAATAAAATCTGTCACTCTTCCTATTGTTTCACCATCTATTTGTCATGAAGTGATGGCACCAGATGCCATGATCTTAGTTTTCTGAATATTGAGTTTTAAGCCAGCTTTTTCACTCTTCTCTTTCACTTTCATCAAGAGGCTCTTTAGTTCTTCTTCGCTTTCTGCCGTAAGTGTGGTGTCATCTGCATTTCTGAGGTTATTGACATTTCTCCCAGCAATCTTGATTCCAGCTTGTGCTTCATCCAGTCCAGTGTTTCTCATGATGTACTCTGCATGTAAGTTAAATAAGCAGGGTGACAATATAGTCTTGACATACTCCTTTCCCTATTTGGAACCAGTCTGTCGTTCCATGTCCAGTTCTAACTATTGCTTCTTGACCTGCACACAGATTTCTCAGGAGTCAGGTCAGGTGGTCTGGTATTCCCATCTCTTTTAGAGTTTTATAAAATTTTAGAATAAATTTTTCAGTTTATTGTAATCCACACAGTCAAAGGCTTTAGCATAGTCAATAAAGTAGAAGTAGATATTTTTCTGGAACTCTCTTGCTTTTTCTATGATTCAACAGATGTTGGCAATTTTATCTCTGGCTCCTCTGCCTTTTCTAAATCCAGTTTAAACAGCTGGAAGTTCACAGTTCACATACTGTTGAAGGCTGGCTTGGAGAATTTTGAGCATTACATTGCTAGCATGCAAGATGAGTGCAATTGTGCAGTAGTTTGAGCATTCTTTGGCATTGCCTTTCTTTGAGATTGGAATGAAAAACTGACCTTTTCCAGTCCTGCAGCCACTGCTGAGTTTTCCAAATTTGCTGGCATATTGAGTGCAGCACTTTCACAGCATCATCTTTTAGGATTTGAAATAGCTCAACTGGAATTTCTTCACTTCCATTAGCTTTGTTCAGAGTGATGCTTCCTAAGACCTACTTGACTTCGCATTCCAGGATGCATTCCCTTCGCATTCCCTTCCAGGTAAGGGAAGTTATATCCTTACCTCACTCAGTATATGAATATTAAATTCAAAGTGGATCAGAGACCTAAGTGTAAGGGCTAAAACTACTAAAATACTTAGAATAAAACATAGGTTTAAATCTTCAAAACTTCAGATTTGGTAATGGATTCTTACATATGACACTAAAAGGAAAGGGGAGAGGAAAGGGAGAAGGATAGCAGTTCTACACACTTTTTAAACCCAGTTAGCCGGGTCTTAGTCACTAGCAAGTGACTTAATGTCCTAACTTAAATGGCCATATTTATTACATGACCATGCACACAGTGAGATGTTGGAGATGCAATCATTATAGAAGAAGGGAACAGATGTTGAAAGACATGAAACAGTTGGCCATATGCCATGATTTAACTCATCAGCTATCTTTTCATCAATATCCTCAGTTTCCATGTATCCTAGTCCTCTTGCACACTCACAGACAAAACTATAATCCTACATTGATACAACTACTATTAATATCATCTCTCCTGTTACAACTCGGTCCTCTGAAAAAAACCACACAGCTATGTGGTTTTTAGCGCTTCTATAAATTCATGGTTTTTAACTTCAGCTGGACTTTTGACTCAACTGGGTGACAAAAACTTATTATAAAACAACATTTATAGTTCTTTGATCCATGCATGTGTGCTAAGTTGCTTCAGTTGTGTTCTACTCTGCAACTCCAGGGACTGTACCTTGCCAGGCTCCTCTGTTTATGGGATTCTTCAGGCAAGAATCCTGGAGTGGTTGCCAAGCCCTCCTCCAGGGGATCTTCCCAACCCAGGGATGGGACCCATGTCTCCTGTATTGGCAGCTGGGTTCTTAACCATTAGCACCACCTGGGAAGCCACTCTTTGATCCACGTGCATGCCAAGTAGCTTCAGTCCTGTCCAACTCTTTGCCACCCGATGGACTGTAGACCCCCAGATTCCTCTATCCATTGGATTCTCCAGGCAAGAATACTGGTATGGGTTGCCATTTCCTACTCTGTATTTGATCCATTGCACCTTGCAAAACCTTAGATGGATTTATCACTTGAACTGCTAGCATATAGTTCCGCACACTAAAGTGGTTCTCAAAATAAACTTTATTAAAAAGAGGAATTGGTATTTTAAAGCAGGTGACTCAGAACATTGTCTCAGATCAAGAAAATCAAGGCTGGTCAGAGGACAAATTCTAAAGAAATAATGTTACAGGGAAGAACTGACTCCATGTTGGATCTGTTTCTTTTACTTTAATCTTTGCTTCCTGTTGCTTTTGTTCATTGAAAGGATACTGTTCATACATAACGGCCTCCTTGGGGAATGCTGCCTCTCTGCCTGAATGCCTTTAAACCAAAATGCCTTTGTTCAAAACCCTGTCCCTGTAGATGGCTACAGGAAGGAAGAAATTAACACATTCCCTTTCTGAGGCTAGCCATTCCAGGAGATAACTGCAAGATTAATGAAATTTTTACTTTACTTCCTCACCTCCCCCCATCTCTTTTCTATAACAGAACCTAGTGTCCAGACCCTGATAAGATGGCTATTTTTAGACATTAGTATGCCATCTTCTTGGTCAGCTGGCTTTCAGAATGAAGTTGTATTCCTTGCCTCCACACCTCATCTCTCATTTAACTGGCCTGTCATGTGGCAAGCAGAGTGAGCACAGACTCAATAACAATAAGACCTGGTATTCAGGATTTTTTAGTCTTCTATTAATGAAAGAGTAGTTATATTAGCTTGTGTGCTGTAGTGTGCTACAAATTCTTATTCTTTCCAGATGAAATAAATGAAGGATAGACTTAACAATGAAGAAAGAACTAATGAGATTGTCCCCCAAATACGCAAATGCTGATAACAAAAATGGTAAAAACCAAGAATTTTGAAAACATACACACACACACACACACACATCATTTAGAAATTAAATGAAAAAAAAAAAGATGGAAAAATGCAATCCCAACTAAAATTAAATTGAGTGCTTTGAAAATACCAGTGCTGTTCTAGTGGGAAGATGCTTAAGTATTCAGGCTGTGGCTAAGAGACAAACCTAGAGACTCTGATCACCACTAATTTTGAATATATAAAACAGGGAGAAAACAGTCATGTGGCTTCTCCCTCCCCCCGCCCCCAACACAAAATAATCCAGCTTTTATTAATTAGCATCAGGCATCTTAGAAGAGACAAAAGATGAGGTAGTAGAACTGGGAAGGCTCTCTGAATAAACACACAAAATAGAGCAGACAGGACTCAGGAAGTCATGTGAGCAGAGGGAGCCAGCATCCTCTGGGAGTGCCCCTGGACCCAGGGGTGCTCCAGGATCTGGGCCAAGGGCAACTGCCCAGAGGGCTTGTATTTGAGCAGCTTGAAAATCAAGTCCCAACTTCAGAAGGCATTGATTGGGGAACCTCACATCTACCTTGAGGATTCATTTGGAGGTCTCAGTGCATGAGGTTGTTTCGAAGGGTGGATTTCCTACCAGCAGTTCATAGCAAAGGATTCCAATGAACCACAGATGCACCTTCTTATTGTATGTTTTCCCCTCCATGTTTCTGCAGTTCTGGAATTGCCTGCTCAGGCTGTCTCCACATCTTAAACTTCTCTTCATGATTTAATCTGCAACAGTCTGGTTTCTACCTTCTATGTTCCACACAAGCTACTCTTGTCAAGAATATGAACCTCTGAGGGATGTAACATACACTATGATAAATATAATCAACATTGCTGTATATTATATATGAAAGTCATTAAGAGAGTAGATTCTAAGAATTCTCATCGCAATAAAAAATGTTTTGTTTCTATTTATTAAATTTTGTATCTATATGAGATGGTAGATGTTCACTAAACTTGCTGTGATAATCACTTCACGATGTATATAAGTCAAACCATTATGCTGTACTTCTTAAACTTTTACCATGCTGTATATCAATTATATCTCAATAAGACTAGAAGAAAAAATAAACTTATAGGGAAATTTTTTAAAAAGATCTATAATCTGAGAACTATAAAACACTGATGAAGGAAATTGAAGATGATTCAAAGAAACGGAAAGATATCCTATGCTCTTGGATTGGAAGAACTAATATTGTTAAAATGGCCATAATACCCAAAGCAATCTACAGATAAATTTGATCCCTATCAAGTTACCCATGATATCTTTTCACAGAACTAAAACACATAATCCTAAAATATATGTGGAACAACAAAATACCAAAAATTGCCAAAGCAATCCTAAGAAAAAAGAATGAAGCTGGAGGTATAACCTTCCCAGACCTCAGACAATATTATAAAGCTACAGTAATCAGAACAACATGGCACTGGCACAAATAGACATTTACCTCAATGGTAATAAAGGTAATAGAGAGCCCCCAAATAAACCCATACACCTATGATCAATTAATCTTCAACATAAGAGGCAAGAATATACAATAAAGAAAAGACAGTGTCTTCAGCAAGTGGTGCTGGGAAAGCTGGACAGCTACATATAAATCCATGAAGTTAGAATAATTCTTCACATAGTATACAAAAATAAACTCAAAATTGTTTAAAGACCTAAATGTAAGACCATGTACTATAAAACTCCTAGGTGAGAACACAGGGAAAACATTCTCTGACATAAACTGTAGCAATATTTTCTTAAATCAATCTCCCAAGACCAAAAAACTAAAAGCAAAAATAAGCAAATGGAATCTAATCAAACTTAAAAGCTTTTGCACAGCAAAGGAAACCATAAAATAAACCAGGAAAGACTACATGCATCCCAATGTTTATGATAGTATTATTTACAATAGCCAAGACATAGAATCAATCTAAGTGCCCATCAAGAGATGAATGTATAAAGAAGATGTATACATATACAATGGAATATTGGCTTCCCAGGTGGCGCTAGCAGTAAAGAACCCACCTGCCAATGCAAGAGTCGTAAGAGACAAGAGTTTGATCCCTAGGTCAGGAAGATCCCCTGGAGGAGGAAATGGCAACCCATTCCAGTATTCTTGCCTGGATAATCCCATGGACAGAGGAGCCTGGCAGACTACAGCCCATGGGGTCACAAAGAGTTGGTCTTGACTGAGCAACTTAGCACAAACAAATGAGATAATGCCATCTGCAACATAGATGTACCTAAAGGTTATCATACTGGGTGAAGTCAGTCAGATTGAGAAAGACAAATATATGGTATCATTTACGTGTGGAATCTAAAAACTAATACAAATGAACCTATATACAGAATAGAAACAGAGTCAAGCACAGAAAACAAACTTATGGTTACCAAAGGAGGAAGTTAGCGGAGGGGATGGATCAATCAGGAATATGGGATTAACAGATACACATTATTACATATAAAAAATAAGAATTTACTGTATAGCACAGGGAACTATATTCAGTATCTTATAATAACCTATAATGGGAAAGAATCTGAAAAAATATACACATAACTGAATCAATTTGGTATATATCGGAAACTAACACAATATTTTAAATCAACTATACTTGTCAACAAAGGTCTGTCTAGTCAAGGCTATGGTTTTTCCAGTGGTCATGTGTGGATGTGAGAGTTGGACTATAAAGAGGGCTGAGCACAGAAGAATTGATGCTTTTGAACTGTGGTATTGGAGAAGACTCTTGAGAGTCCCTTAGACTGCAAGATCAAACTAGTCCATCCTCAGGGAAATTGGCCCTGGGTGTTCATTGGAAGGACTGATGCTGAAGCTGAAACTCCAATACTTTGGCCACCTGATGTGAAGAGCTGACTCATTGGAAAAGACCCTGATGTTGGGAAACATTGAAGGCAGGAGGAGAAGGGGACGACAGAGGATGAGATGGTTAGATGGCCTCACCGACTCAATGAACATGAGTTTGGGTAAGCTCTGGGAGTTGGTGATGGACAGGGAGGCCTGGTGTGCTGTGGTTCATGGGGTCGCAAAGAGTCGGACTCGACTGAGCGACTGAACTGAACTGATACTTCAATTTTAAAAAATTAAAAAAAAATAAAGTGTATTACACTCCCTCCTACCAAAAAAAGAGAAAGCAATTAAAGAAAAAAAAGAGTACTCACCTTCGTGTTGCCAAATTCAGTAACATTTCTGTGTACACATCTTATTTGACTCCACATCTTACTCGACCTTGATCTCTCAATGGCATTGACTTGGTCCTTATTCTTTCACACTTCAAACCTTCTCTTCTTTTGTTCCCTTTAGATGTTTCTCTCCTGATTTTCCTCCTACCACACTGAGTGGTCCCCTCTCTGCAGGCTTTTCCTCTTCCAACTCAACATTTACTTGGGGTTCCTTAGGGATAGGTCCTGGATCCCTTCTCTTCTCTATTTACATTCTTTTACTAGATAATCCCATTCATTTTCTTTGCTTTAAATACCATCTAATACTAGCGATTTTTCAGAGGAGAATTTTTTGTATCTCCCAAGAAGTCTTTCATAAATCTGGTCTTACATCTAATTATCTACTAAACATTTCTATTCAAATGTCTCAAAAGTGTCTTGAACTTAGTATGTCCAAAATAGAATTCTTAATCTCCAGCAACTCCTCTGCCCCAGCCTTCCAATCTAACTAGTGGCAAACCATTGTCCTGACTGTCCAAGTCAGGAAATTAGAATTTAGAATTAGGTTCCTTTTTCTCCTTTCTCCATCCTATATCTAATCTCCAACCAAGTCTTGAGACTTTTTCCATCCACTCTCCCAGTGTATTCCGAGTGCATCCACTTCTTTTTTCTACTGCCACCACCTTAATTCAGACCACCATTTTTTTTTTGCCCTCTGGGACAATTGCAACAGCTTCCTAACTAGTGACCCTGCTTCTATCTTGTGATACCTCCAAACTTTTTTGTGCATAGTAGTGATATTCTTAAGATACAATTCAAATAATTTCATTCCTGGCTAAATAACCAATAATATCCCATTGCATTGAGACTAAAACCCAAATTTCTTTCTTTCTTTTTTTTTTTTTTTTTTTTGACTATTAGGCAAATGAAAGCTCCTGAACAGATTTGGGATCTCTATATAAATTCTGAGGCCACCAAAAACCAAGAGAAAAGGCTAACAAAAAAGATGGAATTAAGGAATTCTACTCAAATCTTGAAGAGTTGTGAAACGAAAGTTGCTTAGTTGTGTCCAGCTCTTTTCAACACCTTGGACTATACAGTCCATGGAATTCTCAAGGCCAGAATATTGGAATGGGTAGCCTTTCCCTTCTCCAGGGCATCTTCCCAATCCAGGGATTGAACTGCAGTCTCCTGCATTATCGGCAGATTCTTTACCAGCTGAGCCACAAGGGAAGCCCAAGAGTACTGGAGTGGGTAGCCTATGCCTTCTCCAGCGTATCTTCCTGACCCAAGAATTGAACTGGGGTCTCCTGCATTGCAGGTGGATTCTTTACCAGCTGAGCTACCAGGGAAGCCCTGAAGAGTTGCCTTAGGCACAAATGTGAATCAGATATTTGTCTTCAGTGTTCCTAGACTCCTCCTTTTCAACTATTTTGTTCCTTCTTTGGTGTAACTTTATCAGAATCAGGGGGGAAAAAAGCAATTATAACTGTAAGTTTAGTAACTTTTTGCATTTTAAAAAAGGTACTTCTAATTATGAGATAATAGACTTCTTTTTTTTATTACCAAAGAAGTTTCAGATGTCATTGAGGGGGATTAGAAAGAAGGGCAGAGGGTTTAAAAAGTCCTTTCTGGGAGCCTCAAAAATCATAACTCATAATCCATCAGCTCTTCTGACTTTAAGGCTGATTCAGTTGTGCTAAGTCACTTCAGTCATGTCCGACTCTTTGTGACTCTGTGGACTGTAGCCTGTCAACCTCCTATGTCCATGCGATTCTCCAGGCAAGAATACTGGAGTGGGTTGCTGTGTTCTTCTCCAGGGGATCTTCTCAACCCAGGGATTGCACCCGCATCTCTTATGTCTACCTGCATTGGCAGATGGGTTCCTTACCACTAGTGCCACCTGGGAAGCCCAGGTTCAGTTAGTAGGGCTATTCAACAAATTTTCTAGTTCATGTTGAGAAGCTAAACAGAACTATCTTGTCTCTTCTCGTTTCTGTGATGTGAAGCTCATTCTTGGAAAATGTTTTACTCTGTGAACATTTATACTTTGAAACACCAGACTCTGTTTTTCTAATTGAGATATAATTGATATAGAACACTGTATTAGTTTCAGGTGGGCAACAGCCAAACTCCCTATCCTAACCTGCAAGGCAGGCATGATTTCCGAGTATGTTCCAGTGTTGCCTGTCTCTCTAGCATAGTCTTAAACCATCTCCCCTTTGCTTAATCAGCTTCAGCCTCTGATTTTTATTCTTTGCACTCACCAAGTTCTTTTGTGCCTGAGGTTTTTACACATGCTGTTCCCACTCCCTGGAAAGGTCTTTCCCTGCATTTTCCATATCTAATTCCTTCATGTCCCTTAGATAATAAGATAAAATCACTTCTTCAGAGAGATCTCCATTGATTATCCTGTTATTTATTTTTTCTATCTCAATTTTATCCTGATGTGTATACTCAGTCATGTCTGACTCTTTGCGACCCCATGGACTGTAGCCCTCCAGGTTCCTCTTGTCCATGTAATTTTTCAAGCAAGAACACAGGAGTGAGTAGATTGCCATTTCCTCCTTCAGGGGATCTCCCCGACACAGGGATCAAACCCTTGTCTCCTGTATTGGCAGGTGGATTCTTTACCACTGTGCCACCTGGGAAACTCCAATTTTATCCTTATTTTTCTTCAAAAATTTAAAGAAACAAGCACACATATGCTGCTTGAGAGCAGAAAGTGTTAGTCGCTCAGTCATGTCCAACTCTTTGTGTCAGAATGGACTGTATAACCCACCAGGCTCCTCTGTCCATGGAATTCTCCAGGTGAGAATACTGGAATGGGTTGCCATTCTCTTTTCCAGGGCATCTTCCTGACCCAGGGATTGAATCTGGGTCTCTGGCATTGCAGGCAAATTCTTTATTGTCTGAGCCATCAGGGAAGCCCATATGCTGCTTATTAAGTGTCAAAAACTACTCTATTCACAGCAATCTCACTAGCTGATTAAGTTATTATTCCTTTTTTTTTTTTATTCCCTCTTTAAGGATGAGGCAACTGAGGCACAATAACTAGTAAGTGGCGAATTTGGGTTTTGCCCCAAGCCAACTAGGTTGTGCTCTTAACCATTAGGCTGTATTCTGCCTGTCAATTGGAGAAGGCAATGGCAACCAACTCCAGTACTCTTGCCTGGAAAATCCCATGGACGGAGGAGCCTGGTGGGCTACAGTCCATGGGGTTGCTAAGAGTCGGACACAACTGAGCGGCTTCACTTTCACTTTTCATTTTCATGCATTGGAGAAGGAAATGGCAACCCACTCCAGTGTTCTTGCCTGGAGAATCCCAGGGACGGAGGAGCCTGGTCGGCTGCCGTCTATGGGGTTGCACAGAGTCGGACACGACTGAAGTGACTTAGCCGCAGCAGCAGCCTGTCAATGTCAAAATTTGGAATTATTGTATTAATTTCCTTTTTTGTTGTTGCTGTTTTTCTATATACGTTATTCTTTCTCTGTCCCTCCCAGAACATAAACTCCATTGAGTCAGGGATATTTGAGCATTGACATCTTACTGGTCATTGATTTCACAAGGCTTAACTGTTGTACCTCGGACACAATGAATACTTAATAAACATTGGTTTAATCACTGAATGAAAGAATGAGAGCAAGAGAAAGCAATATTCATGCTGACAAAGTTGCTGAAAGGTTGGTTTGAGGTGGTGGTGGTGGCAGTTCAGTTGCAAAGTCATGCCAGGCTCCGCCGTCCATGGGATTCCCCAAGCGAGAACACTGGAGCGGCTGCCATTTCCTTCTCCAGGGGATCCTCCCGACCCAGGGATCAAACCCAGGTCTCCTGCTTGGCAGGCAGATTCTTTGCCACTGAGACACCTGAGACGCTCTGGTTTGAGGTACTAGACCACAAAAACACAACTTTTTTTTATATATTTGTTAGAAAGTATCATAAATGATTGGAGGCTGCTAAGATAAAGAAATATGAGGGAACCGTGCTTCTACAAATGATTTAAGAAATTATTTTCTGGGTATCTGTCATAGATTTATATACATATATGTATGTATGCATGTATATATGATATGTGTGACACATATATGAATATAGAGAGAAATATAACTGCAATACTGGAAGAGTATAATGTATAAGGAAATGCTTACTTTTTTCAAGTGAAATACTTAGAAAGGATCAAAGTTGTAATCAAATCTTAAACTATTAAACTAGTGTACATGTCTTAATGAAGTCAAGCTGAATATATTAACAAAATTGTATCAATCAGGAAAATGGGGCATAGGCAATGGGTGGCAATGGAAACTTAGGAAAGTTACAGAAGAAAATTCCATTCTTTGTTCTTTCCAGAGGAAAGAGAGACACAGCAACCTACCCCAAGTGTTGTGATCCCTTTGAAGAGCTGTGCTTATACTTTGTGGCGTAAGGGCATCCTGGGAAGAAGGCAGTTTAGCTAACTGCAATCACAGGTTTCCTCTCCTTTTCTTCAGCAGTTCATGGTCATTTGTCATTGTCATGGAGACTGGGCACTCACTACAGGAGCACATGGGTGGGGATGGGTTTCTTAACTGCAGTGAGATCAAGGCTGCAAAGCTGGAATAGAATTCGTGGTGATCCAAACCCAAAACAAATGTCATGTGTTTTCTTTTTCCTTTCCCTTCCCTTTCCTCCTCTCCCCTCTCCTTCCCTTGCCTTCTCTTCTCTCCTTTCTTGATCAGATAATCACAAGAGAATATCCTGTTGTAACTGCGAGCATGTGGAAGGAATCTCTTGTTTTGGTCTATTTTTGAGGAATCACATCCAGAGAACCTGTTAGTCAAGGCTTTGTAAGGACATTGTCATTTGCTCTTCCTCCCACACCACCAACCACTGTCTTCTTTTTCCCTTCACCTTGTACACAATGATGGGAGAGTCCTGCTTAAAGAGAGAGCATGTGTGTGTATGTGTGTGTTTGAACACCTCTTGGCCACTTAGAAACTACTCTGCAATGAGCCACCAGGAGAGAGGGAAGGAAGTGGTTAGGTCCTTGATCTATTGACTCCACAGCCTACTGCACTCTAAGTCACTTCAATCGTGTATGACTCTTTTCAATCATAAGGACTGTAGCCTGCCAGGCTCCTCTGTCCATGGAATTTTCCAGGCAAGAATATTGGATTGGGTTGCCATTTCATTCTCCAGGGAATCTTCCTGACCCAGGTATCAAACCCACGTCTTTTATTGCCACATCTCCTGCACTGGCAGGCAGGTTCTTTACCACTAGCTCCACCTGGGAAGCGCCTCCACAATCTACTAGTTACACAGAAATAGCTCATTTTATGCTCCTGTTGCTGCCTTTCTTCTTGGTTGTTCTCAACTCCCATTTCTTCTTCATTCTTTATTCTCTTTCACTCTGACCTTGCCTTCATTTCCTTTTGTGACTCTTCATTATCACTCTTCACACTGATTACAGTGGTTATTTTACAAGCATGTGATATATAGTTGTTGGTTTTGCATTAGTCATGAGTGAAGGTGAATAAACATAATGATTCAGGTTACAGCTCTAGAGTTATGATTAAATTTTGGCTTCATCAGTTAAGAGTTGCCTGACTTTGGGCAAATCACTCAAATTCCCTGTGCCTTTCTTTCATCACCTGTGAACTGTAATGGTCCAGACCTCAGAGTTGCTGTTAGGATGGAAGAGATTGCACGTTCCATACTTAGAAGAATGCTTGGCACATGGTCTCCAGAACTATTCGCTCATTTTAAGACTATTTATTGTAGGGTACTGTTGATACTATATAGAGGGAATTTCATGCAGTTTTCCTTTATTGAAGAATCCGTGGAGTGGAACTACTGGGGCAAGAAGTAATAGTACCCAGAGGCCTACATTATAGATCTTTTTTCTAAGTAGTGATGTGATAAACTGGACACAGAAAGCTTGGGTGAGGGCAAGCAATCTTTGGCAAAGACTGTCCTGAGACAGTAAGGTTATCTGGAGAGAGCAGGAGGTGAAGGAGGGGACAGAAGGGGAGACAAGGAGGCGGAAGGGGCGGAAGCGGGAGCCTTGTGTGTGTGTGTGTGTCGGCGGGCGGGAGGGCGGGTGCTCCTAGAAGGCTTTGGAAGCACAGCGTTTGGGTGCAGAAGACCAAGAAGGGTGCTGCGAGACCAGGGGATCTGAAGGAGGATGCTCGGACCCCGGGCACGAGCGCGCTAGTTACCGTTTGCTTCTCTTCTAGGAAGGCACCGGTTCCGGGCAGCTTCCTGAGCTTGGGCTCACGTCTCAGCGAGACACCCATCCGGCGGCCAGTCGGGCGGGCAGGGCCAGGCCGGGCTGGGGTCCCACCCCGCACGCGTCCACAGCCGTCTCAGCCTCAGCCCCGGGCACCGGCGGGAGGCGCCTCCGGAGGTTTCCGTCTGTTCCCTCCCCCTCCCCCCGCGCCGACTCCGTCCGCCTCCCCGCCTCCCGCCCGGAGCCCCGGCCAGCGCGCAGGGAGGGAGCGGGCCGACGCTGCATCATTCCGCACCGGCTGCAGCGCGGCCGGAGGGAGCAGGTGGAGCGGGCGGGCGCGGCGAGCCGGAGCGCGGGACCCGGGGAGACTGCAGTGACGCTGCCCCGAGACATGGCGGCCGCGCGCCTCTGAATAAGCAGAAACGAAGCCCCTTGCCGCCCCCGGCCGCCGCAGCTGGGCCATGCCGCACCGCTGCTGACCGCAGGCAGGGTCCGGCCCGGAGGACACATGCCGCAGCAGCTGCCCCCTCGCCGTTGATCCTCTCCCCTGCATTCTCCATGTTGCGTTTCTCGCCAGGTTCTCGGGCAGTGTAGCTGCGGCTGCCAGAGAGGCAATTCTTTTCCCATTTTCATCCTTCCCTCTTTAGTTCCTTCTCCCTTCCCCCGCCTGCTTTGCATCTGTCTCCTCCTCTCGGTTACCCCCTCCTACCTCCATCCACCGGGGCTATGGCCGCGGAAGAGGTATTGCAGTCTGTGGACCATTATAAGACCGAGATAGAGAGGCTGACCAAGGAGCTCACGGAGACCACCCACGAAAAGATCCAGGCGGCCGAATACGGACTGGTGGTACTGGAAGAGAAGCTGACCCTCAAACAGCAGTATGATGAGCTGGAGGCTGAATACGACAGCCTCAAACAGGAGCTGGAGCAGCTGAAAGAGGTGAGTTGCCTGTCACCTCTTCCCCGCTCGGCCTGGTCCCCCCACCCTCGGCGCCCACTCATCATTTATAAAGTAGTCGGGAAGCTTGCTATTGAAAGGACTCTTTCTTCACTTAGAACCCTTGTAGATAAGAGAAGATTGAAAGAGTCCATTGTTTTACCCTCAAGAGGGAAATTGCCCAGGAAATGAATATATAATCTGGAATTTGGGAGGCGATGGCTGTTTGGCCTGTGGGGGAGGGAGATTCATAAGAGTCCCAAGTCTCAGCACTCAGAGGCGACATTCAGCCGGGTCGGAATGCATAAATCAAACTTCTCGAAACTGCTGTTATATCAAGCTCAGGTTTCAGTGACAATCCCATAATCCACAAAGGCTTTGAGTAGGTTTGTGTTGAGGAGCCACAGTTTCAAAGGATGTAGAACCTCAGCCTTCTGCTGAATGTAACCACTCCTTGATGAGACTGGAAACTGTTATTAAGAGAATTCCCCGCCAATCCTATTTGAAAAAGAGTGAGTAATTGTCCTTCTCCTCGGCTTTAGTTATTCTTGTCTGGCTGCAGGAGAAAAACAGCTCTACTCCTGGGGATTGCTGCTGCCTCGATTTCCCCTCAGAGTGAGGATGGGCCATGCCCAAAGTCTTATAAGGTCACCCTGACCAGGGAAAATTAACTCGCCTACAGATGGTCTGAAAGAATGGCATATATCAAATGCATGAGTAGCGGTGCATTTCAAATAAGGCTCTTCTGTTTTAAATGACTGTATATATAAAACCAGAATGTCACAAATGGACCATGTATATATAACAGTTGTCCTCTTTAATCTTTTGGTATTGGCTTCTTTTAAAGACTAGCTAATGTTTGGAAAAAAATAAGTAGTGAATATACTTTGATTTCCTATCAGAAGACTTAGAGGAATATACATATTGTTGAAGAAATTCAGTCTGTTCTACCCAATTCCTGAGGTACCATATGTAGCATAAATGAAAATGTACACACTGCTTTTCTGTGTGACACGTCTATTTTTATGTGCCCGTTGGCATTTAAAATGTTAATTCTAATCTGGTATATAATGTTAATCATACATGTTTTACTTTAATGTACTCAAACAGTTTCTCAAGGGCTGTCTTGTTTTGTATTATTATATTTAAAAAGCATGATCTATGACATATCTAATCAACCTGCCTTCTAATTTAATACATAATACGGTAAACATTTATACTTTCAGATATATCTTATTTTTATTCTTATGCCTAAATGTCAAAAAAATAAACATGGTAAAAACACCAATTGGAAATCTGATTTTTTGTGTGTTAGGCTGTAAATTTCTAGTTTATGTTCTTTTGGTTTTGTCTTTTGTTTTTGTTTTTACCAAGTATATGTCTGTTCTTAACTACAACTAGATTTAATGGTATTTTCCAACTTAGATTAGGTCTTTACCTGATATGTTTAAATTCAACAATGCTAAACCTGGTGAAATCAGGAAACAGGATGGTGATTGTAATTTTCAGAGATGTTTTGATGTTGTCTACACTTATCATCTCTGTTTTAGCAAGACAAGGAAGTGCAAACCAGGCAATGTTAAGCCATCACCTCCTTGATAAAGATGGTAGACTTAATTTAATGAAATGGAATGTAACTGTTAACTAGCTTTCCTGATTGATTCAAATAGCCCTACTAGGGTTTTTCATTGCATTCACCGTATATAGTAAACTTTATTGCAATTGTCTTTTGCCTTTACTAGACTGTGCATTCTCTAGGCAAGGAATCTATCTTAATTAATATTGCATCCAAAGTCTTTAACACAAAGCCCACCACATAGTGAGCATACAGTAAATATTTTATGAAAGAATAAATTTATACTGGAAGAATATATACTTTATCAAGCAAGCATTCACCAGTCCATATTGGTTAGTGTCAGAGAAAGACTAAGAAAATGAGGACGTATAGGTAGTGACTAGTGTTAAAAGCTACCTGTATTACTTTCATCAGCATCATAGGAAAAATGGGAAAAAATGTTTTATAAGAATAGTGTGACATTTTTCTTAATATAGAATAATGCAAATACCAATTACAATTTTTTCCTACAAAAATTGAGGTGTATTTTTTTCTGTATATCAAGAGATTAACAAAAATTTATCAAAATTATTGTCAGCAAATGATACTTGTTTACATATGTATTTTGAGTTTGCATTTAGCATAAATATAATTTAAAGTTCCCAGTGAACTGGCTTATACAATTATATAAAAGTATATTTTAGGGTAATAAAATTAATCATTATATTTGATAGTGAGACCTGTTATTTTGACCCTTTAAACATGATGTATACTTTAGGTATGAGTATTTAAATGAGCTAAGTCAGTCTCAATAATATTTCCTGTATGAAAAGTAAATATAAAATAATTGTGGAAACTAAAATATTGCAGTGATGATATCACATAGAAGCCATTTTTGAAAAACACATTTTGTTAGTGCTCTGATTTATCAAAAGGAAGTTTTGTTTGTTAGAAGGTATATATAGGAAATGATGTTGTTGCACTAAACTATAAAGCCAAGTATAAAATCTTTGGTTTATTTCCAAGCTGTTTCAACAGATATAATTTATTTAAAAGTAATTGGACCAGTCAACAGAAAAATACTGTGCTAAGTTCAAGTTGGACATTAGTAATTTGCAGTGTCGCGACATGGCTCAATCTTTACAGGTCATGTTGTTTTCAAGAGTCAGCACCCAGCAATGCTGCCACCCCCCCTTTCCCAGGCTGTGTTCAGCTGTGACTGTAATGCAAGTGGGCAGTGTTGCTGAAGATGTGCAGAATCAAAATGATTAATTCATTAATTTTTATCTAGTTATTTCCTTTCCTAAGCCTGGAATGCTCTTTGTCTTGGCTTCACAACATTAGGGCTCTGCCCTGTGCCTGCATGACTGTTGTAATTACAAAAGAACATACTTGAAGAAAAAAGTACCAATGCTATGAAAAAAGAATGACTTCTGGCATCATCATACTGCTCTCCTTTTCATTATCTTTGGAGAGCTGGACAAAGTACATGTCCACTAAAATACTTGACCACGGCTTTATGATTTCACGGATAATGCTTGCTTTTCAGTGGCCTGAGGGCCTGGCTGGTTGTAATTTTGGGATGTGTGTAAATGAGCACTGTGCCTGTCACCCAGGCCAAAATAGTATTTGAAGAAGAGTCATGGTTCTAAAATAATTTGAAAATTAAACATTCATTAAAAAAAAAAAAAACCTAAAATTTAACTTTAAGAGTTTTGGTTTTTTTTGCTTTAAAAATGTTTAAAATGTGGAG